>NW_027175225.1:300000-600000 GCF_028021215.1 Eschrichtius robustus
AGTGCCCATGTGCTCCATTTTTCAACTGGCTTTTTTCGGAGCTGGCCGCAGAAGCGCGGGATTGCCTCAGGCACTATTCTGCTTCCCGGCGGCAGGCTGAGCCTGTGCTTAATTCTTCTTCCTGATGGGAAAATAGAGTGACCTGTGCCTGTTCCAACACCTACATCTAGTCTCTCATTGGTTGCCCCTCTTCCCGTTCATCCTCAGGACAAATTGCAACCAGTACAGAACAGGAGGTTAAAGGTGTTGATTCTGCAAGTAGGGAGATTGCTAGTAAAGTAGCTGGAATGGTGAACCCGAGCACAAGGAGATGAGAAATGAGGTGCGTTTTAGAAACCTTTCCCGATCACATGGTGTACCATCTTCTGGGTTTCTCATGCATGTTTTCAATGCAGGAAGATGCCCTTAAAACTGGAGATTTGGGACCCATGGGATGGGTACCACGCAGTATTACCTTAAAGGGTCTGTGTTTGCTCACCCAACCTCACCAAACCTGTCAGCCCCAAGAGTGTCCACCCTTAGGTCTCATCCAACTGTGGGTCTAGATATTTTCAATCCAGGTTGCATCACAGCCCCTGAACGAATTGTGTAAGAATTTCTCTCTCTTTCACTGTCTTTGTTTTACGGGTTTCTACAAGTAATTTATTTTTATAATGGGGTTTAGCTGCTTTTCACGGCTGTGTTTAGGCGGCTTTACACCCACTTGACACACTTCCAGAGGGATATCAATACATAGGTTTTAAGATTCTCACTAGTCAGATATATACTTGTGCGGTGAATAGGGGGTGTTGAGTCCAGTTCACTGAGCAAGGAATAGGTCTTGTCTATTACATATTGGGTGTATGGAACGGTATGTGATCTAATTTGAAACCCTTGTTTTATGCATCACACCACCTCATCTTTCCCGTTAAGCAGCCATAGTGTGTTTTCTAAACGTGTGACTCTGTTCTCTTTTGTAATTCAGTTCAAGTGTAGCAGTTTTTACATTCCCTCTATAAGTGATAGCTTATGATAAGTGTCTTTTTCTGTGTGACTTATTTCACTTAGAGTCGTCGTACCTAAATCCACTCATCATGATGCTACTAGCCTTAAGACATTGATTTCATGGCTGAGTGATATTCCATTGTACATAAGGACTACAACTTCTTTATCCATTTTTCTCTTTCCTGGGATATTTAAAGTGTCATGAAGTGGAGGTTCTTGTCAACAGAGCAGCCCTAAACTTTGGGGTGCCTGTCTCTTGCTGATTTTTAATTTTCCCAATTTATACGCCCATGAGTGGAAGTGCCCTATGCTCCCTAAGCTGTGTTTTTTCGATGTTTCAGGCCACACCGTACACTTCTCCAGAGTGGTTGCTGGCAATTTACATCCCGCCCATCAGTGTAGCAAGGCTTCCATTTCTCAATGGCCTGTCCTGCTTTTGTGGTTTTGACAGTTTTTTCAGCATGGCCCTTTTGACCGATGGGAAGCGAGACTTCTTTGTAGCGCTGATTTACCTTTCCAGGTTGCTTGGTGGGCCAAAAATGGCGTATGCGTTTTTTCCTGAATATATTCAGGAAAAAACGCATACGCCCTTTTTGGCCAAGGGCATCATTGTCGACGTTTTGCCACTTTTCATGTGCTTTAAAGGCGATTCGAATCTACCTCCTGAAACCAGTTTCCTGCAATTCTGCCTTGCTTTCAAATCCTCTTCGTTGCCTTCCCTCAATATATTTGTGGACGAGAGTTATCATTTATAACTCTGCAGGTTTGTGAATTGCAGTGCCCATGTGCTCCATTTTTCAACTGGCTTTTTTGGGAGCTGGCCGCAGAAGCACGGGATTGCCTCAGGCCCTATTCTGGTTCCGGGCGGTAGGCTGAGCCTGTGGTTAATTCTTCTTCCTGATGGGAAAATAGAGTGACCTGTGCCTGTCCCAACACCTAGATGTAGTCTCTCATTGGTTGCCCCTCTTCCCATTCATCCTTAGGACAAATTGCAACCTGTATGGAACAGGAGGTTAAAGGTGTTGATTCTCCAAGTAGGGAGATTGCTAGTAAAGTAGCTGGAATGGCGAACCCGAGCACAAGGAGATGAGAAATGAGGTGCGTTTCAGAAACCTTTCCCGATCAGACGGTGTACCATCATCTAGGTTTCCCATGCGTGTTTTCGATGTAGGAAGATGCCCTTGAACCTGGAGATTTAGGACCCATGGGATGGGTACCAAACAGTATTACTTTAAGGGGTCTACGTTTGCTCACCCAACATCACCAAACCTCTCAGCCCCAAGAGTGTCCACCCTTAGGTCTCATCCAACTGTGGGTCTAGATATGTTCAACCCAGGTTGTGTCACAGCCCCTGAAGGAATTTTGTAAGAATTTCTCTCTCTTTCACTGTCTTTGTTTTACGGGTTTTTAAAAGTAATTTATTTTTATAATGGGGTTTAGGTGCTTTTCATGGCTGTGTTTATGCGGCTTTACACCCACTTGACTCACTTCCAGAGAGATATCAATACATAGGTTTTAAGATTCTCACTAGTCAGATATATTCTTGTGCGGTGAATAGGGGGTGTTGAGTCCAGTTCACTGAGCAAGGAGTAGGTCTTTTCTATTACTTATTGGGTGTATGCAACGGTATCTGAGATAATTTGAAACCCTTGTTTTATGCATCACCGCACATCACCTTTCCCGTTAAGCAGCCATAGTGTGTTTTCTAAATGTGTGACTCTGTTCTGATTTGTAATTCAATTCAAGTGTAGCGGTTTTTACATTCCCTTTATAAGTGATAGCTTTTGATAAGTGTCTTTTTCTGTGTGACTTATTTCACTTAGAGTCGTCGTACCTAAATCCACTCATCATGCTGCTACTAGCCTTATGACATTGATTTCATGGCTGAGTGATATTCCATTGTACATAAGGACCACAACTTCTTTATCCATTTTTCTCTTTCCTGGGATATTTAAGGTTTTCTGAAGTGGAGGTTCTTGTCAACAGAGCAGGCCTAAACTTTGGGGTGCCTGAGTCTTGCTGATTTTTAGTTTTCCCAATTTATACGCCCATGAGTGGACGTGCCCTATGCTCCCTAAGCTGTGTTTTCTCGATGTTTCAGGACACACCGTACACTTCTCCAGAGTGGCTGTTGGCAATTTACATCCCGCCCATCAGCGTAGCAAGGCCCCTATTTCTCCATGGACTGTCCTGCATTTGTGGTTTTGACACTTTTTTCAGCATGGCCCTTTGGACCGATGGGAAGCGAGACTTCTTTGTAGAGCTGATTTGCCTTTCCAGGTTGCTTGGTTGGCCAAAAAGGGCGTATGCGTTTTTTCCTGAATATATTCAGGAAAAAACGCATACGCCCTTTTTGGCCAAGGGCATCATTGTCGACGTTTTGCCGCTTTTCATGTGCTTTAAAGGCGATTCGAATCTACCTCCTGAAACCTGTTTCCTGCAACTCTGCCTTGCTTTCAAATCCTCTTCGTTGCGTTCCCTCAATATATTTGTGGACGAGATTTATCATTTATAACTCTGCAGGTTTGTGAATTGCAGTGCCCATGTGCTCCATTTTTCAACTGGCTTTTATGGGAGCTGGCCGCAGAAGCGCGGGATTGCCTCAGGCCCTATTCTGGTTCCGGGCGGCAGGCTGAGCCTGTGGTTAATTCTTCTTCCTGATGGGAAAATAGAGTGACCTGTGCCTGTCCCAACACCTAGATCTAGTCTCTCATTGGTTGCCCCTCTTCCCGTTCATCCTCAGGACAAATTGCAACCTGTAGGGAACAGGAGGTTAAAGGGGCTGATTCTCCAAGTAGGGAGATTGCTAGTAAAGTAGCTGGAATGGCGAACCCGAGCACAAGGAGATGAGAAATGAGGTGCGTTTTAGAAACCTTTCAAATTCACACGCTGTACCATCTTCTGGGTTCCTCATGCAAGTTTTCGATGTAGGAAGATGCCCTTGAACCTAGAGATTTGGGACCCATGGGATGGGTACCACGCAGTATTACTTTAAAGGGTCTGCGATGGCTCACCCAACCTCACCAAACCTCTCAGCCCCAAGAGTGTCCACCCTTATGTCTCATCCAGCTGTGGGTCTAGATATGGTCAACCCAGGTTGCGTCACAGCCCCTGAATGAATTTTGTAAGAATTTCTCTCTCTTTTACTGTCTTTGTTTCATGCGTTTTTAAAAATAATTTATTTTTATAATGGGGTTTAGCTGCTTTTCACGGCTGTGTTTATGCGGCTTTACACCCTCTTGACTCACTTCCAGAGAGATATCAATACATAGGTTTTAAGATTCTCACTAGTAAGATATATTCTTGTGCGGTGAATACGGGTTGTTGAGTCCAGTTCACTGAGCAAGGAGTAGGTCTTCTCTATTACATATTGGGTGTATGGAACGGTATCAGAGCTAATTTGAAACCCTTGTTTTATGCATCACCCCACCTCACCTTTCCCGTTAAGCAGCCATAGTGTGTTTTCAAAATGGGTGACTCTGTTCTGATTTGTAATTCAGTTCAAGTGTAGCGGTTTTTACATCCCTCTATAAGTGATATCTTTTGATATGTGTCTTTTTCTGTGTGACTTATTTCTCTTAGAGTCGTCGTACCTAAATCCACTCATCATGCTGCTACTAGCCTTATGACATTGATTTCATGGCTGAGTGATATTGCATTGTACATAAGGACCACAACTTCTTTATCCATTTTTCTCTTTCCTGGGATATTTAAGGTGTCATGAAGTGGAGGTTCTTGTCAACAGAGCAGCCGTAAACTTTGGGGTGCCTGTGTCTTGCTGATTTTTAATTTTCCCAATTTATACGCCCATGAGTGGAAGTGCCCTATGCTCCCTAAGCTGTGTTTTTTCGATGTTTCAGGACACACCGTACACTTCTCCAGAGTGGCTGTTGCCAATTTACATCCCGCCCATCAGCGTAGCAAGGCTCCTATTTCTCCATGGCCTGTCCTGCATTTGTGGTTTTGACACTTTTTTCAGCATGGCCCTTTTGACCGATGGGAAGCGAGACTTCTTTGTAGCGCTGATTTGCCTTTCCAGGTTGCTTGGTTGGCCAAAAAGGGCGTATGCGTTTTTTCCTGAATATATTCAGGAAAAAACGCATACGCCCTTTTTGGCCAAGGGCATCATTGTCGACGTTTTGCCGCTTTTCATGTGCTTTAAAGGCGATTCGAATCTACCTCCTGAAACCTGTTTCCTGCAACTCTGCCTTGCTTTCAAATCCTCTTCGTTGCCTTCCCTCAATATATTTGTGGACGAGAGTTATCATTTATAAATCTGCAGGTTTGTGAATTGCAGTGCCCATGTGCTCCATTTTTCAACTGGCTTTTTTCGAGCTGGCCGCAGAAGCGCGGGATTGCCTCAGGCACTATTCTGCTTCCCGGCGGCAGGCTGAGCCTGTGCTTAATTCTTCTTCCTGATGGGAAAATAGAGTGACCTGTGCCTGTTCCAACACCTACATCTAGTCTCTCATTGGTTGCCCCTCTTCCCGTTCATCCTCAGGACAAATTGCAACCTGTACAGAACAGGAGGTTAAAGGTGTTGATTCTCCAAGTAGGGAGATTGCTAGTAAAGTAGCTGGAATGGCGAACCCGAGCACACGGAGTTGAGAAATGAGTTGCGTTTTAGAAACTTTCCCAATCACACCGTGTACCATCTTCTGGGTTTCTCATGCATGTTTTCGATGTAGGAAGATGCCCTTGAACCTGGAGATTTGGGACCCATGGGATGGGTACCACGCAGTATTACTTTAAAGGGTCTGCGTTTGCTCACCCAACGTCACCAAACCTCTCAGCCCCAAGAGTGTCCACCCTTATGTCTCATCCAGCTGTGGGTCTAGATATGGTCAATCCAGGTTGCGTCACAGCCCCTGAATGAATTTTGTAAGAATTTCTCTGTCTTTCACTGTCTTTGTTTCATGGGTTTTTAAAACTAATTTATTTTTATAATGGGGTTTAGCTGCTTTTCACAGCTGTGTTTATGCGGCTTTACACCCACTTGACTCACTTCCAGAGAGATATCAATACATAAGTTTTAAGATTCTCACTAGTCAGATATATTCTTGTGCGGTGAATAGGGGGTGTTGAGTCCAGTTCACTGAGCAAGGAGTAGGTCTTTTCTATTACATATTGGGTGTATGGAACGGTATCTGAGCGAATTTGAAACCCTTGTTTTATGCATCACCCCACGTCACCTTTCCCGTTAAGCAGCCATAGTGTGTTTTAAATATGTGACTCTGTTCTGATTTGTAATTCAATTCAAGTGTAGCGGTTTTTACATTCCCTCTATAAGTGATAGCTTTTGATATGTGTCTTTTTCTGTGTGACTTATTTCCCTTAGAATCGTCGTACCTAAGTCCACCCATCTTGCATCTACTGGCCTTATGACATTGATTTCATGGCAGAGTGATATTCCATTGTACATAAGAACCACAACTTCTTTATCCATTTTTCTCTTTCCTGGGATATTTAAGGTGTCATGAAGTGGAGGTACTTGTCAACAGAGCAGCCCTAAACTTTGGGGTGCCTGGGTCTTGCTGATTTTTACTTTTCCCAATTTATACGCCCATGAGTGGACGTGCCCTATGCTCCCTAAGCTGTGTTTTCTCGATGTTTCAGGACACACCATACACTTCTCCAGAGTGGCTGTTGGCAATTTACATCCCGCCCATCAGCGTAGCAAGGCTCCCATTTCTCCATGGCCTGTCCTGCATTTGTGGTTTTGACACTTTTTTCAGCATGGCCCTTTTGACCGATGGGAAGCGAGACTTCTTTGTAGCGCTGATTTGCCTTTCCAGGTTGCTTGGTTGGCCAAAAAGGGCGTATGCATTTTTTCCTGAATATATTCAGGAAAAAACGCATACGCCCTTTTTGGCAAAGTGCATCATTGTCGACGTTTTGCCCCTTTTCTTGAGCTTTAAATGCGATTCGAATCTACCTCCTGAAATCTGTTTCCTGCAATACTGCCTTGCTTTCAAATCCTCTTCGTTGCTTTCCCTCAATATATTTGTGGACGAGAGTTATCATTTATAACTCTGCAGGTTTGTGAATTGCAGTGCCCCTGAGCTCCATTTTTCAACTCGCTTTTTTGGTAGCTGGCCGCAAAAGCGCGGGATTGCCTCAGGCCCTATTCTGGTTCTGTCCAGCAGGCTGAGCCTGTGGTTAATTCTTCTTCCTGATGGGAAAATAGAGTGACCTGTGCCTGTCCCAACACCTAGATCTAGTCTCTCATTGGTTGCTCCTCTTCCCGTTCATCCTCAGGACAAATTGCAACCTGTACAGAACAGGAGGGTAAAGGTGCTGATTCTCCAAGAAGGGAGATTGCTAGTAAAGTAGCTGGAATGGCGAACCAGAGCACAAGGAGGTGAGAAATGAGGTGCGTTTTAGAAACCTTTCCCGATCACACGGTGTACCATCTTCTGGGTTTCTCATGCATGTTTTCGATGCAGGAAGATGCCCTTGAAACTGGAGATTTGGGACCCATGGGATGGGTACCACGCAGTATTACTTTAAAGGGTCTGCGTTTGCTCACCCAACCTCACCAAACCTGTCAGCCCCAAGAGTGTCCACCCTTAGGTCTCATCCACCTGTTGGTCTAGAATTGGTCAATCCATGTTGCATCACGGCCCCTGAACGAATTGTGTAAGAACTTCTCTCTCTTTCACTGTCTTTGTTTTACGGGTTTTTACAAGTAATTTATTTTTATAATGGGGTTTAGTTGCTTTTCACGGCTGTGTTTATGCGGCTTTACACCCACTTGACACACTTCCAGAGAAATATCAATACATAGGTTTTAAGATTCTTACTAGTCAGATATATACTTGTGCGGTGAATAGGGGGTGTTGAGTCCAGTTCACTGAGCAAGGAGTAGGTCTTGTCTATTACATATTGGGTGTATGTAACGGTATCTGTGCTAATTTGAAACCCTTGTTTTATGCATCACCCCACCTCACCTTTCCCGTTAAGCAGCCATAGTGTGTTTTCTAAACGTGTGACTCTGTTCTCTTTTGTAATTCAGTTCAAGTGTAGCGGTTTTTACATTCCCTCTATAAGTGATAGCTTACGATAAGTGTCTTTTTCTGTGTGACTTATTTCACTTAGAGTCGTCGTACCTAAATCCACTCATCATGCTGCTACTAGCATTATGACATTGATATCATGTCTGAGTGATATTCCATTGTACATAAGGACCACAACTTCTTTATCCATTTTTATCTTTCCTGGGATATTTAAGGTGTCATGAAGTGGAGGTTCTTGCAAACAGAGCAGCCCTAAACTTTGGGGTGCCTGGGTCTTGCTGATTTTTAGTTTTCCCAATTTATACGCCCATGAGTGGAAGTGCCCTATGCTCCCTAAGCTGTGTTTTTTCGATGTTTCAGGACACACCGTACACTTCTCCAGAGTGGCTGTTGGCAATTTACATACCGCCCATCAGCGTGGCAAGGCTCCCATTTCTCCTTGGCCTGTCCTGCATTTGTGGTTTTGACACTTTTTTCAGCAGGGCCCTTTTGACGGATCGGAAGCGAGACTTCTTTTTAGCGCTGATTTGCCTTTCCAGGTTGCTTGGTTGGCCAAAAAGGGCGTATGCGTTTTTTCCTGAATATATTCAGGAAAAAACGCATACGCCCTTTTTGGCCAAGGGCATCATTGTCGACGTTTTGCCGCTTTTCATGTGCTTTAAAGGCGATTCGAATCTACCTCCTGAAATGTGTTTCCTGCAGTTCTGCCTTACTTTCAAATCCTCTTTGTTGCCTTCCCTCAATATATTTGTGGACGAGAGTTATCATTTATAACTCTGCAGGTTTGTGAATTGCAGTGCCCATGTGCTCCATTTTTCAACTGGCTTTTTTGGGAGCTGGCCGCAGAAGTGCGGGATTGCCTCAGGCCCTATTCTGGTTCCGGGCGGCAGGCTGAGCCTGTGGTTATTTCTTCTTCCTGATGGGAAAATAGAGTGACCTGTGCCTGTCCCAACACCTAGATCTAGTCTCTCATTGGTTGCCCCTCTTCCCGTTCATCCTCAGGACAAATTGCAACCTGTATGGAACAGGAGCTTAAAGGTGCTGTTTCTCCATGTAGGGAGATTACTAGTTAAGAAGCTGGAATGGCGAACCCGAGCACAAGGAGATGAGAAATGTGGTGCGTTTCAGAAACCTTTCCCGATCAGACGGTGTACCATGATCTGGGTTACTCATGCATGTTTTCGATGTAGGAAGATGCCCTTGAACCTGGAGATTTGGGACCCATGGGATGGGGACCACGCAGTATTACTTTAAAGGGTCAGCGTTTGCTCACCCAACCTCACCAAACCTCTCAGCCCCAAGAGTGTCCACCCTTATGTCTCATCCAGCTGTGGGTCTAGATATGGTCAATCCAGGTTGCATCACAGCCCCTGAACGAATTTTGTAAGAATTACTCTCTCTTACACTGTCTTTGTTTTACGGGTTTTTAAAAGTAATTTATTTTTAAAATGGGTTTTAGCTGCTTTTCACGGCTGTGTTTATGCCGCTTTACACTCACTTGACTCTCTTCCAGAGAGAGATCAATACATAGGTTTTCAGATTCTTACTACTCAGATATATTCTTGTGCGCTGAATAGGGGGTGTTGAGTCTAGTTCACTGAGCAAGGAGTAGGTCTTGTCTACTACATATTGGGTTTATGGAACGGTATCTGAGCTAATTTGAAACCCTTGTTTTATGCATCACCCCTCCTCACCTTTCCCGTTAAGCAGCCATAGTGTGTTTTTAAAATGGGTGACTCTGTTCTGTTTTGTAATTCAGTTTAAGGGTAACGGTTTTTACATTCCCTCTATAAGTGATATCTTATGATAAGTGTCTTTTTCTGTGTGACTTATTTCACTTAGAATCGTCGTACCTAAATCCACTCATCATGCTGCTACTAGCCTTATGATATTGATTTCATGGCTGAGTGATATTCCATTGTACATAAGTACCACAACTTCTTTACCATTTTTCTCATCCCTGGGATATTTAAGATGTACACAAGTGGAGGTTCTTGTAACCAGAGCAGCCCTAAACTTTGGGGTGCCTGTGTCTTGTTGATTTTAATTTTTCCAATTTATACGCCCATGAATGGATGTGCCCCTTTCTCTCTAGCTGTGTTTTTTAGATGTTTTAGGAAACACCGTACCGTTCTCCAGAGTCGCCATTGGCAATTTACATCCCGACCATCAGTGTAACAATGCTCCCTTTCCTCCCTGGCCTCTCCTGTATTTTTTTTACACTTTTTTAGGAAGGCCCTTTTGACCGATGGGAAGTGAGACTTCTTTGTAGTGCTGCATTGCATTTCCGGCTTGCTTGGTTGGCCAAAAAGGGCCTATGCGTTTTTTCCTGAATTTATTCAGAAAAAAACACATATGCTCTTTTTGGCCATGTGCATCGTTGTCGACTTTTGGCCGCTTTTCATGTGCTTTAGGGGCTATTCGAATCTAACTCCTGAAATCTGTTTCCTGCATTTCTGCCTTGCTTTCCAATCCTGTTCATTGCCTTCCCTCAATATAGTTTTGGACGATAGTTATAATTTATAACTCTGCAGGTTTGTGAATTGCAGTGCCCCTGAGCTCCATTTTTCAACTCGCTTTTTTGGGAGTTGTCCGCAGAACCGCTGGTTTGCTTCTGGCCCTACTCTGGTTCCCGTTGGCAGGCTAAGCCTTTGCTTAATTCTTCTTCCTGATTGGAAATTAGAGTGACATGTGCCTGTCCGAACATCTAGGGCTTGGCTCTCCTTGTTTCTCCTCCTTCCCCTTCTTCCTTTGGAAAAATTCCAAATTTTGTGCAACTGGATGTTGAAGGTGCTGACATCCTCAGGTGGGGAGATTTTAAGGAAAAAGGCTGGAGGTGTGAACCCGACAACCAGGAAATTAGGAGTTTTGGTGCCTTTTCCAAAATCTCCCTGATCCAACCGTGTTCCATCTTCTGGGTGTCACAGGCATGTTTTAGCTGTAGGAAAGGTCCTGTGTATGTAAGGAGAACACCAGGGATTTTTCCAAATCAGTGTCTCCCCGAACTCCAATCTGGGGAATTTTTAAGCTACTGGTACATGTGTGTTCATTAAGGGACTTGGGCCGTAGGCAGAGTCCGAACTTTAGATGATTGAAGTCTTCAGGTTCAGAAACGCTCACCATCGGCCTCCTTTAGTTTCCATTTTATCTGTAGTTGATAGATGATGTCGATATAGATATCTATTGTATTTCAGATTATTTCCCCTTAGGGGTCATTACAAAATATTGAGTATAGTTCCCTGTGTTATACAGTAGTTCCTTGTTGATGATATATTTTATACATAGCAGTGTGTATATGTTAATCTGAAACTGTTAATTTATCCCTCCTCCCACCTTTCCCCTTTGGTAATAAAAAATATAAGATTTTATACTTCTCAGAAATCTAGGAGCTGAAAGAGAGGTATCATTTTCAATGGAAAATCAGTCAAAACAAGGTTGAAACTTCAACCAAGATTATTAGATGTACATCCTTGGAAAGAAATCACTGCATTTCTCTACTGTTGACCTGACAAATAAGACAAACCCCTCAACTGAACTTGCTTATAATAAAGTGATGGAAATATCAAATGGAAGTGTTAGAAACATCTTATTTTACACGAGCCTTATACACTGCTCTATGTTAATTACAGTTTGGCTCGCACATCTGTTCTTTGAAGTTACAATGTTCTCAAATTCTGTTACTGATCCTGCAGAGTGGGCCCCAACAAGGGTCTCCATGCCTAGTGTCATTGGAGCCAACAGATCGAGACTGACTTTGGTTCAGAAGCAAAGGAAATCTTTATATTATGATCAGAGAATGGAGAGGTGAGAGTGTGTGCTCCCCTGCGGGTTGTGGGCCGGGCTGCTGTGTAGAGATCCTGGCAGCGTCAGCGGGAGGGAGGGGGCGGAGCTCTCGAGGGCCGGGTTGGCTGGAGCTCAGGCTCTATGTCGCAGAGTCTGCACGGGGCCCCACGAGCTGAGGTGTCGGCCCAGCCATTTTGCACTAGGAAATCGGGTCTGAAGTGTCGGGTGTGGGACCTCTGCATGTGGAAACCTAGGAGCAAGTGAAATTAGACAAAGCACAAAGGAAAAAAATGGTTAGACTTTATTTTATTGCCCAGATTCTATTTTCATCTCCCAGGAATTTTTCATGGGCTTTGCCAGTGACAAAGCCCTCCTCTGCCTTTTGTCCCATTCCTCATTCTTGGGGTGCTGAGGGTGCAGACACCTCTTCTGTAAATGCTTCGTGCTGAGTTGGGTGTCCTCATACCCGGGGCGAGGGGGAGGACTTCTCCCAAGCAGCCTCCAGGTGAGGTTGATTGTCCCCAGGCCTCCTCCCTCACTGCTCGTCTGCCTGAGCACCAGCATTGGAAGTTTTATAGATTCTAATGACCTTTAAGGGTCCAGGAAAGAGATGTGCAGAGACGCTGGGGTGGGGGTGGGCCGTTTTACCCTGCTCCACATTGGTTCGGCCCCCTTAGGCTGACAGTTCCTGCTAGCCTAGATGCTCTGACCAGTACTCTGCGCTTTCTTCAGTTAGGCCACCTAATTAACGTACAAACAACACCAGGTGTCAGAGCCCTGCTTGCTCAACTCCCAGACAGTCCAGGGCTGGTGGTGATCCAGGACCTTGACGGCCACTCAGTCAACGGCCTTTTGAAGTAGCCAGGAGTACAGCCGGTCTCATTGGCCGCCGTCACCGCGGTGTCTGTAGGCTTTTCTATGGTGGCAGCGTTATTTACGGTTCCCCTGCCAAGTTTATTAGCTCCGCTCTGGGTGCAGTAAGTCCTGTAAGCAATAGTCTGCTCTTTTGGGACACACTCTTGTTGTTTTCTGAGAGAAGCTCCAGGTCAAGTGATGGTCAAACGAGTCGTCATGGGGGCCCATTGCTCCAGGTTTTCTCTCTGGAGGTTGGTGTTGGAGGGCCTCCTCACTCGAGGTCATTGTGCCCACGGAGCAATCCCTGCAACTTCAGGGCATGGTGGGTGGTTAGGATCACCAAGTGGCGTCCTTTTCCCTTAGGAGGGAGCTGGCCTTGCGGGCTGCTGATTTCCAGGTTTTTAGATACCCCCAGTATCCTGGTCGGATGGGGTGGCTGGCCAATGCCTGGAGGGCATTCTTGCATTGTTCCATTTCAAGTGGTCCCAGTTTTTGCACTAATACTCCAAGGGCGATTCGCCTTGGACCAGGAATGTAAAGGTCAAAGGGTTTAGCTAACTTAGGGAGGTCCAGGGCAAGGATCTGAACTGACTGCTCTTTCCATTCTTGAAAGGCCGCTTCTGGATTCTATTCAAAAGGATCATCATCTTTTCCTTTCAGTGTTTCATATAGAGGCCCAGCTATTAGACTGTAGTTAGGGATCCAGATGCAGCAAACCCCGGTCTCCCCAGGAACCCCTAAGCTGTCTTCTAGTTTCAGGAAGGGTGAGGCTGCAAATGGCTTCTTCCCTTTCCTGGGGTGGGCTTTTCCGACCTTCTGTGCGAATGAAGCCCAGGAAGGTCACCTTAGTTTGTGATATTTGAGCCTTTTTCTTGGACACCTTCTATCTTTTATTGGCTAGGTAGTTCAGAGGCCTCCTTAGTCGGGCTGGTGATCAGAATGTCATCTGCATATTGAAGGAGGGTTCCCTTCTCCAGAGGTAGATTTTTTAGGTCTTTAGCTAACGTTTCCCCAAAGATGGTGTGGGAATTTTTGAACCCCTGGGGCAGGACGGCCCAGCAGTATTGTTTTTGTTGTATGTTGAGTCCTGCCACTCACAGCCAAAATTTCTTGTGACTCTGGGACGAATGGAATACAGAAGAAGGCATCATTGAAGTCTAATACAGAATACCATGTCCTGGTGGATGGTAGAATGACCAGCAGGGTGTAGGAATTAGGAACTACTAGATGTATATCCTCTGTGGCTTCACTGACTGTCCTGGCGTCCTCTACCAGGTCCCCAGCAGCTCACGGGGCTCTTGTGGTCAGGTCCCTCCCAGGATATGGAGCTCACCTGGGCAGGTACCCAGCAGCCCACGGGGCTGTGGTGGTTAGGCCCCTCCCAGGATATGGAGCTCACCTGGGCAGGTACCCAGCAGCCCATGGGGCCATCATGGTCAGGCCCCTCCCAGGATATGGAGCTCATCTGGGCAGGTACGCAGCAGCCCACGGGGCTCTCGTGGGCATGCCCCTCCCTGGATATGGAGCTCCCGTGGACAGGTACCCCGACAGGGCTGGGCACACAGGAACTGTGCACATAGCCCTCATTGCAGAGCACCCCCAGCACACCTGTCACTCAGAGCTGACACAGAGCACCTCAGAGCAGAGCTTGAACTAATAAACAGCAGCTCCAACAGGTCTGTGACCCTAGGCTTCACTCTGTGCGGCCTCCCTCTGCCTGGTCTTCTAGGGGCTTCCACAGCAGCCGGGGCACCAGGCCTCTGTCTCCACCCACCACCCCTCCTCTCCCTGACTCCTGGGTTCCTCTCATTAGCAGAGGGTCTTCTTGAAGTTGTCTCCCACTCCTGGACCAGATAAAATGATTAGAAAACAAGCCAGGGCTGCCGCCCCTTATCTATCCTGACTCTCGGGACCCTACACCTGTTCCTTGGATCTGGCCGGTGCAGCAAGGCCCATTTTCTGCAAATCTGAGCCCCTGAGGGGCGAGGATTGGCTGACCTGGGCAGCCTGACCCGGCCGGCCAGCCCTTCCCAGGTGTGCCTGGGTTGAGGTCAATATAAACACCCCTCCAGGCAGCAAAAGCCTCTGCAGCTGTGCCTGACGCCATATTCTCTGCCCCGTCAGCAGTCTCGGGGTTGGGCTGGTGGGAGGCAGTAGGGCCCACGGCTCTATGAGTGGCCCGTTGTGACTGGGGCTCTACTGGACTTTCTGCAGGAGTTGCCGGGCTGCCACCTGCTAAAGAAGAGGATGTGTCACCCATACTTGCTGCTGGAATTTCTCCCCGGGCAGAGGTAAGGAAGGAAAAAAGCAGTGGGGGCCGGGACAGGAGGGGTACCTCAGGCAGGGAAATGGAAAGTTTCCAGACGAGCGCCCGGGGCCAGGACCATCCTGGCTGGCCTGCAGGCACCAAGTCGGCCTGCGTGCTGTCGCTGGTGTGACTCCAAGCCCCTTCCTCTAGTTTTTAGTCTTTGCACACATTCAGGTGTTTTACCTGGGAACGGTGGGAAAAGTTCAGCAGCAGCTGGCCTGGGGCTCAGCTCACGTTTAGTCAGAGACGCCTCCTCACGGTCCCCCAGCTTTGCAATGAGGACGCTCCTTGTGTGGGGGCTGCTGGCTGCATGGGAGATGATTTCCCACCTGTGACCAACTTAAGAATTGTTTACCACTGGAGCAAGTGCGCTGATAGGGTTTTCCTCTGTATGACCAGTGGGTTCAGTTTTTTTTTTTTTTCTTTTTTGGTTCAAGGTAAGTTTTATTCCTCTTTTTGTATTTATGGATATAAGCATGGAAATCATTCATTCATATAAATACGTCTATGGGAAGGACAGAACTTTTTTTTCTGTTTTATTTTCTTAAGTATTATTTATTTTTTAATTTTTGAATTTATTTTATTCATTTTTTTATACAGCAGGCTCTTATTGGTTATCTATTTTATACATATAAGTGTATATATGTCAATCCCAGTGTCGCAATTCATCCCACCACCACCACCCTGCCACTTTCCCCCCTTGGTGTCCATACATTTGTTCTCTACATCTGTGTCTCTATTTCTGCCTTGCAAACCAGTTCATCTTTACCATTTTTCTAGGTTCTACATGTATGCGTTAATATACGATATTTGTTTTTCTCTTTCTGACTTACTTCACTCTGTATGACAGTCTCTAGATCTATCCACGTCTCTACAAATGACCCAATTTCATTCCTTTTTATGGCTGAGTAATATTCCATTTTATATATGTAGCACATCTTTTCCGTTCGTCTGTCTATGGGCATTTAGGTTGCTTCCATGACCTGGCTATTGTAAATAGTGCTGCAATGAATATTGTGGTGAATATGTCTTTTTGAATTATGGTTTTCTCTGGGTATATGGCCAGTAGTGGGATTGCTGGGTCATATGGTAATTCTATTTTTAGTTTTTTAAGGAACCTCCATACTGTTCTCCATAGTGACTGTATCAATTTACATTCCCACAAATAGTGTAAGAGGGTTCCCTTTTCTCCACACCCTCTCCAGCATTTGTTGTTTGTAGATTTTCTGATGATGCCCATTCTAACTCGTGTGAGGTGATACCTCATTGTAGTTTTGGTTTATATTTCTCTAATAATTAGTGATGTTGAGTAGCTTTTCATGTGTTTCTTGGTCATCTGTATGTCTTCTTGGGACAAATGTCTATTTACGTCATCTGCCCATTTTTGGATTGGTTTGTTTGTTTTTTTACTGTTGAGCTGCATGAGCTGTTTATATACATTGGAGATTAATCCTTTGTCCATTGATTCGTTTGCAAATATTTTCTCCCATTCTGAGGGTTGTCTTTTCGTCTTGTTTGTAGTTTCCTTTGCTTTGCAAAAGCTTTTAGGTTTCATTTGCTCCCATTTGTTTTTGTTTTTGTTTTTTTTTTTTTTTTTTATTCCATTACTCTAGGAGGTGGATCAAAAAATATCTTGCTGTGATTTATGTCAAAGAGTATTCTTCCTATGTTTTCCTCTAAGAGTTTTATAGTGTCCGGTCTTACATTTCGGTCTCTAATCCATTTGGAGTTTATTTTTTGTGTATGGTGTTAGGGAGTGTTCTAATTTCATTCTTTTACATGTAGCTGTCCATTTTTCCCAGCACCACTTATTGAAGAGACTGTCTTTTCTCCATTGTATACCCTTGCCTCCTTTGTCATAGATTAGTGTGCCATAGGTGTGTAGGTTTATCTCTGGGCTTTCTTTTTTTTTTTTTTTTTTACATCTTTATTGGAGTATAATTGCTTTACAATTGTGTGTTAGTTTCTGCTGTATAAAAAAGTGAATCAGCTATGCGTATACATATAACACCATATCCCCTCCCTCTTGCACCTCCCTCTCACTCCCTTATCCCACCCTTTTAGGTGGTCACAAAGCACAGAGCTGATCTCCCTGTGCTATGTGGCTGCTTCCCAGTAGCTATCAATTTTACATTTGGTAGTGTATATATGTCCATACCACTCTCTCACTTTGTCCCAGCTTACCCTTCCCTCTCCCCATGTCCTCAAGTCCTTTCTCTACGTCTGTGTCCTTAATCCTTTCCTGCCCCTACGTTCTTCATAAACTTTTTTTTTTTAGATTCCATATATATGTGTTAGCATACGGTATTTGTTTTTCTCTTTCTGACTTACTTCACTCTGTAGGACAGACTCTAGATCCATCCACCTCACTAAAAATAACTCAATTTCGCTTCTTTTTATGGCAGAATAATGTTCCATCGTATATATGTGCCACATCTTCTTTATCCATTTATCTGTTGATGGACACTTAGGTTGCTTCCATGTCCTGGCTATTGTAAATAGAGCTACAGTGAACATTGTGGTACATGACTCTTTTTGAATTATGGTTTTCTCAGGGTAAATGTCCAGGAGTGGGTTTGCTGGGTTGTATGGTAGTTCTATTTTTAGTTTTTAAGGAAGCCCCATACCGTTCTACCTAGTGGCTATATCAATTTACATTCCCACCAACAGTGCAAGAGGGTTCCCTTTTCTCCAATAAATGCCTCTCCAGCATTTACTGTTGGTAGATTTTTTGATGATGGCCATTCTGACTGGTGTGAGGTGATACCTCACTGTAGTTTTGATTTGCATTTCTCTAATGATTAGTGATGCTCAGCATCCTTTCATGTGTTTGTTGGCAACCTGTATATCTTCTTTGGAGAAATTTCTATTTAGGTCTTCTGCCCATTTTTGGATTGGGTTGTTTGGTTTTGTGATATTGAGCTACATGAGCTGCTTTTTGTAGATTAATCCTTTGCCATTTGCTTCATTTGAAAATATTTTCTCCCATTCTGATGGTTGTCTTTTCATCTTGCTTAAGTTTTCCTTTGCTGTGCAAAAGAATTTATGTTTCATTCGGTCCCATTTTTTAATTTTTGTTTTTATTTCCATTTCTCTAGGAGGTGGGTCAAAAAGGATCTTGCTGTGATTTATGTCATAGACTGTTCTGCTTATGTTTTCTTCTAAGAGTTTTATAGTGGCTGGTCTTATATTTAGGTCTCTAATCCATTTTGAGTTACTTTTGTGTATGGTGTTAGGGAGTGTACTAATTTCATTCTTTTACATGTAGCTGTCGAGTTTTCCCAGCACCACTTACTGAAGACACTGTCTTTTCTCCATTGTATACCCTTGCCTCCTTTGTCATAGATTAGTTAACCACAGGTACGTGGGTTTATCTCTGTGCTTTCTATCCTTTTCTATTGACCTATATTTCTGTGTTTGTGTCAGTACCATATTATCTTGATTACTGTAGCTTTGTAATATAGTCTGAAGTCTGGAAGTCTGATTCCTCCAGCTCTTTTTTTTTCCCCCTCAAGACTGCTTTGGCTATCCAGGGTCTTTTGTGTCTCCCTACAAATTTTAAGATTTTTTTTTTCTTGTTCTGTAGAAAATGCCAAAGGTATTTTGATCGGGATTGCATTGAATCTGTAGATTGCTTTGGGTAGTATAGTCATTTTCACAATATTGATTCTTCTAATCCAAGGACATGGTATATGTCTCCATCTGTTTATATCATCTTTGATTTCTTTCATCAGTGTCTTATAGTTTTCTGAGTACAGGTCTTTTACTTCCTTAGGTAGGTTTATTCCTAGGTATTTTATTCTTTTTGTTGCAGTGGTAATGGGATTGTTTCCTTAATTTCTCTTTCTGATCTTTCATTGTTAGTGTATAGGAATGCAAGCAATTTCTGTGCATTAATTTTGTATCCTGCAACTTTACCAAATTCATTGATTAGCTCCAGTGGTTTTCTGGTGGCATCTTTAAGATTCTCTATCTATGATATCATGTCATCTGCAAACAGTGACAATTTTACTTCTTCTTTTCCGTTTTGTATTCCTTTTATTTCTTTTTCTTCTCTGATTGCCATGGCTAGGACTTCCAAAACTATGTTGAATAGCAGTGGTGAGAGTGGACATCCTCGTCTTGTTCCTGATCTTAGAGGAAACGCTTTCAGTTTTTCACCATTGAGAATGCTGTTTGCTGTGGGTTTGTCATATATGGCCTTTATTATGTTGAGGTAGTTTCCGTCTATGCCCACACTCTGCAGAGTTTTTATCGTAAATGAGTGTTGAATTTTCTCAAAATCTTTTCCTTCATCTATTGAGATGACCATATGGTTTTATTCTACAATTTGTTAATATGGTGTATCACATTGATTTGTGTATATTGAAGAATCCTTGCATCCCTGGGATAAACCCCACTTGATCATGGTGTATGATCCTTTTAATGTGTTGTTCGATTCTGTTTGCTAGTATTTTGTTGAGGATTTTTGCATCTATATTCATCAGGGATATTGGTCTATAATTTTCTTTCCTTGTAGTATCTCTGTCTGATTTTGGTATCAGGGTGATGGTGGTCTCATAGAATGAGTTTGGGAGTGTTCCTTCCCCTGCAATTGTTTTGAAGAATTTGAGAAGGTTGGGTGTTAGCTCTTCTCTAAATGTTTGATAGAATTCACCTGTAATGCCATCTGGTTCTGGACTTTTGTTTGTTGGAAGATTTTTAATCACAGTTTCAATTTCATTGCTTGTGATAGGTTTGTTCATATTTTCTATTTCTTCCTGGTTCAGTCTTAGAAGGTTATACCTTTCTAAGAATTTGTCCATTTCTTCCAGATTGTCCATTTTATTGGCACAGAGTTGCTTGTAGTAGTCTCTTAGGATGCTTTGTATTCCTGTGGTGTCTGTTGTAACTTCTCCTTTTTCACTTCTAATTTTGTTGATTTGCGTCCTCTCCCTCTTTTTCTTGAGTGTGGCTAAAGGTTGATCATTTTTGCTTATCTTCTCAAAGAACCAGCTTTTAGTTTTGATGATCTTTGCTTCCGTTTTCTTTGTTTCTATTTCATTTATTTCTGCTCTGATCTTTAGGATTTCTTTCCTTCTACTAACTTTGGGTTTTGTTCTTCTTTCTCTAGTTCCTCTAGGTGTAAGGTTAGATTGTTTATTTGAGATTTTTCTTGTTTCTTGAGGTAGGCTTGTATTGCTATAAACTTCCCTCTTAGAACTCCTTTTGCTGCATCCCATAGGTTTTGGATCATCGTGTTTTTGTTGTCATTTGTCTCTAGGTAGTTTTTGATTTCCCCTTTGATTTCTTCAGTGATCTCTTGGTTATTTAGTAACGTATTGTTTAGCCTCCATGTGTTTGTGTTTTTTACAGTTTTTTCTGTGTAATTGATTTCTAATCTCATAGCATTGTGGTCGGAACAGCTGCTTGATATGATTTCAGTTTTCTTAAATTTACTGAGGCTTTATCTGTGACCCAAGATGTGATCTATCCTGGAGAATGTTCCGTGTGCAGTTGAGAAGAACGTGTAATCTGCTGTTTTTGGATGGAATGTCCTATAAATATCAATGAACTCTATCTGGTCTATTGTGTCATTTAAAGCTTGTGTTTCCTTATTAATTTTCTGTCTGGCTGATCTCCACTGGTGTAAGTGAGCTGTTAAAGTCCCCCGCTATTATTGTGTTACTGTCGATTTCCTCTTTTATAGCTGTTAGCAGTTGCCTTATACATTGAGGTGCTCCTATGTTGGGTACATATATATTTATAATTGTTATATCTTCTTCTTGGATTGATCCCTTGACCATTATGTAGTGTCTTTCCTTGTCTCTTGTAACATTCTTTATTTTAAAGTCTATTTTATCTGATATGAGTATTGCTACTCCAGCTTTCTTTTGATTTTCATTAGCATAGAATATATTTTTCCATCGCCTCACTTTCAGTCTGTATGTGTCCCTAGGTCTGAAATGGGTCTCTTGTAGACAGCATATATATGGGTCTTGTTTTTGTATCCATTCAGCCAGTCTATGTCTTTTGGTTGGAACATTTAGTGCATTCACGTTTAAGGTAATTATCGATATGTATGTTCCTACTACTATTTTCTTAATTGTTATGGGTTTGTCTTGGTGGGTCCTTTTCTTCTCTTGTGTTTCCCACTTAGAGAAGTTCTTTTAGCATTTGGTGTAGAGCTGGTTGCATGGTGCTGAATTCTCTTAGCTTTTGCTTGTCTGTAAGGCTTTTGATTTCTCCATCAAATCTGAATGAGCTCTTTGCAGGGTGCAGTACCCTTGGTTGTAGGTTCTTCCCTTTCATCACTTTAAATTTATCATGCCACTTCCTTCTGGCTTGTAGATTTTCTGCTGAGAAATCAGCTGTTATCCTTATGGGATTTCCCTTGTATGTTATTTGTCATTTTTCCCTTGCTGCTTTCAATAATTTTTCTTTGTCGTTAATTTTTGTCAATTTGATTACTATGTGTCTTGTCATTTTTCTCCTTTGGTTTCTCCTGCCTGGGACACTCTGTGCTTCTGGACTTGGGTGGCTATTTCTTTTCCCATGCTAGGGAAGTTTTTGACCATAATCTCTTCAAATATATTCTCGGGTCCTTTCTCTCTCTCTTCTCCTTCTGGGACCCCTATAATGCGAATGTTGTTGCGTTTAATGTTGTCCCAGAGGACTCTTGGGGTGTCTTCATTTATTTTCATTCTTTTTCTTTATTCTGTTCCATGGCAGTGATTTCCACCTTTCTGTCTTCCAGGCCACTTATCCGTTCTTCTGCCACAGTTATTCTGCTACTGATTCCTTCTAGTGTATTTTTCATTTCAGTTATTACATTGTTCACCTCTGTTTGTTTGTTCTTTAATTCTTCTAGGTGTTTGTTCCTTAATTCTTCTAGGTCTTTGTTAAGCATTTCTTGTGTCTTCTCGATCTTTGCCTCCTTTCTTTTTCTAAGGTCTTGGCTCAACTTCACTATCATTATTCTGAATTCTTTTTCTGGAAGGTTCCCTATCTCCACCTCATTTCGTTTTTTTTTCTGGGGTTTTATCTTGTTCCTTGATCTGGTATAAAGTCCTCTGCCTTTTCATTTTGTTTATCTTTCTGTGAATGTGGTTTTCCTTCCACAGGCTGCAGAATTGTAGTTCTTCTTGCTTCTGCTGTCTGCTCTCTGGTGGATGAGTCTATCTTAGAGGCTTGTGCAAGCTTCCTGATGGGAGGGACTGGTGGTGGGTAGAGCTGGGTGTTGCTTTGGTGGGCAGAGCTTTAATCCGCTTGTCTACGGATTAAATAAAACTTTAATAAAAAGTTGAATCTGCTTGTCTGCTGATGCATGGGGCTGGGTTCCCTCCCTGTTGGTTGTTTGGCCTGAGGCGACCCAGCACTGGAGCCTACCTTGCTCTTGGTGGGGCTAATGGCGGACTCTGGGAGGGCTCACACCAAGGAGTATTTCCCAGAACTTCTGCTGCCAGTGTTGTTGTCCTCACGGTGAGCCACAGCCACAGCCACCAGCTGCCTCTGCAGGAGACCCTCTAAAAGTAGCAGGTAGTTCTGGTCATTCCCGTACGGGGTCACTGCTCCTTCCCCTGGGTCCTGATGTGCACACTACTTTGTGTGTGCCCTCCAAGAGTGGAGTATCTGAGTGGAGTTGAGACTCTGAGACTCTGTGTGGAGTCGCACAGACTCTGGGTCCTGTGAAGCTTCGATGTTTTGTGATTCTAGAAATCCTATAGGAGACGGTCCACAGCAGGTGAAGCTAATGTTGTCAGTAGAGGTGTTGAAGCCAAAGATCTGCAGTTCCGGCTATAGGTGCCGATGTACATACAGGACAAAATCATCTCGTGTGAATGTAGTTCAGGCATGTTTAAGATGAATGCAGTCATGTTAATGCCTACCATATTCTATCTTGAGCCTCTCCTCAGGGACCTCCTCCTCAGTTCCTGAGGCTCCTTTAAGTCATGTACAGGGGACTGGAGAGTGGGCTCTGTCCAGTCTGAGCCCTGAGTTACCCTGTGTGTATCTTAGGATACTTTGTATTTCTGTGGTGTCTGTTGTAACATCATCTCTTTCATTTCAGATTTATTTGGGCCCTCTCTTTTTTAACAAAACATACTACTGTTGTCTTTTATTCTTTACAGAAGTTTAATCAGTGTTTGATCTACTATCCTTACCCTATGTATACTTTTTGCAGTGAGATTTTTACTTTTCTTTGTTTCCTTGTTACTATCAATAATTAGTGAGACTTCTTTTAAGCTACCTTCAACATTGCTTATAAAGCTGCTTTATTAGTGATGACAGAGCCTTAATGGAAGTCATGTTCTGGTTGTAAATTAGAATGCAATGTGCCAGCACAAAACCCCTTAAGTTTATGTCTCATTACTTCTTGTTCTTTTTTTAATTTAATTTTTATTTTTTGTCAGAGCAAATTTGATTAAAATGTTTTGTTTCTTCTAGGTGTGCAAGATGTGGTTCTTTTAAACATATACATATATCTATTCTTCTTTGGATCATTTTCCCATGTAGGTTATGACACCATGTTGAGTAGTCTTGTCTTGGTATTACGTAGGTCTTTGGTGATTACATATTTCACATGTGTTTCTATATCTATCTTAACCCCAATATCCTAATGTATCCAATCCTCACACCTTTCCATTTGGTGAACCCTAAGTTTGTTTAATGAATCTGTGATTGCATTTCTCTGTGGAAATATCTTCATTGGTATCAATTTTTAGCTAAGACCTATAAGTGATATTATAGGATATGTGTCTTTTGCTTTCTGACTTAGTACAATTTGCCTGATTAACTCAAGAATCATACACAGTGCTGCAAATGGCATTGTTTTGTTTTTTTCCCTGGCTAATATTCCATCTGTACGTGTACCAGTTATTCTTTGGCCACGCACCTCTTGATGGTCTATTTGGTTGCCTCCATGTCTTGGTTATTGTAATACTGCTGCAATGAACATTTGCTTGCCTGTGTCTTTCCAGTTCTATCTCCTTATGTTATAGGCCAAGGAGTGGGCTTGCTGTATCATATGGTAGCTCAGTGTGTACGTTTTAAAGGCACCACCATTCAGTTCTCATTAGTGGCTCTTTCCAGGTTATGTCCCACTTAAAATTGAGGGTATGCATTTCTCCAAAACACCTTCAATATTTATTGTTTGTAGTTTGCTTGCTGCTGGTTATTCTAACAGGTGCGAGCTGATACCTCTGTGTGGCTGAATTTGCATGTGTCCCATAATCTGTTGAAATTGATCTTTAAAGCATGCTCTTTTTATTTATCAAACTGTGATTACAGCTTAGTTCTTCAAATTGTTTTCTTAAAGTAAGTGTCACATTTTGAAAAGTTTTGGCCACTACCTCCCTCAAGACATTTTGAGGGCAGGTTTCATTTACAGCCCTGAAGTACTTGTTCATATGAAGTGACCATTAACACAGATTTTAAAGCTGCTTTTGCAGGTAACGGCCAGAGGGCGGCAGCCTATTTACGTTCCCCAATCTGGTAACTAGGGAAAGAGTCCTTCAGCTGCAAGAGTGTCCAGCTTTATTTCTCATCCAGCTGTGGGTCTAGATATGATCAAACAAGGTTGCAACACAGCCCAGGAACGAATTATGTAAAATTTCCTCTCTCTATCACTGTATTATTTTTTTGGGTTTTTTAAAGTTATTTAATTTAAAATGGGGATTCGCTACTTTTCACTGCTGTTTTTATGCCGCTTTACACCCACTTGACTCACTTCCAGACAGATATCAATACATAGGTTTTAAGATTCTTACTAGTCACATATATTCTTGTGCGGTGAATAGGGGGTGTTGAGTCCAGTTCACTGAGCAAGGAGTAGGTCTTGTCTATTACATATTGGGTGTATGGATCGGTATCTGAGTGAATTTGAAACCCTTGTTTTATGCATCACCACACCTCACCTTTCCCGTTAAGCAGCCATAGTGTGTTTTCTAAACGTGTGACTCTGTTCTGTTTTGTAATTCAGTTCAACTGTAGCGGTTTTTACATTCCCTCTATAAGTGATAGCTTATGATAAGTGTCTTTTTCTGTGTGACTTATTTCACTTAGAATCGTTGTACCTAACTCCACTCATCTTGCTTCTACTAGCCTTATGGCATTGATTTCATGTCTGAGTGATATTGCATTGTACATAAGGACCACAACTTCTTTATCCATTTTTCTCTTTCCTGGGATATTTAAGGTGTCATGAAGTGGAGGTTCTTGTCAACAGAGCAGTCCTAAACTTTGGGGTGCCTGTGTCTTGCAGATTTTTAGTTTTCCCAATTTATACGCCCATGAGTGGACGTGCCCTATGCTCCCTAAGCTGTGTTTTTTCGATGTTTCAGGACACACCGTACACTTCTCCAGAGTGTCTGTTGGCAATTTACATCCCGCCCATCAGCGTAGCAAGGCTGCCATTTCTCCATGGCCTGTCCTGCATTTCTGGTTTTGACACTTTTTGCAGCATGGCCCTTTTGACCGATGGGAAGCGAGACTTCTTTGTAGCGCTGATTTGAATTTCCAGGTTGCTTGGTTGGCCAAAAAGGGCGTATGCGTTTTTTCCTGAATATATTCAGGAAAAAACGCATACGCCCTTTTTGGCCAAGGGCATCATTGTCGACGTTTTGCCACTTTTCATGTGCTTTAAAGGCGATTCGAATCTACCTCCTGAAACCTGTTTCCTGCAATTCTGCCTTGCTTTCAAATCCTCTTCGTTGCCTTCCCTCAATATATTTGTGGATGAGAGTTATCATTTATAACTCTGCGGGTTTGTGAATTGCAGTGTGCCTGAGCTCCATTTTTCAACTCGCTTTTTTGGGAGCTGGCCGCAAAAGCACGGTATTGCCTCAGGCCCTATTCTGCTTCTGGGGGACAGGCTGAGCCTGTGCTTAATTCTTCTTCCTGATGGGAAAATAGAGTGACCTGTGCCTGTCCCAACACCTAGATCTAGTCTCTCATTGGTTGCCCCTCTTCCCTTTCATCCTCAGGACAAATTGCAACCTGTAGGGAACAGGAGGTTAAAGGTGCTGATTCTCCAAGTAGGGAGATTGCTAGTAAAGTAGCTGGAATGGCGAACCCGAGCACAAGGAGATGAGAAATGAGGTGCGTTTTAGAAACCTTTCAAAATCACACGGTGTACCATCTTCTGAGTTTCTCATGCATGTTTTCGATGTAGGAAGATGCCCTTGAACCTGGAGACTTGGGACCCATGGGATGGGTACCACGCAGTATTACTTTAAAGGGTCTGCGTTTGCTCACCCAACCTAACCCAAACTTTCAGCCCCAAGAGTGTCCACCCTTATGTCTCATCCAGCTGTGCGTGTAGATATGGTCAATCCAGGTTGCATCACAGCCTCTGAACGAATTTTGTAAGAATTTCTCTCTCTTTCACTGTCTTTGTTTTACGGGTTTTTAAAAGTAATTTATTTTTATAATGGGGTTAAGCTGCTTTTCACGGCTGTGTTTATGCGGCTTTACACCCACTTGACTCACTTCCAGACATATATCAATACATAGGTTTTAAGATTCTTACTAGTCACATATATTCTTGTGCGGTGAATAGGGGATGTTGAGTCCAGTTCACTGAGCAAGGAGTAGGTCTTGTCTATTACATATTGGGTGTACGGAACGGTATCTGAGCGAATTTGAAACCCTTGTTTTATGCATCACCCCACCTCACCTTTCCCGTTAAGCAGCCATAGTGTGTTTTCTAAACGTGTGACTCTGTTCTGTTTTTTAATTCAGTTCAAGTGTAGCGGTTTTTACATTCCCTCTATAAGTGATAGCTTATGATAAGTGTATTTTTCTGTGTGACTTATTTCACTTAGAATCGTCGTACCTAACTCCACTCATCTTGCTTCTACTAGCCTTATGACATTGATTTCATGTCTGAGTGATATTCCATTGTACATAAGGACCACAACTTCTTTATCCATTTTTCTCTTTCCTGGGATATTTAAGTTGTCATGAAGTGGAGGTTCTTGTCAACAGAGCAGCCCTAAACTTTGGGGTGCCTGTGTCTTGCTGATTTTTAGTTTTCCCAATTTATACGCCCATGAGTGGACGTGCCCTATGCTCCCTAAGCTGTGTTTTTTCGATGTTTCAGGACACACCGTACACTTCTCCAGAGTGGCTGTTGGCAATTTACATCCCGCCCATCAGCGTAGCAAGGCTCCTATTTCTCCATGGCCTGTCCTGCATTTGTGGTTTTGACAATTTTTTCATCATGGCCCTTTGGACCGATGGGAAGCGAGACTTCTTTGTAGCGCTGATTTGCCTTTCCAGGTTGCTTGGTTGGCCAAAAAGGGCGTATGCGTTTTTTCCTGAATATATTCAGGAAAAAACGAATACGCCCTTTTTGGCCAATGGCATCATTGTCGACGTTTTGCCGCTTTTCATGTGCTTTAAAGGCGATTCGAATCTACCTCCTGAAACCTGTTTCCTGCAACTCTGCCTTGCTTTCAAATCCTCTTCGTTGCGTTCCCTCAATATATTTGTGGACGAGATTTATCATTTATAACTCTGCAGGTTTGTGAATTGCAGTGCCCATGTGCTCCATTTTTCAACTGGCTTTTTTGGGAGCTGGCCGCAGAAGCGCGGGATTGCCTCAGGCCCTATTCTGGTTCCGGGCGGCAGGCTGAGCCTGTGGTTAATTCTTCTTCCTGATGGGAAAATAGTGTGACCTGTGCCTGTCCCAACACCTAGATCTAGTCTCTCATTGGTTCCCCCTCTTCCCGTTCATCCTCAGGACAAATTGCAACCTGTATGGAACAGGAGGTTAAAGGTGCTGATTCTCCAAGTAGGGAGATTGCTAGTAAAGTAGCTGGAATGGCGCACCCGAGCACAAGGAGATGAGAAATGAGGTGCGTTTTAGAAACCTTTCAAATTCACACGCTGTACCATCTTCTGGGTTCCTCATGCAAGTTTTCGATGTAGGAAGATGCCCTTGAACCTAGAGATTTGGGACCCATGGGATGGGTACCACGCAGTATTACTTTAAAGTGTCTGCGATGGCTCACCCAACCTCACCAAACCTCTCAGCCCCAAGAGTGTCCACCTTTATGTCTCATCCAGCTGTGGGTCTAGATATGGTCAACCCAGGTTGCGTCACAGCCCCTGAATGAATTTTGTAAGAATTTCTCTCTCTTTTACTGTCTTTGTTTCATGCGTTTTTAAAAATAATTTATTTTTATAATGGGGTTTAGCTGCTTTTCACGGCTGTGTTTATGCGGCTTTACACCCTCTTGACTCACTTCCAGAGAGATATCAATACATAGGTTTTAAGATTCTCACTAATCAGATATATTCTTGTGCGGTGAATAGGGGGTGTTGAGTCCAGTTCACTGAGCAAGGAGTAGGTCTTGTCTATTACATATTGGGTGTATGGAACGGTATCTGATTTAATTTGAAACCCTTGTTTTATGCATCACACCACCTCATCTTTCCCGTTAAGCAGCCATAGTGTGTTTTCTAAACGTGTGACTCTGTTCTCTTTTGTAATTCAGTTCAAGTGTAGCAGTTTTTACATTCCCTCTATAAGTGATAGCTTATGATAAGTGTCTTTTTCTGTGTGACTTATTTCACTTAGAGTCGTCGTACCTAAATCCACTCATCATGATGCTACTAGCCTTAAGACATTGATTTCATGGCTGAGTGATATTCCATTGTACATAAGGACCACAACTTCTTTATCCATTTTTCTCTTTCCTGGGATATTTAAGGTGTCATGAAGTGGAGGTTCTTGTCAACAGAGCAGCCCTAAACTTTGGGGTGCCTGTCTCTTGCTGATTTTTAATTTTCCCAATTTATACGCCCATGAGTGGAAGTGCCCTATGCTCCCTAAGCTGTGTTTTTTTGATGTTTCAGGCCACACCGTACACTTCTCCAGAGTGGTTGCTGGCAATTTACATCCCGCCCATCAGTGTAGAAAGGCTTCCATTTCTCAATGGCCTGTCCTGCTTTTCTGGTTTTGACAGTTTTTTCAGCATGGCCCTTTTGACCGATGGGAAGCGAGACTTCTTTGTAGCGCTGATTTACCTTTCCAGGTTGCTTGGTGGGCCAAAAAGGGCGTATGCGTTTTTTCCTGAATATATTCAGGAAAAAACGCATACGCCCTTTTTGGCCAAGGGCATCATTGTCGACGTTTTGCCACTTTTCATGTGCTTTAAAGGCGATTCGAATCTACCTCCTGAAACCAGTTTCCTGCAATTCTGCCTTGCTTTCAAATCCTCTTCGTTGCCTTCCCTCAATATATTTGTGGACGAGAGTTATCATTTATAACTCTGCAGGTTTGTGAATTGCAGTGCCCATGTGCTCCATTTTTCAACTGGCTTTTTTGGGAGCTGGCCGCAGAAGCACGGGATTGCCTCAGGCCCTATTCTGGTTCCGGGCGGTAGGCTGAGCCTGTGGTTAATTCTTCTTCCTGATGGGAAAATAGAGTGACCTGTGCCTGTCCCAACACCTAGATGTAGTCTCTCATTGGTTGCCCCTCTTCCCATTCATCCTTAGGACAAATTGCAACCTGTATGGAACAGGAGGTTAAAGGTGCTGATTCTCCAAGTAGGGAGATTGCTAGTAAAGTAGCTGGAATGGCGAACCCGAGCACAAGGAGATGAGAAATGAGGTGCGTTTCAGAAACCTTTCCCGATCAGACGGTGTACCATCATCTAGGTTTCCCATGCGTGTTTTCGATGTAGGAAGATGCCCTTGAACCTGGAGATTTAGGACCCATGGGATGGGTACCACACAGTATTACTTTAAGGGGTCTACGTTTGCTCACCCAACGTCACCAAACCTCTCAGCCCCAAGAGTGTCCACCCTTAGGTCTCATCCAACTGTGGGTCTAGATATGTTCAACCCAGGTTGCGTCACAGCCCCTGAAGGAATTTTGTAAGAATTTCTCTCTCTTTCACTGTCTTTGTTTTACGGGTTTTTAAAAGTAATTTATTTTTATAATGGGGTTTAGGTGCTTTTCATGGCTGTGTTTATGCGGCTTTACACCCACTTGACTCACTTCCAGAGAGATATCAATACATAGGTTTTATGATTCTTACTAGTCAGATATATTCTTGTGCGGTGAATAGGGGGTGTTGAGTCCAGTTCACTGAGCAAGGAGTAGGTCTTTTCTATTACTTATTGGGTGTATGCAACGGTATCTGAGATAATTTGAAACCCTTGTTTTATGCATCACCGCACATCACCTTTCCCGTTAAGCAGCCATAGTGTGTTTTCTAAATGTGTGACTCTGTTCTGATTTGTAATTCAATTCAAGTGTAACGGTTTTTACATTCCCTTTATAAGTGATAGCTTTTGATAAGTGTCTTTTTCTGTGTGACTTATTTCACTTAGAGTCGTCGTACCTAAATCCACTCATCATGCTGCTACTAGCCTTATGACATTGATTTCATGGCTGAGTGGTATTCCATTGTACATAAGGACCACAACTTCTTTATCCATTTTTCTCTTTCCTGGGATATTTAAGGTTTCCTGAAGTGGAGGTTCTTGTCAACAGAGCAGGCCTAAACTTTGGGGTGCCTGAGTCTTGCTGATTTTTAGTTTTCCCAATTTATACGCCCATGAGTGGACGTGCCCTATGCTCCCTAAGCTGTGTTTTCTCGATGTTTCAGGACACACCGTACCCTTCTCCAGAGTGGCTGTTGGCAATTTACATCCCGCCCATCAGCGTAGCAAGGCTCCTATTTCTCCATGGCCTGTCCTGCATTTGTGGTTTTGACACTTTTTTCAGCATGGCCCTTTTGACCGATGGGAAGCGAGACTTCTTTGTAGCGCTGATTTACCTTTCCAGGTTGCTTGGTGGGCCAAAAAGGGCGTATGCGTTTTTTCCTGAATATATTCAGGAAAAAACGCATACGCCCTTTTTGGCCAAGGGCATCATTGTCGACGTTTTGCCACTTTTCATGTGCTTTAAAGGCGATTCGAATCTACCTCCTGAAACCAGTTTCCTGCAATTCTGCCTTGCTTTCAAATCCTCTTCGTTGCCTTCCCTCAATATATTTGTGGACGAGAGTTATCATTTATAACTCTGCAGGTTTGTGAATTGCAGTGCCCATGTGCTCCATTTTTCAACTGGCTTTTTTGGGAGCTGGCCGCAGAAGCACGGGATTGCCTCAGGCCCTATTCTGGTTCCGGGCGGTAGGCTGAGCCTGTGGTTAATTCTTCTTCCTGATGGGAAAATAGAGTGACCTGTGCCTGTCCCAACACCTAGATGTAGTCTCTCATTGGTTGCCCCTCTTCCCATTCATCCTTAGGACAAATTGCAACCTGTATGGAACAGGAGGTTAAAGGTGCTGATTCTCCAAGTAGGGAGATTGCTAGTAAAGTAGCTGGAATGGCGAACCCGAGCACAAGGAGATGAGAAATGAGGTGCGTTTCAGAAACCTTTCCCGATCAGACGGTGTACCATCATCTAGGTTTCCCATGCGTGTTTTCGATGTAGGAAGATGCCCTTGAACCTGGAGATTTAGGACCCATGGGATGGGTACCACACAGTATTACTTTAAGGGGTCTACGTTTGCTCACCCAACGTCACCAAACCTCTCAGCCCCAAGAGTGTCCACCCTTAGGTCTCATCCAACTGTGGGTCTAGATATGTTCAACCCAGGTTGCGTCACAGCCCCTGAAGGAATTTTGTAAGAATTTCTCTCTCTTTCACTGTCTTTGTTTTACGGGTTTTTAAAAGTAATTTATTTTTATAATGGGGTTTAGGTGCTTTTCATGGCTGTGTTTATGCGGCTTTACACCCACTTGACTCACTTCCAGAGAGATATCAATACATAGGTTTTATGATTCTTACTAGTCAGATATATTCTTGTGCGGTGAATAGGGGGTGTTGAGTCCAGTTCACTGAGCAAGGAGTAGGTCTTTTCTATTACTTATTGGGTGTATGCAACGGTATCTGAGATAATTTGAAACCCTTGTTTTATGCATCACCGCACATCACCTTTCCCGTTAAGCAGCCATAGTGTGTTTTCTAAATGTGTGACTCTGTTCTGATTTGTAATTCAATTCAAGTGTAACGGTTTTTACATTCCCTTTATAAGTGATAGCTTTTGATAAGTGTCTTTTTCTGTGTGACTTATTTCACTTAGAGTCGTCGTACCTAAATCCACTCATCATGCTGCTACTAGCCTTATGACATTGATTTCATGGCTGAGTGGTATTCCATTGTACATAAGGACCACAATTTCTTTATCCATTTTTCTCTTTCCTGGGATATTTAAGGTTTCCTGAAGTGGAGGTTCTTGTCAACAGAGCAGGCCTAAACTTTGGGGTGCCTGAGTCTTGCTGATTTTTAGTTTTCCCAATTTATACGCCCATGAGTGGACGTGCCCTATGCTCCCTAAGCTGTGTTTTCTCGATGTTTCAGGACACACCGTACCCTTCTCCAGAGTGGCTGTTGGCAATTTACATCCCGCCCATCAGCGTAGCAAGGCTCCTATTTCTCCATGGCCTGTCCTGCATTTGTGGTTTTGACACTTTTTTCAGCATGGCCCTTTTGACCGATGGGAAGCGAGACTTCTTTGTAGCGCTGATTTACCTTTCCAGGTTGCTTGGTGGGCCAAAAAGGGCGTATGCGTTTTTTCCTGAATATATTCAGGAAAAAACGCATACGCCCTTTTTGGCCAAGGGCATCATTGTCGACGTTTTGCCACTTTTCATGTGCTTTAAAGGCGATTCGAATCTACCTCCTGAAACCAGTTTCCTGCAATTCTGCCTTGCTTTCAAATCCTCTTCGTTGCCTTCCCTCAATATATTTGTGGACGAGAGTTATCATTTATAACTCTGCAGGTTTGTGAATTGCAGTGCCCATGTGCTCCATTTTTCAACTGGCTTTTTTGGGAGCTGGCCGCAGAAGCACGGGATTGCCTCAGGCCCTATTCTGGTTCCGGGCGGTAGGCTGAGCCTGTGGTTAATTCTTCTTCCTGATGGGAAAATAGAGTGACCTGTGCCTGTCCCAACACCTAGATGTAGTCTCTCATTGGTTGCCCCTCTTCCCATTCATCCTTAGGACAAATTGCAACCTGTATGGAACAGGAGGTTAAAGGTGCTGATTCTCCAAGTAGGGAGATTGCTAGTAAAGTAGCTGGAATGGCGAACCCGAGCACAAGGAGATGAGAAATGAGGTGCGTTTCAGAAACCTTTCCCGATCAGACGGTGTACCATCATCTAGGTTTCCCATGCGTGTTTTCGATGTAGGAAGATGCCCTTGAACCTGGAGATTTAGGACCCATGGGATGGGTACCACACAGTATTACTTTAAGGGGTCTACGTTTGCTCACCCAACGTCACCAAACCTCTCAGCCCCAAGAGTGTCCACCCTTAGGTCTCATCCAACTGTGGGTCTAGATATGTTCAACCCAGGTTGCGTCACAGCCCCTGAAGGAATTTTGTAAGAATTTCTCTCTCTTTCACTGTCTTTGTTTTACGGGTTTTTAAAAGTAATTTATTTTTATAATGGGGTTTAGGTGCTTTTCATGGCTGTGTTTATGCGGCTTTACACCCACTTGACTCACTTCCAGAGAGATATCAATACATAGGTTTTATGATTCTTACTAGTCAGATATATTCTTGTGCGGTGAATAGGGGGTGTTGAGTCCAGTTCACTGAGCAAGGAGTAGGTCTTTTCTATTACTTATTGGGTGTATGCAACGGTATCTGAGATAATTTGAAACCCTTGTTTTATGCATCACCGCACATCACCTTTCCCGTTAAGCAGCCATAGTGTGTTTTCTAAATGTGTGACTCTGTTCTGATTTGTAATTCAATTCAAGTGTAACGGTTTTTACATTCCCTTTATAAGTGATAGCTTTTGATAAGTGTCTTTTTCTGTGTGACTTATTTCACTTAGAGTCGTCGTACCTAAATCCACTCATCATGCTGCTACTAGCCTTATGACATTGATTTCATGGCTGAGTGGTATTCCATTGTACATAAGGACCACAATTTCTTTATCCATTTTTCTCTTTCCTGGGATATTTAAGGTTTCCTGAAGTGGAGGTTCTTGTCAACAGAGCAGGCCTAAACTTTGGGGTGCCTGAGTCTTGCTGATTTTTAGTTTTCCCAATTTATACGCCCATGAGTGGACGTGCCCTATGCTCCCTAAGCTGTGTTTTCTCGATGTTTCAGGACACACCGTACCCTTCTCCAGAGTGGCTGTTGGCAATTTACATCCCGCCCATCAGCGTAGCAAGGCTCCTATTTCTCCATGGCCTGTCCTGCATTTGTGGTTTTGACACTTTTTTCAGCATGGCCCTTTGGACCGATGGGAAGCGAGACTTCTTTGTAGAGCTGATTTGCCTTTCCAGGTTGCTTGATTGGCCAAAAAGGGCGTATGCGTTTTTTCCTGAATATATTCAGGAAAAAACGCATACGCCCTTTTTGGCCAAGGGCATCATTGTCGACGTTTTGCCGCTTTTCATGTGCTTTAAAGGCGATTCGAATCTACCTCCTGAAACCTGTTTCCTGCAACTCTGCCTTGCTTTCAAATCCTCTTCGTTGCGTTCCCTCAATATATTTGTGGACGAGATTTATCATTTATAACTCTGCAGGTTTGTGAATTGCAGTGCCCATGTGCTCCATTTTTCAACTGGCTTTTTTGGGAGCTGGCCGCAGAAGCGCGGGATTGCCTCAGGCCCTATTCTGGTTCCGGGCGGCAGGCTGAGCCTGTGGTTAATTCTTCTTCCTGATGGGAAAATAGAGTGACCTGTGCCTGTCTCAACACCTAGATCTAGTCTCTCATTGGTTGCCCCTCTTCCCGTTCATCCTCAGGACAAATTGCAACCTGTAGGGAACAGGAGGTTAAAGGTGCTGATTCTCCAAGTAGGGAGATTGCTAGTAAAGTAGCTGGAATGGCGAACCCGAGCACAAGGAGATGAGAAATGAGGTGCGTTTTAGAAACCTTTCAAATTCACACGCTGTACCATCTTCTGGGTTCCTAATGCAAGTTTTCCATGTAGGAAGATGCCCTTGAACCTAGAGATTTGGGACCCATGGGATGGGTACCACGCAGTATTACTTTAAAGGGTCTGCGATGGCTCACCCAACCTCACCAAACCTCTCAGCCCCAAGAGTGTCCACCCTTATGTCTCATCCAGCTGTGGGTCTAGATATGGTCAACCCAGGTTGCGTCACAGCCCCTGAATGAATTTTGTAAGAATTTCTCTCTCTTTTACTGTCTTTGTTTCATGTGTTTTTAAAAATAATTTATTTTTATAATGGGGTTTAGCTGCTGTTCACGGCTGTGTTTATGCGGCTTTACACCCTCTTGACTCACTTCCAGAGAGATATCAATACATAGGTTTTAAGATTCTCACTAGTCGGATATATTCTTGTGCGGTGAATACGGGGTGTTGAGTCCAGTTCACTGAGCAAGGAGTAGGTCTTCTCTATTACATATTGGGTGTATGGAACGGTATCTGAGCGAATTTGAAACCCTTGTTTTATGCATCACCCCACCTCACCTTTCCCGTTAAGCAGCCATAGTGTGTTTTCAAAATGGGTGACTCTGTTCTGATTTGTAATTCAGTTCAAGTGTAGCGGTTTTTACATCCCTCTATAAGTGATATCTTTTGATATGTGTCTTTTTCTGTGTGACTTATTTCACTTAGAGTCGTCGTACCTAAATCCACTCATTATGCTGCTACTAGCCTTATGACATTGATTTCATGGCTGAGTGATATTCCATTGTATATAAGGACCACAACTTCTTTATCCATTTTTCTCTTTCCTGGGATATTTAAGGTGTCATGAAGTGGAGGTTCTTGTCAACAGAGCAGCCGTAAACTTTGGGGTGCCTGTGTCTTGCTGATTTTTATTTTTCCCAATTTATACGCCCATGAGTGGATGTGCCCTATGCTCCCTAAGCTGTGTTTTTTCGATGTTTCAGGACACACCGTACCCTTCTCCAGAGTGGCTGTTGGCAATTTACATCCCGCCCATCAGCGTAGCAAGGCTCCTATTTCTCCATGGCCTGTCCTGCAGTTGTGGTTTTGACACTTTTTTCAGCATGGCCCTTTTGACCGATGGGAAGCGAGACTTCTTTGTAGCGCTGATTTGCCTTTCCAGGTTGCTTGGTTGGCCAAAAAGGGCGTATGGGTTTTTTCCTGAATATATTCAGGAAAAAACGCATACGCCCTTTTTGGCCAACGGCATCATTGTCGACGTTTTGCCGCTTTTCATGTGCTTTAAATGCGATTCGAATCTACCTCCTGAAACCTGTTTCCTGCAATTCTGCCTTGCTTTCAAATCCTCTTCGTTGCCTTCCCTCAATATATTTGTGGACGAGAGTTATCATTTATAACTCTGCAGGTTTGTGAATTGCAGTGCCCATGTGCTCCATTTTTCAACTGGCTTTTTTCGGAGCTGGCCGCAGAAGCGCGGGATTGCCTCAGGCACTATTCTGCTTCCCGGCGGCAGGCTGAGCCTGTGCTTAATTCTTTTCCTGATGTGAAAATAGAGTGACCTGTGCCTGTTCCAACACCTACATCTAGTCTCTCATTGGTTGCCCCTCTTCCCGTTCATCCTCAGGACAAATTGCAACCTGTACAGAACAGGAGGTTAAAGGTGTTGATTCTGCAAGTAGGGAGATTGCTAGTAAAGTAGCTGGAATGGTGAACCCGAGCACAAGGAGATGAGAAATGAGGTGCGTTTTAGAAACCTTTCCCGATCACATGGTGTACCATCTTCTGGGTTTCTCATGCATGTTTTCAATGCAGGAAGATGCCCTTAAAACTGGAGATTTGGGACCCATGGGATGGGTACCACGCAGTATTACCTTAAAGGGTCTGTGTTTGCTCACCCAACCTCACCAAACCTGTCAGCCCCAAGAGTGTCCACCCTTAGGTCTCATCCAACTGTGGGTCTAGATATTTTCAATCCAGGTTGCATCACAGCCCCTGAACGAATTGTGTAAGAATTACTCTCTCTTTCACTGTCTTTGTTTTACGGGTTTCTACAAGTAATTTATTTTTATAATGGGGTTTAGCTGCTTTTCACGGCTGTGTTTATGCGGCTTTACACCCTCTTGACACACTTCCAGGGGGATATCAATACATAGGTTTTAAAATTCTCACTTGTCAGATATATACTTGTGCGGTGAATAGGGGGTGTTGAGTCCAGTTCACTGAGCAAGGAGTAGGTCTTGTCTATTACATATTGGGTGTATGGAACGGTATCTGATCTAATTTGAAACCCTTGTTTTATGCATCACACCACCTCATCTTTCCCGTTAAGCAGCCATAGTGTGTTTTCTAAACGTGTGACTCTGTTCTCTTTTGTAATTCAGTTCAAGTGTAGCAGTTTTTACATTCCCTCTATAAGTGATAGCTTATGATAAGTGTCTTTTTCTGTGTGACTTATTTCACTTAGAGTCGTCGTACCTAAATCCACTCATCATGATGCTACTAGCCTTAAGACATTGATTTCATGGCTGAGTGATATTCCATTGTACATAAGGACCACAACTTCTTTATCCATTTTTCTCTTTCCTGGGATATTTAAGGTGTCATGAAGTGGAGGTTCTTGTCAACAGAGCAGCCCTAAACTTTGGGGTGCCTGTCTCTTGCTGATTTTTAATTTTCCCAATTTATACGCCCATGAGTGGAAGTGCCCTATGCTCCCTAAGCTGTGTTTTTTCGATGTTTCAGGCCACACCGTACACTTCTCCAGAGTGGTTGCTGGCAATTTACATCCCGCCCATCAGTGTAGCAAGGCTTCCATTTCTCAATGGCCTGTCCTGCTTTTGTGGTTTTGACAGTTTTTTCAGCATGGCCCTTTTGACCGATGGGAAGCGAGACTTCTTTGTAGCGCTGATTTACCTTTCCAGGTTGCTTGGTGGGCCAAAAAGGGCGTATGCGTTTTTTCCTGAATATATTCAGGAAAAAACGCATACGCCCTTTTTGGCCAAGGGCATCATTGTCGACGTTTTGCCACTTTTCATGTGCTTTAAAGGCGATTCGAATCTACCTCCTGAAACCTGTTTCCTGCAATTCTGCCTTGCTTTCAAATCCTCTTCGTGGCCTTCCCTCAATATATTTGTGGACGAGAGTTATCATTTATAACTCTGCAGGTTTGTGAATTGCAGTGCCCATGTGCTCCATTTTTCAACTGGCTTTTTTGGGAGCTGGCCGCAGAAGCACGGGATTGCCTCAGGCCCTATTCTGGTTCCGGGCGGTAGGCTGAGCCTGTGGTTAATTCTTCTTCCTGATGGGAAAATAGAGTGACCTGTGCCTGTCCCAACACCTAGATGTAGTCTCTCATTGGTTGCCCCTCTTCCCATTCATCCTTAGGACAAATTGCAACCTGTATGGAACAGGAGGTTAAAGGTGCTGATTCTCCAAGTAGGGAGATTGCTAGTAAAGTAGCTGGAATGGCGAACCCGAGCACAAGGAGATGAGAAATGAGGTGCGTTTCAGAAACCTTTCCCGATCAGACGGTGTACCATCATCTAGGTTTCCCATGCGTGTTTTCGATGTAGGAAGATGCCCTTGAACCTGGAGATTTAGGACCCATGGGATGGGTACCACACAGTATTACTTTAAGGGGTCTACGTTTGCTCACCCAACGTCACCAAACCTCTCAGCCCCAAGAGTGTCCACCCTTAGGTCTCATCCAACTGTGGGTCTAGATATGTTCAACCCAGGTTGCGTCACAGCCCCTGAAGGAATTTTGTAAGAATTTCTCTCTCTTTCACTGTCTTTGTTTTACGGGTTTTTAAAAGTAATTTATTTTTATAATGGGGTTTAGGTGCTTTTCATGGCTGTGTTTATGCGGCTTTACACCCACTTGACTCACTTCCAGAGAGATATCAATACATAGGTTTTAAGATTCTCACTAGTCAGATATATTCTTGTGTGGTGAATAGGGGGTGTTGAGTCCAGTTCACTGAGCAAGGAGTAGGTCTTTTCTATTACTTATTGGGTGTATGGAACGGTATCTGAGATAATTTGAAACCCTTGTTTTATGCATCACCGCACATCACCTTTCCCGTTAAGCAGCCATAGTGTGTTTTCTAAATGTGTGACTCTGTTCTGATTTGTAATTCAATTCAAGTGTAGCGGTTTTTACATTCCCTTTATAAGTGATAGCTTTTGATAAGTGTCTTTTTCTGTGTGACTTATTTCACTTAGAGTCGTCGTACCTAAATCCACTCATCATGCTGCTACTAGCCTTATGACATTGATTTCATGGCTGAGTGATATTCCATTGTACATAAGGACCACAACTTCTTTATCCATTTTTCTCTTTCCTGGGATATTTAAGGTTTTCTGAAGTGGAGGTTCTTGTCAACAGAGCAGGCCTAAACTTTGGGGTGCCTGAGTCTTGCTGATTTTTAGTTTTCCCAATTTATACGCCCATGAGTGGACGTGCCCTATGCTCCCTAAGCTGTGTTTTCTCGATGTTTCAGGACACACCGTACACTTCTCCAGAGTGGCTGTTGGCAATTTACATCCCGCCCATCAGCGTAGCAAGGCCCCTATTTCTCCAGGGACTGTCCTGCATTTGTGGTTTTGACACTTTTTTCAGCATGGCCCTTTGGACCGATGGGAAGCGAGACTTCTTTGTAGCGCTGATTTGCCTTTCCAGGTTGCTTGGTTGGCCAAAAAGGGCATATGCGTTTTTTCCTGAATATATTCAGGAAAAAAAGCATACGCCCTTTTTGGCCAAGGGCATCATTGTCGACGTTTTGCCACTTTTCATGTGCTTTAAAGGCGATTCGAATCTACCTCCTGAAACCAGTTTCCTGCAATTCTGCCTTGCTTTCAAATCCTCTTCGTTGCCTTCCCTCAATATATTTGTGGACGAGAGTTATCATTTATAACTCTGCAGGTTTGTGAATTGCAGTGCCCATGTGCTCCATTTTTCAACTGGCTTTTTTGGGAGCTGGCCGCAGAAGCACGGGATTGCCTCAGGCCCTATTCTGGTTCCGGGCGGTAGGCTGAGCCTGTGGTTAATTCTTCTTCCTGATGGGAAAATAGAGTGACCTGTGCCTGTCCCAACACCTAGATGTAGTCTCTCATTGGTTGCCCCTCTTCCCATTCATCCTTAGGACAAATTGCAACCTGTATGGAACAGGAGGTTAAAGGTGCTGATTCTCCAAGTAGGGAGATTGCTAGTAAAGTAGCTGGAATGGCGAACCCGAGCACAAGGAGATGAGAAATGAGGTGCGTTTCAGAAACCTTTCCCGATCAGACGGTGTACCATCATCTAGGTTTCCCATGCGTGTTTTCGATGTAGGAAGATGCCCTTGAACCTGGAGATTTAGGACCCATGGGATGGGTACCACACAGTATTACTTTAAGGGGTCTACGTTTGCTCACCCAACGTCACCAAACCTCTCAGCCCCAAGAGTGTCCACCCTTAGGTCTCATCCAACTGTGTGTCTAGATATGTTCAACCCAGGTTGCGTCACAGCCCCTGAAGGAATTTTGTAAGAATTTCTCTCTCTTTCACTGTCTTTGTTTTACGGGTTTTTAAAAGTAATTTATTTTTATAATGGGGTTTAGGTGCTTTTCATGGCTGTGTTTATGCGGCTTTACACCCACTTGACTCACTTCCAGAGAGATATCAATACATAGGTTTTAAGATTCTTACTAGTCAGATATATTCTTGTGCGGTGAATAGGGGGTGTTGAGTCCAGTTCACTGAGCAAGGAGTAGGTCTTTTCTATTACTTATTGGGTGTATGCAACGGTATCTGAGATAATTTGAAACCCTTGTTTTATGCATCACCGCACATCACCTTTCCCGTTAAGCAGCCATAGTGTGTTTTCTAAATGTGTGACTCTGTTCTGATTTGTAATTCAATTCAAGTGTAGCGGTTTTTACATTCCCTTTATAAGTGATAGCTTTTGATAAGTGTCTTTTTCTGTGTGACTTATTTCACTTAGAGTCGTCGTACCTAAATCCACTCATCATGCTGCTACTAGCCTTATGACATTGATTTCATGGCTGAGTGGTATTCCATTGTACATAAGGACCACAACTTCTTTATCCATTTTTCTCTTTCCTGGGATATTTAAGGTTTCCTGAAGTGGAGGTTCTTGTCAACAGAGCAGGCCTAAACTTTGGGGTGCCTGAGTCTTGCTGATTTTTAGTTTTCCCAATTTATACGCCCATGAGTGGACGTGCCCTATGCTCCCTAAGCTGTGTTTTCTCGATGTTTCAGGACACACCGTACCCTTCTCCAGAGTGGCTGTTGGCAATTTACATCCCGCCCATCAGCGTAGCAAGGCTCCTATTTCTCCATGGCCTGTCCTGCATTTGTGGTTTTGACACTTTTTTCAGCATGGCCCTTTGGACCGATGGGAAGCGAGACTTCTTTGTAGCGCTGATTTGCCTTTCCAGGTTGCTTGGTTGGCCAAAAAGGGCGTATGCGTTTTTTCCTGAATATATTCAGGAAAAAACGCATACGCCCTTTTTGGCCAAGGGCATCATTGTCGACGTTTTGCCGCTTTTCATGTGCTTTAAAGGCGATTCGAATCTACCTCCTGAAACCTGTTTCCTGCAACTCTGCCTTGCTTTCAAATCCTCTTCGTTGCGTTCCCTCAATATATTTGTGGACGAGATTTATCATTTATAACTCTGCAGGTTTGTGAATTGCAGTGCCCATGTGCTCCATTTTTCAACTGGCTTTTTTGGGAGCTGGCCGCAGAAGCGCGGGATTGCCTCAGGCCCTATTCTGGTTCCGGGCGGCAGGCTGAGCCTGTGGTTAATTCTTCTTCCTGATGGGAAAATAGAGTGACCTGTGCCTGTCCCAACACCTAGATCTAGTCTCTCATTGGTTGCCCCTCTTCCCGTTCATCCTCAGGACAAATTGCAACCTGTAGGGAACAGGAGGTTAAAGGTGCTGATTCTCCAAGTAGGGAGATTGCTAGTAAAGTAGCTGGAATGGCGAACCCGAGCACAAGGAGATGAGAAATGAGGTGCGTTTTAGAAACCTTTCAAATTCACACGCTGTACCATCTTCTGGGTTCCTCATGCAAGTTTTCGATGTAGGAAGATGCCCTTGAACCTAGAGATTTGGGACCCATGGGATGGGTACCACGCAGTATTACTTTAAAGGGTCTGCGATGGCTCACCCAACCTCACCAAACCTCTCAGCCCCAAGAGTGTCCACCCTTATGTCTCATCCAGCTGTGGGTCTAGATATGGTCAACCCAGGTTGCGTCACAGCCCCTGAATGAATTTTGTAAGAATTTCTCTCTCTTTTACTGTCTTTGTTTCATGTGTTTTTAAAAATAATTTATTTTTATAATGGGGTTTAGCTGCTGTTCACGGCTGTGTTTATGCGGCTTTACACCCTCTTGACTCACTTCCAGAGAGATATCAATACATAGGTTTTAAGATTCTCACTAGTCGGATATATTCTTGTGCGGTGAATACGGGGTGTTGAGTCCAGTTCACTGAGCAAGGAGTAGGTCTTCTCTATTACATATTGGGTGTATGGAACGGTATCTGAGCGAATTTGAAACCCTTGTTTTATGCATCACCCCACCTCACCTTTCCCGTTAAGCAGCCATAGTGTGTTTTCAAAATGGGTGACTCTGTTCTGATTTGTAATTCAGTTCAAGTGTAGCGGTTTTTACATCCCTCTATAAGTGATATCTTTTGATATGTGTCTTTTTCTGTGTGACTTATTTCACTTAGAGTCGTCGTACCTAAATCCACTCATTATGCTGCTACTAGCCTTATGACATTGATTTCATGGCTGAGTGATATTCCATTGTATATAAGGACCACAACTTCTTTATCCATTTTTCTCTTTCCTGGGATATTTAAGGTGTCATGAAGTGGAGGTTCTTGTCAACAGAGCAGCCGTAAACTTTGGGGTGCCTGTGTCTTGCTGATTTTTATTTTTCCCAATTTATACGCCCATGAGTGGAAGTGCCCTATGCTCCCTAAGCTGTGTTTTTTCGATGTTTCAGGACACACCGTACCCTTCTCCAGAGTGGCTGTTGGCAATTTACATCCCGCCCATCAGCGTAGCAAGGCTCCTATTTCTCCATGGCCTGTCCTGCATTTGTGGTTTTGACACTTTTTTCAGCATGGCCCTTTTGACCGATGGGAAGCGAGACTTCTTTGTAGCGCTGATTTGCCTTTCCAGGTTGCTTGGTTGGCCAAAAAGGGCGTATGCGTTTTTTCCTGAATATATTCAGAAAAAAACGCATACGCCCTTTTTGGCCAAGGGCATCATTGTCGACGTTTTGCCGCTTTTCATGTGCTTTAAATGCGATTCGAATCTACCTCCTGAAACCTGTTTCCTGCAATTCTGCCTTGCTTTCAAATCCTCTTCGTTGCCTTCCCTCAATATATTTGTGGACGAGAGTTATCATTTATAACTCTGCAGGTTTGTGAATTGCAGTGCCCATGTGCTCCATTTTTCAACTGGCTTTTTTCGGAGCTGGCCGCAGAAGCGCGGGATTGCCTCAGGCACTATTCTGCTTCCCGGCGGCAGGCTGAGCCTGTGCTTAATTCTTCTTCCTGATGGGAAAATAGAGTGACCTGTGCCTGTTCCAACACCTACATCTAGTCTCTCATTGGTTGCCCCTCTTCCCGTTCATCCTCAGGACAAATTGCAACCTGTACAGAACAGGAGGTTAAAGGTGTTGATTCTGCAAGTAGGGAGATTGCTAGTAAAGTAGCTGGAATGGTGAACCCGAGCACAAGGATATGAGAAATGAGGTGCGTTTTAGAAACCTTTCCCGATCACATGGTGTACCATCTTCTGGGTTTCTCATGCATGTTTTCAATGCAGGAAGATGCCCTTAAAACTGGAGATTTGGGACCCATGGGATGGGTACCACGCAGTATTACCTTAAAGGGTCTGTGTTTGCTCACCCAACCTCACCAAACCTGTCAGCCCCAAGAGTGTCCACCCTTAGGCCTCATCCAACTGTGGGTCTAGATATTTTCAATCCAGGTTGCATCACAGCCCCTGAACGAATTGTGTAAGAATTTCTCTCTCTTTCACTGTCTTTGTTTTACGGGTTTCTACAAGTAATTTATTTTTATAATGGGGTTTAGCTGCTTTTCACGGCTGTGTTTATGCGGCTTTACACCCACTTGACACACTTCCAGAGGGATATCAATACATAGGTTTTAAGATTCTCACTAGTCAGATATATACTTGTGCGGTGAATAGGGGGTGTTGAGTCCAGTTCACTGAGCAAGGAGTAGGTCTTGTCTATTACATATTGGGTGTATGGAACGGTATCTGATCTAATTTGAAACCCTTGTTTTATGCATCACACCACCTCATCTTTCCCGTTAAGCAGCCATAGTGTGTTTTCTAAACGTGTGACTCTGTTCTCTTTTGTAATTCAGTTCAAGTGTAGCAGTTTTTACATTCCCTCTATAAGTGATAGCTTATGATAAGTGTCTTTTTCTGTGTGACTTATTTCACTTAGAGTCGTCGTACCTAAATCCACTCATCATGATGCTACTAGCCTTAAGACATTGATTTCATGGCTGAGTGATATTCCATTGTACATAAGGACCACAACTTCTTTATCCATTTTTCTCTTTCCTGGGATATTTAAGGTGTCATGAAGTGGAGGTTCTTGTCAACAGAGCAGCCCTAAACTTTGGGGTGCCTGTCTCTTGCTGATTTTTAATTTTCCCAATTTATACGCCCATGAGTGGAAGTGCCCTATGCTCCCTAAGCTGTGTTTTTTCGATGTTTCAGGCCACACCGTACACTTCTCCAGAGTGGTTGCTGGCAATTTACATCCCGCCCATCAGTGTAGCAAGGCTTCCATTTCTCAATGGCCTGTCCTGCTTTTGTGGTTTTGACAGTTTTTTCAGCATGGCCCTTTTGACCGATGGGAAGCGAGACTTCTTTGTAGCGCTGATTTACCTTTCCAGGTTGCTTGGTGGGCCAAAAAGGGCGTATGCGTTTTTTCCTGAATATATTCAGGAAAAAACGCATACGCCCTTTTTGGCCAAGGGCATCATTGTCGACGTTTTGCCACTTTTCATGTGCTTTAAAGGCGATTCGAATCTACCTCCTGAAACCTGTTTCCTGCAATTCTGCCTTGCTTTCAAATCCTCTTCGTGGCCTTCCCTCAATATATTTGTGGACGAGAGTTATCATTTATAACTCTGCAGGTTTGTGAATTGCAGTGCCCATGTGCTCCATTTTTCAACTGGCTTTTTTGGGAGCTGGCCGCAGAAGCACGGGATTGCCTCAGGCCCTATTCTGGTTCCGGGCGGTAGGCTGAGCCTGTGGTTAATTCTTCTTCCTGATGGGAAAATAGAGTGACCTGTGCCTGTCCCAACACCTAGATGTAGTCTCTCATTGGTTGCCCCTCTTCCCATTCATCCTTAGGACAAATTGCAACCTGTATGGAACAGGAGGTTAAAGGTGCTGATTCTCCAAGTAGGGAGATTGCTAGTAAAGTAGCTGGAATGGCGAACCCGAGCACAAGGAGATGAGAAATGAGGTGCGTTTCAGAAACCTTTCCCGATCAGACGGTGTACCATCATCTAGGTTTCCCATGCGTGTTTTCGATGTAGGAAGATGCCCTTGAACCTGGAGATTTAGGACCCATGGGATGGGTACCACACAGTATTACTTTAAGGGGTCTACGTTTGCTCACCCAACGTCACCAAACCTCTCAGCCCCAAGAGTGTCCACCCTTAGGTCTCATCCAACTGTGGGTCTAGATATGTTCAACCCAGGTTGCGTCACAGCCCCTGAAGGAATTTTGTAAGAATTTCTCTCTCTTTCACTGTCTTTGTTTTACGGGTTTTTAAAAGTAATTTATTTTTATAATGGGGTTTAGGTGCTTTTCATGGCTGTGTTTATGCGGCTTTACACCCACTTGACTCACTTCCAGAGAGATATCAATACATAGGTTTTAAGATTCTCACTAGTCAGATATATTCTTGTGCGGTGAATAGGGGGTGTTGAGTCCAGTTCACTGAGCAAGGAGTAGGTCTTTTCTATTACTTATTGGGTGTATGGAACGGTATCTGAGATAATTTGAAACCCTTGTTTTATGCATCACCGCACATCACCTTTCCCGTTAAGCAGCCATAGTGTGTTTTCTAAATGTGTGACTCTGTTCTGATTTGTAATTCAATTCAAGTGTAGCGGTTTTTACATTCCCTTTATAAGTGATAGCTTTTGATAAGTGTCTTTTTCTGTGTGACTTATTTCACTTAGAGTCGTCGTACCTAAATCCACTCATCATGCTGCTACTAGCCTTATGACATTGATTTCATGGCTGAGTGATATTCCATTGTACATAAGGACCACAACTTCTTTATCCATTTTTCTCTTTCCTGGGATATTTAAGGTTTTCTGAAGTGGAGGTTCTTGTCAACAGAGCAGGCCTAAACTTTGGGGTGCCTGAGTCTTGCTGATTTTTAGTTTTCCCAATTTATACGCCCATGAGTGGACGTGCCCTATGCTCCCTAAGCTGTGTTTTCTCGATGTTTCAGGACACACCGTACACTTCTCCAGAGTGGCTGTTGGCAATTTACATCCCGCCCATCAGCGTAGCAAGGCCCCTATTTCTCCATGGACTGTCCTGCATTTGTGGTTTTGACACTTTTTTCAGCATGGCCCTTTGGACCGATGGGAAGCGAGACTTCTTTGTAGCGCTGATTTGCCTTTCCAGGTTGCTTGGTTGGCCAAAAAGGGCGTATGCGTTTTTTCCTGAATATATTCAGGAAAAAATGCATACGCCCTTTTTGGCCAAGGGCATCATTGTCGACGTTTTGCCGCTTTTCATGTGCTTTAAAGGCGATTCGAATCTACCTCCTGAAACCTGTTTCCTGCAATTCTGCCTTGCTTTCAAATCCTCTTCGTTGCCTTCCCTCAATATATTTGTGGACGAGAGTTATCATTTATAACTCTGCAGGTTTGTGAATTGCAGTGCCCATGTGCTCCATTTTTCAACTGGCTTTTTTCGGAGCTGGCCGCAGAAGCGCGGGATTGCCTCAGGCACTATTCTGCTTCCCGGCGGCAGGCTGAGCCTGTGCTTAATTCTTCTTCCTGATGGGAAAATAGAGTGACCTGTGCCTGTTCCAACACCTACATCTAGTCTCTCATTGGTTGCCCCTCTTCCCGTTCATCCTCAGGACAAATTGCAACCTGTACAGAACAGGAGGTTAAAGGTGTTGATTCTGCAAGTAGGGAGATTGCTAGTAAAGTAGCTGGAATGGTGAACCCGAGCACAAGGATATGAGAAATGAGGTGCGTTTTAGAAACCTTTCCCGATCACATGGTGTACCATCTTCTGGGTTTCTCATGCATGTTTTCAATGCAGGAAGATGCCCTTAAAACTGGAGATTTGGGACCCATGGGATGGGTACCACGCAGTATTACCTTAAAGGGTCTGTGTTTGCTCACCCAACCTCACCAAACCTGTCAGCCCCAAGAGTGTCCACCCTTAGGCCTCATCCAACTGTGGGTCTAGATATTTTCAATCCAGGTTGCATCACAGCCCCTGAACGAATTGTGTAAGAATTTCTCTCTCTTTCACTGTCTTTGTTTTACGGGTTTCTACAAGTAATTTATTTTTATAATGGGGTTTAGCTGCTTTTCACGGCTGTGTTTATGCGGCTTTACACCCACTTGACACACTTCCAGAGGGATATCAATACATAGGTTTTAAGATTCTCACTAGTCAGATATATACTTGTGCGGTGAATAGGGGGTGTTGAGTCCAGTTCACTGAGCAAGGAGTAGGTCTTGTCTATTACATATTGGGTGTATGGAACGGTATCTGATCTAATTTGAAACCCTTGTTTTATGCATCACACCACCTCATCTTTCCCGTTAAGCAGCCATAGTGTGTTTTCTAAACGTGTGACTCTGTTCTCTTTTGTAATTCAGTTCAAGTGTAGCAGTTTTTACATTCCCTCTATAAGTGATAGCTTATGATAAGTGTCTTTTTCTGTGTGACTTATTTCACTTAGAGTCGTCGTACCTAAATCCACTCATCATGATGCTACTAGCCTTAAGACATTGATTTCATGGCTGAGTGATATTCCATTGTACATAAGGACCACAACTTCTTTATCCATTTTTCTCTTTCCTGGGATATTTAAGGTGTCATGAAGTGGAGGTTCTTGTCAACAGAGCAGCCCTAAACTTTGGGGTGCCTGTCTCTTGCTGATTTTTAATTTTCCCAATTTATACGCCCATGAGTGGAAGTGCCCTATGCTCCCTAAGCTGTGTTTTTTCGATGTTTCAGGCCACACCGTACACTTCTCCAGAGTGGTTGCTGGCAATTTACATCCCGCCCATCAGTGTAGCAAGGCTTCCATTTCTCAATGGCCTGTCCTGCTTTTGTGGTTTTGACAGTTTTTTCAGCATGGCCCTTTTGACCGATGGGAAGCGAGACTTCTTTGTAGCGCTGATTTACCTTTCCAGGTTGCTTGGTGGGCCAAAAAGGGCGTATGCGTTTTTTCCTGAATATATTCAGGAAAAAACGCATACGCCCTTTTTGGCCAAGGGCATCATTGTCGACGTTTTGCCACTTTTCATGTGCTTTAAAGGCGATTCGAATCTACCTCCTGAAACCTGTTTCCTGCAATTCTGCCTTGCTTTCAAATCCTCTTCGTGGCCTTCCCTCAATATATTTGTGGACGAGAGTTATCATTTATAACTCTGCAGGTTTGTGAATTGCAGTGCCCATGTGCTCCATTTTTCAACTGGCTTTTTTGGGAGCTGGCCGCAGAAGCACGGGATTGCCTCAGGCCCTATTCTGGTTCCGGGCGGTAGGCTGAGCCTGTGGTTAATTCTTCTTCCTGATGGGAAAATAGAGTGACCTGTGCCTGTCCCAACACCTAGATGTAGTCTCTCATTGGTTGCCCCTCTTCCCATTCATCCTTAGGACAAATTGCAACCTGTATGGAACAGGAGGTTAAAGGTGCTGATTCTCCAAGTAGGGAGATTGCTAGTAAAGTAGCTGGAATGGCGAACCCGAGCACAAGGAGATGAGAAATGAGGTGCGTTTCAGAAACCTTTCCCGATCAGACGGTGTACCATCATCTAGGTTTCCCATGCGTGTTTTCGATGTAGGAAGATGCCCTTGAACCTGGAGATTTAGGACCCATGGGATGGGTACCACACAGTATTACTTTAAGGGGTCTACGTTTGCTCACCCAACGTCACCAAACCTCTCAGCCCCAAGAGTGTCCACCCTTAGGTCTCATCCAACTGTGGGTCTAGATATGTTCAACCCAGGTTGCGTCACAGCCCCTGAAGGAATTTTGTAAGAATTTCTCTCTCTTTCACTGTCTTTGTTTTACGGGTTTTTAAAAGTAATTTATTTTTATAATGGGGTTTAGGTGCTTTTCATGGCTGTGTTTATGCGGCTTTACACCCACTTGACTCACTTCCAGAGAGATATCAATACATAGGTTTTAAGATTCTCACTAGTCAGATATATTCTTGTGCGGTGAATAGGGGGTGTTGAGTCCAGTTCACTGAGCAAGGAGTAGGTCTTTTCTATTACTTATTGGGTGTATGGAACGGTATCTGAGATAATTTGAAACCCTTGTTTTATGCATCACCGCACATCACCTTTCCCGTTAAGCAGCCATAGTGTGTTTTCTAAATGTGTGACTCTGTTCTGATTTGTAATTCAATTCAAGTGTAGCGGTTTTTACATTCCCTTTATAAGTGATAGCTTTTGATAAGTGTCTTTTTCTGTGTGACTTATTTCACTTAGAGTCGTCGTACCTAAATCCACTCATCATGCTGCTACTAGCCTTATGACATTGATTTCATGGCTGAGTGATATTCCATTGTACATAAGGACCACAACTTCTTTATCCATTTTTCTCTTTCCTGGGATATTTAAGGTTTTCTGAAGTGGAGGTTCTTGTCAACAGAGCAGGCCTAAACTTTGGGGTGCCTGAGTCTTGCTGATTTTTAGTTTTCCCAATTTATACGCCCATGAGTGGACGTGCCCTATGCTCCCTAAGCTGTGTTTTCTCGATGTTTCAGGACACACCGTACACTTCTCCAGAGTGGCTGTTGGCAATTTACATCCCGCCCATCAGCGTAGCAAGGCCCCTATTTCTCCATGGACTGTCCTGCATTTGTGGTTTTGACACTTTTTTCAGCATGGCCCTTTGGACCGATGGGAAGCGAGACTTCTTTGTAGCGCTGATTTGCCTTTCCAGGTTGCTTGGTTGGCCAAAAAGGGCGTATGCGTTTTTTCCTGAATATATTCAGGAAAAAATGCATACGCCCTTTTTGGCCAAGGGCATCATTGTCGACGTTTTGCCGCTTTTCATGTGCTTTAAAGGCGATTCGAATCTACCTCCTGAAACCTGTTTCCTGCAATTCTGCCTTGCTTTCAAATCCTCTTCGTTGCCTTCCCTCAATATATTTGTGGACGAGAGTTATCATTTATAACTCTGCAGGTTTGTGAATTGCAGTGCCCATGTGCTCCATTTTTCAACTGGCTTTTTTCGGAGCTGGCCGCAGAAGCGCGGGATTGCCTCAGGCACTATTCTGCTTCCCGGCGGCAGGCTGAGCCTGTGCTTAATTCTTCTTCCTGATGGGAAAATAGAGTGACCTGTGCCTGTCCCAACACCTAGATCTAGTCTCTCATTGGTTGCCCCTCTTCCCGTTCATCCTCAGGACAAATTGCAACCTGTAGGGAACAGGAGGTTAAAGGTGCTGATTCTCCAAGTAGGGAGATTGCTAGTAAAGTAGCTGGAATGGCGAACCCGAGCACAAGGAGATGAGAAATGAGGTGCGTTTTAGAAACCTTTCAAATTCACACGCTGTACCATCTTCTGGGTTCCTCATGCAAGTTTTCGATGTAGGAAGATGCCCTTGAACCTAGAGATTTGGGACCCATGGGATGGGTACCACGCAGTATTACTTTAAAGGGTCTGCGATGGCTCACCCAACCTCACCAAACCTCTCAGCCCCAAGAGTGTCCACCCTTATGTCTCATCCAGCTGTGGGTCTAGATATGGTCAACCCAGGTTGCGTCACAGCCCCTGAATGAATTTTGTAAGAATTTCTCTCTCTTTTACTGTCTTTGTTTCATGTGTTTTTAAAAATAATTTATTTTTATAATGGGGTTTAGCTGCTGTTCACGGCTGTGTTTATGCGGCTTTACACCCTCTTGACTCACTTCCAGAGAGATATCAATACATAGGTTTTAAGATTCTCACTAGTCGGATATATTCTTGTGCGGTGAATACGGGGTGTTGAGTCCAGTTCACTGAGCAAGGAGTAGGTCTTCTCTATTACATATTGGGTGTATGGAACGGTATCTGAGCGAATTTGAAACCCTTGTTTTATGCATCACCCCACCTCACCTTTCCCGTTAAGCAGCCATAGTGTGTTTTCAAAATGGGTGACTCTGTTCTGATTTGTAATTCAGTTCAAGTGTAGCGGTTTTTACATCCCTCTATAAGTGATATCTTTTGATATGTGTCTTTTTCTGTGTGACTTATTTCACTTAGAGTCGTCGTACCTAAATCCACTCATTATGCTGCTACTAGCCTTATGACATTGATTTCATGGCTGAGTGATATTCCATTGTATATAAGGACCACAACTTCTTTATCCATTTTTCTCTTTCCTGGGATATTTAAGGTGTCATGAAGTGGAGGTTCTTGTCAACAGAGCAGCCGTAAACTTTGGGGTGCCTGTGTCTTGCTGATTTTTATTTTTCCCAATTTATACGCCCATGAGTGGAAGTGCCCTATGCTCCCTAAGCTGTGTTTTTTCGATGTTTCAGGACACACCGTACCCTTCTCCAGAGTGGCTGTTGGCAATTTACATCCCGCCCATCAGCGTAGCAAGGCTCCTATTTCTCCATGGCCTGTCCTGCATTTGTGGTTTTGACACTTTTTTCAGCATGGCCCTTTTGACCGATGGGAAGCGAGACTTCTTTGTAGCGCTGATTTGCCTTTCCAGGTTGCTTGGTTGGCCAAAAAGGGCGTATGCGTTTTTTCCTGAATATATTCAGAAAAAAACGCATACGCCCTTTTTGGCCAAGGGCATCATTGTCGACGTTTTGCCGCTTTTCATGTGCTTTAAATGCGATTCGAATCTACCTCCTGAAACCTGTTTCCTGCAATTCTGCCTTGCTTTCAAATCCTCTTCGTTGCCTTCCCTCAATATATTTGTGGACGAGAGTTATCATTTATAACTCTGCAGGTTTGTGAATTGCAGTGCCCATGTGCTCCATTTTTCAACTGGCTTTTTTCGGAGCTGGCCGCAGAAGCGCGGGATTGCCTCAGGCACTATTCTGCTTCCCGGCGGCAGGCTGAGCCTGTGCTTAATTCTTCTTCCTGATGGGAAAATAGAGTGACCTGTGCCTGTTCCAACACCTACATCTAGTCTCTCATTGGTTGCCCCTCTTCCCGTTCATCCTCAGGACAAATTGCAACCTGTACAGAACAGGAGGTTAAAGGTGTTGATTCTGCAAGTAGGGAGATTGCTAGTAAAGTAGCTGGAATGGTGAACCCGAGCACAAGGATATGAGAAATGAGGTGCGTTTTAGAAACCTTTCCCGATCACATGGTGTACCATCTTCTGGGTTTCTCATGCATGTTTTCAATGCAGGAAGATGCCCTTAAAACTGGAGATTTGGGACCCATGGGATGGGTACCACGCAGTATTACCTTAAAGGGTCTGTGTTTGCTCACCCAACCTCACCAAACCTGTCAGCCCCAAGAGTGTCCACCCTTAGGCCTCATCCAACTGTGGGTCTAGATATTTTCAATCCAGGTTGCATCACAGCCCCTGAACGAATTGTGTAAGAATTTCTCTCTCTTTCACTGTCTTTGTTTTACGGGTTTCTACAAGTAATTTATTTTTATAATGGGGTTTAGCTGCTTTTCACGGCTGTGTTTATGCGGCTTTACACCCACTTGACACACTTCCAGAGGGATATCAATACATAGGTTTTAAGATTCTCACTAGTCAGATATATACTTGTGCGGTGAATAGGGGGTGTTGAGTCCAGTTCACTGAGCAAGGAGTAGGTCTTGTCTATTACATATTGGGTGTATGGAACGGTATCTGATCTAATTTGAAACCCTTGTTTTATGCATCACACCACCTCATCTTTCCCGTTAAGCAGCCATAGTGTGTTTTCTAAACGTGTGACTCTGTTCTCTTTTGTAATTCAGTTCAAGTGTAGCAGTTTTTACATTCCCTCTATAAGTGATAGCTTATGATAAGTGTCTTTTTCTGTGTGACTTATTTCACTTAGAGTCGTCGTACCTAAATCCACTCATCATGATGCTACTAGCCTTAAGACATTGATTTCATGGCTGAGTGATATTCCATTGTACATAAGGACCACAACTTCTTTATCCATTTTTCTCTTTCCTGGGATATTTAAGGTGTCATGAAGTGGAGGTTCTTGTCAACAGAGCAGCCCTAAACTTTGGGGTGCCTGTCTCTTGCTGATTTTTAATTTTCCCAATTTATACGCCCATGAGTGGAAGTGCCCTATGCTCCCTAAGCTGTGTTTTTTCGATGTTTCAGGCCACACCGTACACTTCTCCAGAGTGGTTGCTGGCAATTTACATCCCGCCCATCAGTGTAGCAAGGCTTCCATTTCTCAATGGCCTGTCCTGCTTTTGTGGTTTTGACAGTTTTTTCAGCATGGCCCTTTTGACCGATGGGAAGCGAGACTTCTTTGTAGCGCTGATTTACCTTTCCAGGTTGCTTGGTGGGCCAAAAAGGGCGTATGCGTTTTTTCCTGAATATATTCAGGAAAAAACGCATACGCCCTTTTTGGCCAAGGGCATCATTGTCGACGTTTTGCCACTTTTCATGTGCTTTAAAGGCGATTCGAATCTACCTCCTGAAACCTGTTTCCTGCAATTCTGCCTTGCTTTCAAATCCTCTTCGTGGCCTTCCCTCAATATATTTGTGGACGAGAGTTATCATTTATAACTCTGCAGGTTTGTGAATTGCAGTGCCCATGTGCTCCATTTTTCAACTGGCTTTTTTGGGAGCTGGCCGCAGAAGCACGGGATTGCCTCAGGCCCTATTCTGGTTCCGGGCGGTAGGCTGAGCCTGTGGTTAATTCTTCTTCCTGATGGGAAAATAGAGTGACCTGTGCCTGTCCCAACACCTAGATGTAGTCTCTCATTGGTTGCCCCTCTTCCCATTCATCCTTAGGACAAATTGCAACCTGTATGGAACAGGAGGTTAAAGGTGCTGATTCTCCAAGTAGGGAGATTGCTAGTAAAGTAGCTGGAATGGCGAACCCGAGCACAAGGAGATGAGAAATGAGGTGCGTTTCAGAAACCTTTCCCGATCAGACGGTGTACCATCATCTAGGTTTCCCATGCGTGTTTTCGATGTAGGAAGATGCCCTTGAACCTGGAGATTTAGGACCCATGGGATGGGTACCACACAGTATTACTTTAAGGGGTCTACGTTTGCTCACCCAACGTCACCAAACCTCTCAGCCCCAAGAGTGTCCACCCTTAGGTCTCATCCAACTGTGGGTCTAGATATGTTCAACCCAGGTTGCGTCACAGCCCCTGAAGGAATTTTGTAAGAATTTCTCTCTCTTTCACTGTCTTTGTTTTACGGGTTTTTAAAAGTAATTTATTTTTATAATGGGGTTTAGGTGCTTTTCATGGCTGTGTTTATGCGGCTTTACACCCACTTGACTCACTTCCAGAGAGATATCAATACATAGGTTTTAAGATTCTCACTAGTCAGATATATTCTTGTGCGGTGAATAGGGGGTGTTGAGTCCAGTTCACTGAGCAAGGAGTAGGTCTTTTCTATTACTTATTGGGTGTATGGAACGGTATCTGAGATAATTTGAAACCCTTGTTTTATGCATCACCGCACATCACCTTTCCCGTTAAGCAGCCATAGTGTGTTTTCTAAATGTGTGACTCTGTTCTGATTTGTAATTCAATTCAAGTGTAGCGGTTTTTACATTCCCTTTATAAGTGATAGCTTTTGATAAGTGTCTTTTTCTGTGTGACTTATTTCACTTAGAGTCGTCGTACCTAAATCCACTCATCATGCTGCTACTAGCCTTATGACATTGATTTCATGGCTGAGTGATATTCCATTGTACATAAGGACCACAACTTCTTTATCCATTTTTCTCTTTCCTGGGATATTTAAGGTTTTCTGAAGTGGAGGTTCTTGTCAACAGAGCAGGCCTAAACTTTGGGGTGCCTGAGTCTTGCTGATTTTTAGTTTTCCCAATTTATACGCCCATGAGTGGACGTGCCCTATGCTCCCTAAGCTGTGTTTTCTCGATGTTTCAGGACACACCGTACACTTCTCCAGAGTGGCTGTTGGCAATTTACATCCCGCCCATCAGCGTAGCAAGGCCCCTATTTCTCCATGGACTGTCCTGCATTTGTGGTTTTGACACTTTTTTCAGCATGGCCCTTTGGACCGATGGGAAGCGAGACTTCTTTGTAGCGCTGATTTGCCTTTCCAGGTTGCTTGGTTGGCCAAAAAGGGCGTATGCGTTTTTTCCTGAATATATTCAGGAAAAAATGCATACGCCCTTTTTGGCCAAGGGCATCATTGTCGACGTTTTGCCGCTTTTCATGTGCTTTAAAGGCGATTCGAATCTACCTCCTGAAACCTGTTTCCTGCAATTCTGCCTTGCTTTCAAATCCTCTTCGTTGCCTTCCCTCAATATATTTGTGGACGAGAGTTATCATTTATAACTCTGCAGGTTTGTGAATTGCAGTGCCCATGTGCTCCATTTTTCAACTGGCTTTTTTCGGAGCTGGCCGCAGAAGCGCGGGATTGCCTCAGGCACTATTCTGCTTCCCGGCGGCAGGCTGAGCCTGTGCTTAATTCTTCTTCCTGATGGGAAAATAGAGTGACCTGTGCCTGTTCCAACACCTACATCTAGTCTCTCATTGGTTGCCCCTCTTCCCGTTCATCCTCAGGACAAATTGCAACCTGTACAGAACAGGACGTTAAAGGTGTTGATTCTGCAAGTAGGGAGATTGCTAGTAAAGTAGCTGGAATGGTGAACCCGAGCACAAGGATATGAGAAATGAGGTGCGTTTTAGAAACCTTTCCCGATCACATGGTGTACCATCTTCTGGGTTTCTCATGCATGTTTTCAATGCAGGAAGATGCCCTTAAAACTGGAGATTTGGGACCCATGGGATGGGTACCACGCAGTATTACCTTAAAGGGTCTGTGTTTGCTCACCCAACCTCACCAAACCTGTCAGCCCCAAGAGTGTCCACCCTTAGGCCTCATCCAACTGTGGGTCTAGATATTTTCAATCCAGGTTGCATCACAGCCCCTGAACGAATTGTGTAAGAATTTCTCTCTCTTTCACTGTCTTTGTTTTACGGGTTTCTACAAGTAATTTATTTTTATAATGGGGTTTAGCTGCTTTTCACGGCTGTGTTTATGCGGCTTTACACCCACTTGACACACTTCCAGAGGGATATCAATACATAGGTTTTAAGATTCTCACTAGTCAGATATATACTTGTGCGGTGAATAGGGGGTGTTGAGTCCAGTTCACTGAGCAAGGAGTAGGTCTTGTCTATTACATATTGGGTGTATGGAACGGTATCTGATCTAATTTGAAACCCTTGTTTTATGCATCACACCACCTCATCTTTCCCGTTAAGCAGCCATAGTGTGTTTTCTAAACGTGTGACTCTGTTCTCTTTTGTAATTCAGTTCAAGTGTAGCAGTTTTTACATTCCCTCTATAAGTGATAGCTTATGATAAGTGTCTTTTTCTGTGTGACTTATTTCACTTAGAGTCGTCGTACCTAAATCCACTCATCATGATGCTACTAGCCTTAAGACATTGATTTCATGGCTGAGTGATATTCCATTGTACATAAGGACCACAACTTCTTTATCCATTTTTCTCTTTCCTGGGATATTTAAGGTGTCATGAAGTGGAGGTTCTTGTCAACAGAGCAGCCCTAAACTTTGGGGTGCCTGTCTCTTGCTGATTTTTAATTTTCCCAATTTATACGCCCATGAGTGGAAGTGCCCTATGCTCCCTAAGCTGTGTTTTTTCGATGTTTCAGGCCACACCGTACACTTCTCCAGAGTGGTTGCTGGCAATTTACATCCCGCCCATCAGTGTAGCAAGGCTTCCATTTCTCAATGGCCTGTCCTGCTTTTGTGGTTTTGACAGTTTTTTCAGCATGGCCCTTTTGACCGATGGGAAGCGAGACTTCTTTGTAGCGCTGATTTACCTTTCCAGGTTGCTTGGTGGGCCAAAAAGGGCGTATGCGTTTTTTCCTGAATATATTCAGGAAAAAACGCATACGCCCTTTTTGGCCAAGGGCATCATTGTCGACGTTTTGCCACTTTTCATGTGCTTTAAAGGCGATTCGAATCTACCTCCTGAAACCTGTTTCCTGCAATTCTGCCTTGCTTTCAAATCCTCTTCGTGGCCTTCCCTCAATATATTTGTGGACGAGAGTTATCATTTATAACTCTGCAGGTTTGTGAATTGCAGTGCCCATGTGCTCCATTTTTCAACTGGCTTTTTTGGGAGCTGGCCGCAGAAGCACGGGATTGCCTCAGGCCCTATTCTGGTTCCGGGCGGTAGGCTGAGCCTGTGGTTAATTCTTCTTCCTGATGGGAAAATAGAGTGACCTGTGCCTGTCCCAACACCTAGATGTAGTCTCTCATTGGTTGCCCCTCTTCCCATTCATCCTTAGGACAAATTGCAACCTGTATGGAACAGGAGGTTAAAGGTGCTGATTCTCCAAGTAGGGAGATTGCTAGTAAAGTAGCTGGAATGGCGAACCCGAGCACAAGGAGATGAGAAATGAGGTGCGTTTCAGAAACCTTTCCCGATCAGACGGTGTACCATCATCTAGGTTTCCCATGCGTGTTTTCGATGTAGGAAGATGCCCTTGAACCTGGAGATTTAGGACCCATGGGATGGGTACCACACAGTATTACTTTAAGGGGTCTACGTTTGCTCACCCAACGTCACCAAACCTCTCAGCCCCAAGAGTGTCCACCCTTAGGTCTCATCCAACTGTGGGTCTAGATATGTTCAACCCAGGTTGCGTCACAGCCCCTGAAGGAATTTTGTAAGAATTTCTCTCTCTTTCACTGTCTTTGTTTTACGGGTTTTTAAAAGTAATTTATTTTTATAATGGGGTTTAGGTGCTTTTCATGGCTGTGTTTATGCGGCTTTACACCCACTTGACTCACTTCCAGAGAGATATCAATACATAGGTTTTAAGATTCTCACTAGTCAGATATATTCTTGTGCGGTGAATAGGGGGTGTTGAGTCCAGTTCACTGAGCAAGGAGTAGGTCTTTTCTATTACTTATTGGGTGTATGGAACGGTATCTGAGATAATTTGAAACCCTTGTTTTATGCATCACCGCACATCACCTTTCCCGTTAAGCAGCCATAGTGTGTTTTCTAAATGTGTGACTCTGTTCTGATTTGTAATTCAATTCAAGTGTAGCGGTTTTTACATTCCCTTTATAAGTGATAGCTTTTGATAAGTGTCTTTTTCTGTGTGACTTATTTCACTTAGAGTCGTCGTACCTAAATCCACTCATCATGCTGCTACTAGCCTTATGACATTGATTTCATGGCTGAGTGATATTCCATTGTACATAAGGACCACAACTTCTTTATCCATTTTTCTCTTTCCTGGGATATTTAAGGTTTTCTGAAGTGGAGGTTCTTGTCAACAGAGCAGGCCTAAACTTTGGGGTGCCTGAGTCTTGCTGATTTTTAGTTTTCCCAATTTATACGCCCATGAGTGGACGTGCCCTATGCTCCCTAAGCTGTGTTTTCTCGATGTTTCAGGACACACCGTACACTTCTCCAGAGTGGCTGTTGGCAATTTACATCCCGCCCATCAGCGTAGCAAGGCCCCTATTTCTCCATGGACTGTCCTGCATTTGTGGTTTTGACACTTTTTTCAGCATGGCCCTTTGGACCGATGGGAAGCGAGACTTCTTTGTAGCGCTGATTTGCCTTTCCAGGTTGCTTGGTTGGCCAAAAAGGGCGTATGCGTTTTTTCCTGAATATATTCAGGAAAAAATGCATACGCCCTTTTTGGCCAAGGGCATCATTGTCGACGTTTTGCCGCTTTTCATGTGCTTTAAAGGCGATTCGAATCTACCTCCTGAAACCTGTTTCCTGCAACTCTGCCTTGCTTTCAAATCCTCTTCGTTGCGTTCCCTCAATATATTTGTGGACGAGATTTATCATTTATAACTCTGCAGGTTTGTGAATTGCAGTGCCCATGTGCTCCATTTTTCAACTGGCTTTTTTGGGAGCTGGCCGCAGAAGCGCGGGATTGCCTCAGGCCCTATTCTGGTTCCGGGCGGCAGGCTGAGCCTGTGGTTAATTCTTCTTCCTGATGGGAAAATATAGTGACCTGTGCCTGTCCCAACACCTAGATCTAGTCTCTCATTGGTTGCCCCTCTTCCCGTTCATCCTCAGGACAAATTGCAACCTGTAGGGAACAGGAGGTTAAAGGTGCTGATTCTCCAAGTAGGGAGATTGCTAGTAAAGTAGCTGGAATGGCGAACCCGAGCACAAGGAGATGAGAAATGAGGTGCGTTTTAGAAACCTTTCAAATTCACACGCTGTACCATCTTCTGGGTTCCTCATGCAAGTTTTCGATGTAGGAAGATGCCCTTGAACCTAGAGATTTGGGACCCATGGGATGGGTACCACGCAGTATTACTTTAAAGGGTCTGCGATGGCTCACCCAACCTCACCAAACCTCTCAGCCCCAAGAGTGTCCACCCTTATGTCTCATCCAGCTGTGGGTCTAGATATGGTCAACCCAGGTTGCGTCACAGCCCCTGAATGAATTTTGTAATAATTTCTCTCTCTTTTACTGTCTTTGTTTCATGCGTTTTTAAAAATAATTTATTTTTATAATGGGGTTTAGCTGCTTTTCACGGCTGTGTTTATGCGGCTTTACACCCTCTTGACTCACTTCCAGAGAGATATCAATACATAGGTTTTAAGATTCTCACTAGTAAGATATATTCTTGTGCGGTGAATACGGGGTGTTGAGTCCAGTTCACTGAGCAAGGAGTAGGTCTTCTCTATTACGTATTGGGTGTATGGAACGGTATCAGAGCTAATTTGAAACCCTTGTTTTATGCATCACCCCACCTCACCTTTCCCGTTAAGCAGCCATAGTGTGTTTTCAAAATGGGTGACTCTGTTCTGATTTGTAATTCAGTTCAAGTGTAGCGGTTTTTACATCCCTCTATAAGTGATATCTTTTGATATGTGTCTTTTTCTGTGTGACTTATTTCACTTAGAGTTGTCGTACCTAAATCCACTCATCATGCTGCTACTAGCCTTATGACATTGATTTCATGGCTGAGTGATATTCCATTGTACATAAGGACCACAACTTCTTTATCCATTTTTCTCTTTCCTGGGATATTTAAGGTGTCATGAAGTGGAGGTTCTTGTCAACAGAGCAGCCCTAAACTTTGGGGTGCCTGTGTCTTGCTGATTTTTAATTTTCCCAATTTATACGCCCATGAGTGGAAGTGCCCTATGCTCCCTAAGCTGTGTTTTTTCGATGTTTCAGGACACACCGTACACTTCTCCAGAGTGGCTGTTGCCAATTTACATCCCGCCCATCAGCGTAGCAAGGCTCCTATTTCTCCATGGCCTGTCCTGCATTTGTGGTTTTGACACTTTTTTCAGCATGGCCCTTTTGACCGATGGGAAGCGAGACTTCTTTGTAGCGCTGATTTGCCTTTCCAGGTTGCTTGGTTGGCCAAAAAGGGCGTATGCGTTTTTTCCTGAATATATTCAGGAAAAAACGCATACGCCCTTTTTGGCCAAGGGCATCATTGTCGACGTTTTGCCGCTTTTCATGTGCTTTAAAGGCGATTCGAATCTACCTCCTGAAACCTGTTTCCTGCAACTCTGCCTTGCTTTCAAATCCTCTTCGTTGCCTTCCCTCAATATATTTGTGGACGAGAGTTATCATTTATAACTCTGCAGGTTTGTGAATTGCAGTGCCCATGTGCTCCATTTTTCAACTGGCTTTTTTCGGAGCTGGCCGCAGAAGCGCGGGTTTGCCTCAGGCACTAATCTGGTTCCCGGCGGCAGTCTGAGCCTGTGCTTAATTCTTCTTCCTGATGGGAAAATAGAGTGACCTGTGCCTGTTCCAACACCTACATCTAGTCTCTCATTGGTTGCCCCTCTTCCCGTTCATCCTCAGGACAAATTGCAACCTGTACAGAACAGGAGGTTAAAGGTGTTGATACTCCAAGTAGGGAGATTGCTAGTAAAGTAGCTGGAATGGTGAACCCGAGCACAAGGAGATGAGAAATGAGGTGCGTTTTAGAAACCTTTCCCGATCACATGGTGTACCATTTCTGGGTTTCTCATGCATGTTTTCAATGCAGGAAGATGCCCTTAAAACTGGAGATTTGTGACCCATGGGATGGGTACCACGCAGTATTACCTTAAAGGGTCTGTGTTTGCTCTCCCAACCTCACCAAACCTGTCAGCCCCAAGAGTGTCCACCCTTAGGTCTCATCCAACTGTGGGTCTAGATATTTTCAATCCAGGTTGCATCACAGCCCCTGAACGAATTGTGTAAGAATTTCTCTCTCTTTCACTGTCTTTGTTTTACGGGTTTCTACAAGTAATTTATTTTTATAATGGGGTTTAGCTGCTTTTCACGGCTGTGTTTATGCGGCTTTACACCCTCTTGACACACTTCCAGGGGGATATCAATACATAGGTTTTAAGATTCTCACTTGTCAGATATATACTTGTGCGGTGAATAGGGGGTGTTGAGTCCAGTTCACTGAGCAAGGAGTAGGTCTTGTCTATTACATATTGGGTGTATGGAACGGTATCTGATCTAATTTGAAACCCTTGTTTTATGCATCACACCACCTCATCTTTCCCGTTAAGCAGCCATATTGTGTTTTCTAAACGTGTGACTCTGTTCTCTTTTGTAATTCAGTTCAAGTGTAGCAGTTTTTACATTCCCTCTATAAGTGATAGCTTATGATAAGTGTCTTTTTCTGTGTGACTTATTTCACTTAGAGTCGTCGTACCTAAATCCACTCATCATGATGCTACTAGCCTTAAGACATTGATTTCATGGCTGAGTGATATTCCATTGTACATAAGGACCACAACTTCTTTATCCATTTTTCTCTTTCCTGGGATATTTAAGGTGTCATGAAGTGGAGGTTCTTGTCAACAGAGCAGCCCTAAACTTTGGGGTGCCTGTCTCTTGCTGATTTTTAATTTTCCCAATTTATACGCCCATGAGTGGAAGTGCCCTATGCTCCCTAAGCTGTGTTTTTTCGATGTTTCAGGCCACACCGTACACTTCTCCAGAGTGGTTGCTGGCAATTTACATCCCGCCCATCAGTGTAGCAAGGCTTCCATTTCTCAATGGCCTGTCCTGCTTTTGTGGTTTTGACAGTTTTTTCAGCATGGCCCTTTTGACCGATGGGAAGCGAGACTTCTTTGTAGCGCTGATTTACCTTTCCAGGTTGCTTGGTCGGCCAAAAAGGGCGTATGCGTTTTTTCCTGAATATATTCAGGAAAAAACGCATACGCCCTTTTTGGCCAAGGGCATCATTGTCGACGTTTTGCCACTTTTCATGTGCTTTAAAGGCGATTCGAATCTACCTCCTGAAACCAGTTTCCTGCAATTCTGCCTTGCTTTCAAATCCTCTTCGTTGCGTTCCCTCAATATATTTGTGGACGAGATTTATCATTTATAACTCTGCAGGTTTGTGAATTGCAGTGCCCATGTGCTCCATTTTTCAACTGGCTTTTTTGGGAGCTGGCCGCAGAAGCGCGGGATTGCCTCAGGCCCTATTCTGGTTCCGGGCGGCAGGCTGAGCCTGTGGTTAATTCTTCTTCCTGATGGGAAAATAGAGTGACCTGTGCCTGTCCCAATACCTAGATCTAGTCTCTCATTGGTTGCCCCTCTTCCCGTTCATCCTCAGGACAAATTGCAACCTGTAGGGAACAGGAGGTTAAAGGTGCTGATTCTCCAAGTAGGGAGATTGCTAGTAAAGTAGCTGGAATGGCGAACCCGAGCACAAGGAGATGAGAAATGAGGTGCGTTTTAGAAACCTTTCAAATTCACACGCTGTACCATCTTCTGGGTTCCTCATGCAAGTTTTCGATGTAGGAAGATGCCCTTGAACCTAGAGATTTGGGACCCATGGGATGGGTACCACGCAGTATTACTTTAAAGGGTCTGCGATGGCTCACCCAACCTCACCAAACCTCTCAGCCCCAAGAGTGTCCACCCTTATGTCTCATCCAGCTGTGGGTCTAGATATGGTCAACCCAGGTTGCGTCACAGCCCCTGAATGAATTTTGTAAGAATTTCTCTCTCTTTTACTGTCTTTGTTTCATGTGTTTTTAAAAATAATTTATTTTTATAATGGGGTTTAGCTGCTGTTCACGGCTGTGTTTATGCGGCTTTACACCCTCTTGACTCACTTCCAGAGAGATATCAATACATAGGTTTTAAGATTCTCACTAGTCGGATATATTCTTGTGCGGTGAATACGGGGTGTTGAGTCCAGTTCACTGAGCAAGGAGTAGGTCTTCTCTATTACATATTGGGTGTATGGAACGGTATCTGAGCGAATTTGAAACCCTTGTTTTATGCATCACCCCACCTCACCTTTCCCGTTAAGCAGCCATAGTGTGTTTTCAAAATGGGTGACTCTGTTCTGATTTGTAATTCAGTTCAAGTGTAGCGGTTTTTACATCCCTCTATAAGTGATATCTTTTGATATGTGTCTTTTTCTGTGTGACTTATTTCACTTAGAGTCGTCGTACCTAAATCCACTCATTATGCTGCTACTAGCCTTATGACATTGATTTCATGGCTGAGTGATATTCCATTGTATATAAGGACCACAACTTCTTTATCCATTTTTCTCTTTCCTGGGATATTTAAGGTGTCATGAAGTGGAGGTTCTTGTCAACAGAGCAGCCGTAAACTTTGGGGTGCCTGTGTCTTGCTGATTTTTATTTTTCCCAATTTATACGCCCATGAGTGGAAGTGCCCTATGCTCCCTAAGCTGTGTTTTTTCGATGTTTCAGGACACACCGTACCCTTCTCCAGAGTGGCTGTTGGCAATTTACATACCGCCCATCAGCGTAGCAAGGCTCCTATTTCTCCATGGCCTGTCCTGCATTTGTGGTTTTGACACTTTTTTCAGCATGGCCCTTTTGACCGATGGGAAGCGAGACTTCTTTGTAGCGCTGATTTGCCTTTCCAGGTTGCTTGGTTGGCCAAAAAGGGCGTATGCGTTTTTTCCTGAATATATTCAGGAAAAAACGCATACGCCCTTTTTGGCCAAGGGCATCATTGTCGACGTTTTGCCGCTTTTCATGTGCTTTAAATGCGATTCGAATCTACCTCCTGAAACCTGTTTCCTGCAATTCTGCCTTGCTTTCAAATCCTCTTCGTTGCCTTCCCTCAATATATTTGTGGACGAGAGTTATCATTTATAACTCTGCAGGTTTGTGAATTGCAGTGCCCATGTGCTCCATTTTTCAACTGGCTTTTTTCGGAGCTGGCCGCAGAAGCGCGGGATTGCCTCAGGCACTATTCTGCTTCCCGGCGGCAGGCTGAGCCTGTGCTTAATTCTTCTTCCTGATGGGAAAATAGAGTGACCTGTGCCTGTTCCAACACCTACATCTAGTCTCTCATTGGTTGCCCTCTTCCCGTTCATCCTCAGGACAAATTGCAACCTGTACAGAACAGGAGGTTAAAGGTGTTGATTCTGCAAGTAGGGAGATTGCTAGTAAAGTAGCTGGAATGGTGAACCCGAGCACAAGGATATGAGAAATGAGGTGCGTTTTAGAAACCTTTCCCGATCACATGGTGTACCATCTTCTGGGTTTCTCATGCATGTTTTCAATGCAGGAAGATGCCCTTAAAACTGGAGATTTGGGACCCATGGGATGGGTACCACGCAGTATTACCTTAAAGGGTCTGTGTTTGCTCACCCAACCTCACCAAACCTGTCAGCCCCAAGAGTGTCCACCCTTAGGTCTCATCCAACTGTGGGTCTAGATATTTTCAATCCAGGTTGCATCACAGCCCCTGAACGAATTGTGTAAGAATTTCTCTCTCTTTCACTGTCTTTGTTTTACGGGTTTCTACAAGTAATTTATTTTTATAATGGGGTTTAGCTGCTTTTCACGGCTGTGTTTATGCGGCTTTACACCCACTTGACACACTTCCAGAGGGATATCAATACATAGGTTTTAAGATTCTCACTAGTCAGATATATACTTGTGCGGTGAATAGGGGGTGTTGAGTCCAGTTCACTGAGCAAGGAGTAGGTCTTGTCTATTACATATTGGGTGTATGGAACGGTATCTGATCTAATTTGAAACCCTTGTTTTATGCATCACACCACCTCATCTTTCCCGTTAAGCAGCCATAGTGTGTTTTCTAAACGTGTGACTCTGTTCTCTTTTGTAATTCAGTTCAAGTGTAGCAGTTTTTACATTCCCTCTATAAGTGATAGCTTATGATAAGTGTCTTTTTCTGTGTGACTTATTTCACTTAGAGTCGTCGTACCTAAATCCACTCATCATGATGCTACTAGCCTTAAGACATTGATTTCATGGCTGAGTGATATTCCATTGTACATAAGGACCACAACTTCTTTATCCATTTTTCTCTTTCCTGGGATATTTAAGGTGTCATGAAGTGGAGGTTCTTGTCAACAGAGCAGCCCTAAACTTTGGGGTGCCTGTCTCTTGCTGATTTTTAATTTTCCCAATTTATACGCCCATGAGTGGAAGTGCCCTATGCTCCCTAAGCTGTGTTTTTTCGATGTTTCAGGCCACACCGTACACTTCTCCAGAGTGGTTGCTGGCAATTTACATCCCGCCCATCAGTGTAGCAAGGCTTCCATTTCTCAATGGCCTGTCCTGCTTTTGTGGTTTTGACAGTTTTTTCAGCATGGCCCTTTTGACCGATGGGAAGCGAGACTTCTTTGTAGCGCTGATTTACCTTTCCAGGTTGCTTGGTGGGCCAAAAAGGGCGTATGCGTTTTTTCCTGAATATATTCAGGAAAAAACGCATACGCCCTTTTTGGCCAAGGGCATCATTGTCGACGTTTTGCCACTTTTCATGTGCTTTAAAGGCGATTCGAATCTACCTCCTGAAACCTGTTTCCTGCAATTCTGCCTTGCTTTCAAATCCTCTTCGTGGCCTTCCCTCAATATATTTGTGGACGAGAGTTATCATTTATAACTCTGCAGGTTTGTGAATTGCAGTGCCCATGTGCTCCATTTTTCAACTGGCTTTTTTGGGAGCTGGCCGCAGAAGCACGGGATTGCCTCAGGCCCTATTCTGGTTCCGGGCGGTAGGCTGAGCCTGTGGTTAATTCTTCTTCCTGATGGGAAAATAGAGTGACCTGTGCCTGTCCCAACACCTAGATGTAGTCTCTCATTGGTTGCCCCTCTTCCCATTCATCCTTAGGACAAATTGCAACCTGTATGGAACAGGAGGTTAAAGGTGCTGATTCTCCAAGTAGGGAGATTGCTAGTAAAGTAGCTGGAATGGCGAACCCGAGCACAAGGAGATGAGAAATGAGGTGCGTTTCAGAAACCTTTCCCGATCAGACGGTGTACCATCATCTAGGTTTCCCATGCGTGTTTTCGATGTAGGAAGATGCCCTTGAACCTGGAGATTTAGGACCCATGGGATGGGTACCAAACAGTATTACTTTAAGGGGTCTACGTTTGCTCACCCAACGTCACCAAACCTCTCAGCCCCAAGAGTGTCCACCCTTAGGTCTCATCCAACTGTGGGTCTAGATATGTTCAACCCAGGTTGCGTCACAGCCCCTGAAGGAATTTTGTAAGAATTTCTCTCTCTTTCACTGTCTTTGTTTTACGGGTTTTTAAAAGTAATTTATTTTTATAATGGGGTTTAGGTGCTTTTCATGGCTGTGTTTATGCGGCTTTACACCCACTTGACTCACTTCCAGAGAGATATCAATACATAGGTTTTAAGATTCTCACTAGTCAGATATATTCTTGTGCGGTGAATAGGGGGTGTTGAGTCCAGTTCACTGAGCAAGGAGTAGGTCTTTTCTATTACTTATTGGGTGTATGGAACGGTATCTGAGATAATTTGAAACCCTTGTTTTATGCATCACCGCACATCACCTTTCCCGTTAAGCAGCCATAGTGTGTTTTCTAAATGTGTGACTCTGTTCTGATTTGTAATTCAATTCAAGTGTAGCGGTTTTTACATTCCCTTTATAAGTGATAGCTTTTGATAAGTGTCTTTTTCTGTGTGACTTATTTCACTTAGAGTCGTCGTACCTAAATCCACTCATCATGCTGCTACTAGCCTTATGACATTGATTTCATGGCTGAGTGATATTCCATTGTACATAAGGACCACAACTTCTTTATCCATTTTTCTCTTTCCTGGGATATTTAAGGTTTTCTGAAGTGGAGGTTCTTGTCAACAGAGCAGGCCTAAACTTTGGGGTGCCTGAGTCTTGCTGATTTTTAGTTTTCCCAATTTATACGCCCATGAGTGGACGTGCCCTATGCTCCCTAAGCTGTGTTTTCTCGATGTTTCAGGACACACCGTACACTTCTCCAGAGTGGTTGTTGGCAATTTACATCCCGCCCATCAGCGTAGCAAGGCCCCTATTTCTCCATGGACTGTCCTGCATTTGTGGTTTTGACACTTTTTTCAGCATGGCCCTTTGGACCGATGGGAAGCGAGACTTCTTTGTAGCGTTGATTTGCCTTTCCAGGTTGCTTGGTTGGCCAAAAACGGCGTATGCGTTTTTTCCTGAATATATTCAGGAAAAAATGCATACGCCCTTTTTGGCCAAGGGCATCATTGTCGACGTTTTGCCGCTTTTCATGTGCTTTAAAGGCGATTCGAATCTACCTCCTGAAACCTGTTTCCTGCAACTCTGCCTTGCTTTCAAATCCTCTTCGTTGCGTTCCCTCAATATATTTGTGGACGAGATTTATCATTTATAACTCTGCAGGTTTGTGAATTGCAGTGCCCATGTGCTCCATTTTTCAACTGGCTTTTTTGGGAGCTGGCCGCAGAAGCGCGGGATTGCCTCAGGCCCTATTCTGGTTCCGGGCGGCAGGCTGAGCCTGTGGTTAATTCTTCTTCCTGATGGGAAAATAGAGTGACCTGTGCCTGTCCCAACACCTAGATCTAGTCTCTCATTGGTTGCCCCTCTTCCCGTTCATCCTCAGGACAAATTGCAACCTGTAGGGAACAGGAGGTTAAAGGTGCTGATTCTCCAAGTAGGGAGATTGCTAGTAAAGTAGCTGGAATGGCGAACCCGAGCACAAGGAGATGAGAAATGAGGTGCGTTTTAGAAACCTTTCAAATTCACACGCTGTACCATCTTCTGGGTTCCTCATGCAAGTTTTCGATGTAGGAAGATGCCCTTGAACCTAGAGATTTGGGACCCATGGGATGGGTACCACGCAGTATTACTTTAAAGGGTCTGCGATGGCTCACCCAACCTCACCAAACCTCTCAGCCCCAAGAGTGTCCACCCTTATGTCTCATCCAGCTGTGGGTCTAGATATGGTCAACCCAGGTTGCGTCACAGCCCCTGAATGAATTTTGTAATAATTTCTCTCTCTTTTACTGTCTTTGTTTCATGCGTTTTTAAAAATAATTTATTTTTATAATGGGGTTTAGCTGCTTTTCACGGCTGTGTTTATGCGGCTTTACACCCTCTTGACTCACTTCCAGAGAGATATCAATACATAGGTTTTAAGATTCTCACTAGTAAGATATATTCTTGTGCGGTGAATACGGGGTGTTGAGTCCAGTTCACTGAGCAAGGAGTAGGTCTTCTCTATTACGTATTGGGTGTATGGAACGGTATCAGAGCTAATTTGAAACCCTTGTTTTATGCATCACCCCACCTCACCTTTCCCGTTAAGCAGCCATAGTGTGTTTTCAAAATGGGTGACTCTGTTCTGATTTGTAATTCAGTTCAAGTGTAGCGGTTTTTACATCCCTCTATAAGTGATATCTTTTGATATGTGTCTTTTTCTGTGTGACTTATTTCACTTAGAGTTGTCGTACCTAAATCCACTCATCATGCTGCTACTAGCCTTATGACATTGATTTCATGGCTGAGTGATATTCCATTGTACATAAGGACCACAACTTCTTTATCCATTTTTCTCTTTCCTGGGATATTTAAGGTGTCATGAAGTGGAGGTTCTTGTCAACAGAGCAGCCCTAAACTTTGGGGTGCCTGTGTCTTGCTGATTTTTAATTTTCCCAATTTATACGCCCATGAGTGGAAGTGCCCTATGCTCCCTAAGCTGTGTTTTTTCGATGTTTCAGGACACACCGTACACTTCTCCAGAGTGGCTGTTGCCAATTTACATCCCGCCCATCAGCGTAGCAAGGCTCCTATTTCTCCATGGCCTGTCCTGCATTTGTGGTTTTGACACTTTTTTCAGCATGGCCCTTTTGACCGATGGGAAGCGAGACTTCTTTGTAGCGCTGATTTGCCTTTCCAGGTTGCTTGGTTGGCCAAAAAGGGCGTATGCGTTTTTTCCTGAATATATTCAGGAAAAAACGCATACGCCCTTTTTGGCCAAGGGCATCATTGTCGACGTTTTGCCGCTTTTCATGTGCTTTAAAGGCGATTCGAATCTACCTCCTGAAACCTGTTTCCTGCAACTCTGCCTTGCTTTCAAATCCTCTTCGTTGCCTTCCCTCAATATATTTGTGGACGAGAGTTATCATTTATAACTCTGCAGGTTTGTGAATTGCAGTGCCCATGTGCTCCATTTTTCAACTGGCTTTTTTCGGAGCTGGCCGCAGAAGCGCGGGTTTGCCTCAGGCACTAATCTGGTTCCCGGCGGCAGTCTGAGCCTGTGCTTAATTCTTCTTCCTGATGGGAAAATAGAGTGACCTGTGCCTGTTCCAACACCTACATCTAGTCTCTCATTGGTTGCCCCTCTTCCCGTTCATCCTCAGGACAAATTGCAACCTGTACAGAACAGGAGGTTAAAGGTGTTGATACTCCAAGTAGGGAGATTGCTAGTAAAGTAGCTGGAATGGTGAACCCGAGCACAAGGAGATGAGAAATGAGGTGCGTTTTAGAAACCTTTCCCGATCACATGGTGTACCATTTCTGGGTTTCTCATGCATGTTTTCAATGCAGGAAGATGCCCTTAAAACTGGAGATTTGTGACCCATGGGATGGGTACCACGCAGTATTACCTTAAAGGGTCTGTGTTTGCTCTCCCAACCTCACCAAACCTGTCAGCCCCAAGAGTGTCCACCCTTAGGTCTCATCCAACTGTGGGTCTAGATATTTTCAATCCAGGTTGCATCACAGCCCCTGAACGAATTGTGTAAGAATTTCTCTCTCTTTCACTGTCTTTGTTTTACGGGTTTCTACAAGTAATTTATTTTTATAATGGGGTTTAGCTGCTTTTCACGGCTGTGTTTATGCGGCTTTACACCCTCTTGACACACTTCCAGGGGGATATCAATACATAGGTTTTAAGATTCTCACTTGTCAGATATATACTTGTGCGGTGAATAGGGGGTGTTGAGTCCAGTTCACTGAGCAAGGAGTAGGTCTTGTCTATTACATATTGGGTGTATGGAACGGTATCTGATCTAATTTGAAACCCTTGTTTTATGCATCACACCACCTCATCTTTCCCGTTAAGCAGCCATAGTGTGTTTTCTAAACGTGTGACTCTGTTCTCTTTTGTAATTCAGTTCAAGTGTAGCAGTTTTTACATTCCCTCTATAAGTGATAGCTTATGATAAGTGTCTTTTTCTGTGTTACTTATTTCACTTAGAGTCGTCGTACCTAAATCCACTCATCATGATGCTACTAGCCTTAAGACATTGATTTCATGGCTGAGTGATATTCCATTGTACATAAGGACCACAACTTCTTTATCCATTTTTCTCTTTCCTGGGATATTTAAGGTGTCATGAAGTGGAGGTTCTTGTCAACAGAGCAGCCCTAAACTTTGGGGTGCCTGTCTCTTGCTGATTTTTAATTTTCCCAATTTATACGCCCATGAGTGGAAGTGCCCTATGCTCCCTAAGCTGTGTTTTTTCGATGTTTCAGGCCACACCGTACACTTCTCCAGAGTGGTTGCTGGCAATTTACATCCCGCCCATCAGTGTAGCAAGGCTTCCATTTCTCAATGGCCTGTCCTGCTTTTGTGGTTTTGACAGTTTTTTCAGCATGGCCCTTTTGACCGATGGGAAGCGAGACTTCTTTGTAGCGCTGATTTACCTTTCCAGGTTGCTTGGTGGGCCAAAAAGGGCGTATGCGTTTTTTCCTGAATATATTCAGGAAAAAACGCATACGCCCTTTTTGGCCAAGGGCATCATTGTCGACGTTTTGCCACTTTTCATGTGCTTTAAAGGCGATTCGAATCTACCTCCTGAAACCAGTTTCCTGCAATTCTGCCTTGCTTTCAAATCCTCTTCGTTGCCTTCCCTCAATATATTTGTGGACGAGAGTTATCATTTATAACTCTGCAGGTTTGTGAATTGCAGTGCCCATGTGCTCCATTTTTCAACTGGCTTTTTTGGGAGCTGGCCGCAGAAGCACGGGATTGCCTCAGGCCCTATTCTGGTTCCGGGCGGTAGGCTGAGCCTGTGGTTAATTCTTCTTCCTGATGGGAAAATAGAGTGACCTGTGCCTGTCCCAACACCTAGATGTAGTCTCTCATTGGTTGCCCCTCTTCCCATTCATCCTTAGGACAAATTGCAACCTGTATGGAACAGGAGGTTAAAGGTGCTGATTCTCCAAGTAGGGAGATTGCTAGTAAAGTAGCTGGAATGGCGAACCCGAGCACAAGGAGATGAGAAATGAGGTGCGTTTCAGAAACCTTTCCCGATCAGACGGTGTACCATCATCTAGGTTTCCCATGCGTGTTTTCGATGTAGGAAGATGCCCTTGAACCTGGAGATTTAGGACCCATGGGATGGGTACCACACAGTATTACTTTAAGGGGTCTACGTTTGCTCACCCAACGTCACCAAACCTCTCAGCCCCAAGAGTGTCCACCCTTAGGTCTCATCCAACTGTGGGTCTAGATATATTCAACCCAGGTTGCGTCACAGCCCCTGAAGGAATTGTGTAAGAACTTCTCTCTCTTTCACTGTCTTTGTTTTACGGGTTTTTAAAAGTAATTTATTTTTATAATGGGGTTTAGGTGCTTTTCATGGCTGTGTTTATGCGGCTTTACACCCACTTGACTCACTTCCAGAGAGATATCAATACATAGGTTTTAAGATTCTCACTAGTCAGATATATTCTTGTGCGGTGAATAGGGGGTGTTGAGTCCAGTTCACTGAGCAAGGAGTAGGTCTTTTCTATTACTTATTGGGTGTATGGAACGGTATCTGAGATAATTTGAAACCCTTGTTTTATGCATCACCGCACATCACCTTTCCCGTTAAGCAGCCATAGTGTGTTTTCTAAATGTGTGACTCTGTTCTGATTTGTAATTCAATTCAAGTGTAGCGGTTTTTACATTCCCTTTATAAGTGATAGCTTTTGATAAGTGTCTTTTTCTGTGTGACTTATTTCACTTAGAGTCGTCGTACCTAAATCCACTCATCATGCTGCTACTAGCCTTATGACATTGATTTCATGGCTGAGTGATATTCCATTGTACATAAGGACCACAAGTTCTTTATCCATTTTTCTCTTTCCTGGGATATTTAAGGTTTTCTGAAGTGGAGGTTCTTGTCAACAGAGCAGGCCTAAACTTTGGGGTGCCTGAGTCTTGCTGATTTTTAGTTTTCCCAATTTATACGCCCATGAGTGGACGTGCCCTATGCTCCCTAAGCTGTGTTTTCTCGATGTTTCAGGACACACCGTACACTTCTCCAGAGTGGCTGTTGGCAATTTACATCCCGCCCATCAGCGTAGCAAGGCCCCTATTTCTCCATGGACTGTCCTGCATTTGTGGTTTTGACACTTTTTTCAGCATGGCCCTTTGGACCGATGGGAAGCGAGACTTCTTTGTAGCGCTGATTTGCCTTTCCAGGTTGCTTGGTTGGCCAAAAAGGGCGTATGCGTTTTTTCCTGAATATATTCAGGAAAAAACGCATACGCCCTTTTTGGCCAAGGGCATCATTGTCGACGTTTTGCCGCTTTTCATGTGCTTTAAAGGCGATTCGAATCTACCTCCTGAAACCTGTTTCCTGCAACTCTGCCTTGCTTTCAAATCCTCTTCGTTGCGTTCCCTCAATATATTTGTGGACGAGATTTATCATTTATAACTCTGCAGGTTTGTGAATTGCAGTGCCCATGTGCTCCATTTTTCAACTGGCTTTTTTGGGAGCTGGCCGCAGAAGCGCGGGATTGCCTCAGGCCCTATTCTGGTTCCGGGCGGCAGGCTGAGCCTGTGGTTAATTCTTCTTCCTGATGGGAAAATAGAGTGACCTGTGCCTGTCCCAACACCTAGATCTAGTCTCTCATTGGTTGCCCCTCTTCCCGTTCATCCTCAGGACAAATTGCAACCTGTAGGGAACAGGAGGTTAAAGGTGCTGATTCTCCAAGTAGGGAGATTGCTAGTAAAGTAGCTGGAATGGCGAACCCGAGCACAAGGAGATGAGAAATGAGGTGCGTTTTAGAAACCTTTCAAATTCACACGCTGTACCATCTTCTGGGTTCCTCATGCAAGTTTTCGATGTAGGAAGATGCCCTTGAACCTAGAGATTTGGGACCCATGGGATGGGTACCACGCAGTATTACTTTAAAGGGTCTGCGATGGCTCACCCAACCTCACCAAACCTCTCAGCCCCAAGAGTGTCCACCCTTATGTCTCATCCAGCTGTGGGTCTAGATATGGTCAACCCAGGTTGCGTCACAGCCCCTGAATGAATTTTGTAAGAATTTCTCTCTCTTTTACTGTCTTTGTTTCATGCGTTTTTAAAAATAATTTATTTTTATAATGGGGTTTAGCTGCTTTTCACGGCTGTGTTTATGCAGCTTTACACCCTCTTGACTCACTTCCAGAGAGATATCAATACATAGGTTTTAAGATTCTCACTAGTAAGATATATTCTTGTGCGGTGAATACGGGGTGTTGAGTCCAGTTCACTGAGCAAGGAGTAGGTCTTCTCTATTACATATTGGGTGTATGGAACGGTATCAGAGCTAATTTGAAACCCTTGTTTTATGCATCACCCCACCTCACCTTTCCCGTTAAGCAGCCATAGTGTGTTTTCAAAATGGGTGACTCTGTTCTGATTTGTAATTCAGTTCAAGTGTAGCGGTTTTTACATCCCTCTATAAGTGATATCTTTTGATATGTGTCTTTTTCTGTGTGACTTATTTCACTTAGAGTCGTCGTACCTAAATCCACTCATCATGCTGCTACTAGCCTTATGACATTGATTTCATGGCTGAGTGATATTCCATTGTACATAAGGACCACAACTTCTTTATCCATTTTTCTCTTTCCTGGGATATTTAAGGTGTCATGAAGTGGAGGTTCTTGTCAACAGAGCAGCCGTAAACTTTGGGGTGCCTGTGTCTTGCTGATTTTTAATTTTCCCAATTTATACGCCCATGAGTGGAAGTGCCCTATGCTCCCTAAGCTGTGTTTTTTCGATGTTTCAGGACACACCGTACACTTCTCCAGAGTGGCTGTTGGCAATTTACATCCCGCCCATCAGCGTAGCAAGGCTCCTATTTCTCCATGGCCTGTCCTGCATTTGTGGTTTTGACACTTTTTTCAGCATGGCCCTTTTGACCGATGGGAAGCGAGACTTCTTTGTAGCGCTGATTTGCCTTTCCAGGTTGCTTGGTTGGCCAAAAAGGGCGTATGCGTTTTTTCCTGAATATATTCAGGAAAAAACGCATACGCCCTTTTTGGCCAAGGGCATCATTGTCGACGTTTTGCCGCTTTTCATGTGCTTTAAAGGCGATTCGAATCTACCTCCTGAAACCTGTTTCCTGCAACTCTGCCTTGCTTTCAAATCCTCTTCGTTGCCTTCCCTCAATATATTTGTGGACGAGAGTTATCATTTATAACTCTGCAGGTTTGTGAATTGCAGTGCCCATGTGCTCCATTTTTCAACTGGCTTTTTTCGGAGCTGGCCGCAGAAGCGCGGGATTGCCTCAGGCACTATTCTGCTTCCCGGCGGCAGGCTGAGCCTGTGCTTAATTCTTCTTCCTGATGGGAAAATAGAGTGACCTGTGCCTGTTCCAACACCTACATCTAGTCTCTCATTGGTTGCCCCTCTTCCCTTTCATCCTCAGGACAAATTGCAACCTGTACAGAACAGGAGGTTAAAGGTGTTGATTCTCCAAGTAGGGAGATTGCTAGTAAAGTAGCTGGAATGGTGAACCCGAGCACAATGAGATGAGAAATGAGGTGCGTTTTAGAAACCTTTCCCGATCACATGGTGTACCATCTTCTGGGTTTCTCATGCATGTTTTCAATGCAGGAAGATGCCCTTAAAACTGGAGATTTGGGACCCATGGGATGGGTACCACGCAGTATTACCTTAAAGGGTCTGTGTTTGCTCTCCCAACCTCACCAAACCTGTCAGCCCCAGGAGTGTCCACCCTTAGGTCTCATCCAACTGTGGGTCTAGATATTTTCAATCCAGGTTGCATCACAGCCCCTGAACGAATTGTGTAAGAATTTCTCTCTCTTTCACTGTCTTTGTTTTACGGGTTTCTACAAGTAATTTATTTTTATAATGGGGTTTAGCTGCTTTTCACGGCTGTGTTTTTGCGGCTTTACACCCTCTTGACACACTTCCAGGGGGATATCAATACATAGGTTTTAAGATTCTCACTTGTCAGATATATACTTGTGCGGTGAATAGGGGGTGTTGAGTCCAGTTCACTGAGCACGGAGTAGGTCTTGTCTATTACATATTGGGTGTATGGAACGGTATCTGATCTAATTTGAAACCCTTGTTTTATGCATCACACCACCTCATCTTTCCCGTTAAGCAGCCATAGTGTGTTTTCTAAACGTGTGACTCTGTTCTCTTTTGTAATTCAGTTCAAGTGTAGCAGTTTTTACATTCCCTCTATAAGTGATAGCTTATGATAAGTGTCTTTTTCTGTGTGACTTATTTCACTTAGAGTCGTCGTACCTAAATCCACTCATCATGATGCTACTAGCCTTAAGACATTGATTTCATGGCTGAGTGATATTCCATTGTACATAAGGACCACAACTTCTTTATCCATTTTTCTCTTTCCTGGGATATTTAAGGTGTCATGAAGTGGAGGTTCTTGTCAACAGAGCAGCCCTAAACTTTGGGGTGCCTGTGTCTTGCTGATTTTTAATTTTCCCAATTTATACGCCCATGAGTGGAAGTGCCCTATGCTCCCTAAGCTGTGTTTTTTCGATGTTTCAGGCCACACCGTACACTTCTCCAGAGTGGTTGCTGGCAATTTACATCCCGCCCATCAGTGTAGCAAGGCTTCCATTTCTCAATGGCCTGTCCTGCTTTTGTGGTTTTGACAGTTTTTTCAGCATGGCCCTTTTGACCGATGGGAAGCGAGACTTCTTTGTAACGCTGACTTGCCTTTCCAGGTTGCTTGGTTGGCCAAAAAGGGCGTATGCGTTTTTTCCTGAATATATTCAGGAAAAAACGCATACGCCCTTTTTGGCCAAGGGCATCATTGTCGACGTTTTGCCACTTTTCATGTGCTTTAAAGGCGATTCGAATCTACCTCCTGAAACCAGTTTCCTGCAATTCTGCCTTGCTTTCAAATCCTCTTCGTTGCCTTCCCTCAATATATTTGTGGACGAGAGTTATCATTTATAACTCTGCAGGTTTGTGAATTGCAGTGCCCATGTGCTCCATTTTTCAACTGGCTTTTTTGGGAGCTGGCCGCAGAAGCACGGGATTGCCTCAGGCCCTATTCTGGTTCCGGGCGGTAGGCTGAGCCTGTGGTTAATTCTTCTTCCTGATGGGAAAATAGAGTGACCTGTGCCTGTCCCAACACCTAGATGTAGTCTCTCATTGGTTGCCCCTCTTCCCATTCATCCTTAGGACAAATTGCAACCTGTATGGAACAGGAGGTTAAAGGTGCTGATTCTCCAAGAAGGGAGATTGCTAGTAAAGTAGCTGGAATGGCGAACCCGAGCACACGGAGTTGAGAAATGAGTTGCGTTTTAGAAACTTTCCCAATCACACCGTGTACCATCTTCTGGGTTTCTCATGCATGTTTTCGATGTAGGAAGATGCCCTTGAACCTGGAGATTTGGGACCCATGGGATGGGTACCACGCAGTATTACTTTAAAGGGTCTGCGTTTGCTCACCCAACGTCACCAAACCTCTCAGCCCCAAGAGTGTCCACCCTTATGTCTCATCCAGCTGTGGGTCTAGATATGGTCAATCCAGGTTGCGTCACAGCCCCTGAATGAATTTTGTAAGAATTTCTCTGTCTTTCACTGTCTTTGTTTCATGGGTTTTTAAAACTAATTTATTTTTATAATGGGGTTTAGCTGCTTTTCACAGCTGTGTTTATGCGGCTTTACACCCACTTGACTCACTTCCAGAGAGATATCAATACATAAGTTTTAAGATTCTCACTAGTCAGATATATTCTTGTGCGGTGAATAGGGGGTGTTGAGTCCAGTTCACTGAGCAAGGAGTAGGTCTTTTCTATTACATATTGGGTGTATGGAACGGTATCTGAGCGAATTTGAAACCCTTGTTTTATGCATCACCCCACGTCACCTTTCCCGTTAAGCAGCCATAGTGTGTTTTAAATATGTGACTCTGTTCTGATTTGTAATTCAATTCAAGTGTAGCGGTTTTTACATTCCCTCTATAAGTGATAGCTTTTGATAAGTGTCTTTTTCTGTGTGACTTATTTCCCTTAGAATCGTCGTACCTAAGTCCACCCATCTTGCGTCTACTGGCCTTATGACATTGATTTCATGGCAGAGTGATATTCCATTGTACATAAGAACCACAACTTCTTTATCCATTTTTCTCTTTCCTGGGATATTTAAGGTGTCATGAAGTGGAGGTTCTTGTCAACAGAGCAGCCCTAAACTTTGGGGTGCCTGTGTCTTGCTGATTTTTAGTTTTCCCAATTTATACGCCCATGAGTGGACGTGCCCCATGCTCCCTAAGCTGTGTTTTCTCGATGTTTCAGGACACACCATACACTTCTCCAGAGTGGCTGTTGGCAATTTACATCCCGCCCATCAGCGTAGCAAGGCTCCCATTTCTCCATGGCCTGTCCTGCATTTGTGGTTTTGACACTTTTTTCAGCATGGCCCTTTTGACCGATGGGAAGCGAGACTTCTTTGTAGCGCTGATTTGCCTTTCCAGGTTGCTTGGTTGGCCAAAAAGTGCGTATGCATTTTTTCCTGAATATATTCAGGAAAAAACGCATACGCCCTTTTTGGCAAAGTGCATCATTGTCGACGTTTTGCCCCTTTTCTTGAGCTTTAAATGCGATTCGAATCTACCTCCTGAAATCTGTTTCCTGCAATACTGCCTTGCTTTCAAATCCTCTTCGTTGCTTTCCCTCAATATATTTGTGGACGAGAGTTATCATTTATAACTCTGCAGGTTTGTGAATTGCAGTGCCCCTGAGCTCCATTTTTCAACTCGCTTTTTTGGTAGCTGGCCGCAAAAGCGCGGGATTGCCTCAGGCCCTATTCTGGTTCTGTCCAGCAGGCTGAGCCTGTGGTTAATTCTTCTTCCTGATGGGAAAATAGAGTGACCTGTGCCTGTCCCAACACCTAGATCTAGTCTCTCATTGGTTGCTCCTCTTCCCGTTCATCCTCAGGACAAATTGCAACCTGTACAGAACAGGAGGGTAAAGGTGCTGATTCTCCAAGAAGGGAGATTGCTAGTAAAGTAGCTGGAATGGCGAACCCGAGCACAAGGAGGTGAGAAATGAGGTGCGTTTTAGAAACCTTTCCCGATCACACGGTGTACCATCTTCTGGGTTTCTCATGCATGTTTTCGATGCAGGAAGATGCCCTTGAAACTGGAGATTTGGGACCCATGGGATGGGTACCACGCAGTATTACTTTAAAGGGTCTGCGTTTGCTCACCCAACCTCACCAAACCTGTCAGCCCCAAGAGTGTCCACCCTTAGGTCTCATCCACCTGTTGGTCTAGAATTGGTCAATCCATGTTGCATCACGGCCCCTGAACGAATTGTGTAAGAACTTCTCTCTCTTTCACTGTCTTTGTTTTACGGGTTTTTACAAGTAATTTATTTTTATAATGGGGTTTAGCTGCTTTTCACGGCTGTGTTTATGCGGCTTTACACCCACTTGACACACTTCCAGAGAAATATCAATACATAGGTTTTAAGATTCTTACTAGTCAGATATATACTTGTGCGGTGAATAGGGGGTGTTGAGTCCAGTTCACTGAGCAAGGAGTAGGTCTTGTCTATTACATATTGGGTGTATGTAACGGTATCTGTGCTAATTTGAAACCCTTGTTTTATGCATCACCCCACCTCACCTTTCCCGTTAAGCAGCCATAGTGTGTTTTCTAAACGTGTGACTCTGTTCTCTTTTGTAATTCAGTTCAAGTGTAGCGGTTTTTACATTCCCTCTATATGTGATAGCTTACGATAAGTGTCTTTTTCTGTGTGACTTATTTCACTTAGAGTCGTCGTACCTAAATCCACTCATCATGCTGCTACTAGCATTATGACATTGATATCATGTCTGAGTGATATTCCATTGTACATAAGGACCACAACTTCTTTATCCATTTTTATCTTTCCTGGGATATTTAAGGTGTCATGAAGTGGAGGTTCTTGCAAACAGAGCAGCCCTAAACTTTGGGGTGCCTGTGTCTTGCTGATTTTTAGTTTTCCCAATTTATACGCCCATGAGTGGAAGTGCCCTATGCTCCCTAAGCTGTGTTTTTTCGATGTTTCAGGACACACCGTACACTTCTCCAGAGTGGCTGTTGGCAATTTACATACCGCCCATCAGCGTGGCAAGGCTCCCATTTCTCCTTGGCCTGTCCTGCATTTGTGGTTTTGACACTTTTTTCAGCAGGGCCCTTTTGACGGATCGGAAGCGAGACTTCTTTTTAGCGCTGATTTGCCTTTCCAGGTTGCTTGGTTGGCCAAAAAGGGCGTATGCGTTTTTTCCTGAATATATTCAGGAAAAAACGCATACGCCCTTTTTGGCCAAGGGCATCATTGTCGACGTTTTGCCGCTTTTCATGTGCTTTAAAGGCTATTCGAATCTACCTCCTGAAATGTGTTTCCTGCAGTTCTGCCTTACTTTCAAATCCTCTTTGTTGCCTTCCCTCAATATATTTGTGGACGAGAGTTATCATTTATAACTCTGCAGGTTTGTGAATTGCAGTGCCCATGTGCTCCATTTTTCAACTGGCTTTTTTGGGAGCTGGCCGCAGAAGTGCGGGATTGCCTCAGGCCCTATTCTGGTTCCGGGCGGCAGGCTGAGCCTGTGGTTATTTCTTCTTCCTGATGGGAAAATAGAGTGACCTGTGCCTGTCCCAACACCTAGATCTAGTCTCTCATTGGTTGCCCCTCTTCCCGTTCATCCTCAGGACAAATTGCAACCTGTATGGAACAGGAGCTTAAAGGTGCTGTTTCTCCATGTAAGGAGATTACTAGTTAAGAAGCTGGAATGGCGAACCCGAGCACAAGGAGATGAGAAATGTGGTGCGTTTCAGAAACCTTTCCCGATCAGACGGTGTACCATGATCTGGGTTACTCATGCATGTTTTCGATGTAGGAAGATGCCCTTGAACCTGGAGATTTGGGACCCATGGGATGGGGACCACGCAGTATTACTTTAAAGGGTCAGCGTTTGCTCACCCAACCTCACCAAACCTCTCAGCCCCAAGAGTGTCCACCCTTATGTCTCATCCAGCTGTGGGTCTAGATATGGTCAATCCAGGTTGCATCACAGCCCCTGAACGAATTTTGTAAGAATTACTCTCTCTTACACTGTCTTTGTTTTACGGGTTTTTAAAAGTAATTTATTTTTAAAATGGGTTTTAGCTGCTTTTCACGGCTGTGTTTATGCCGCTTTACACTCACTTGACTCTCTTCCAGAGAGAGATCAATACATAGGTTTTCAGATTCTTACTACTCAGATATATTCTTGTGCGCTGAATAGGGGGTGTTGAGTCTAGTTCACTGAGCAAGGAGTAGGTCTTGTCTACTACATATTGGGTTTATGGAACGGTATCTGAGCTAATTTGAAACCCTTGTTTTATGCATCACCCCTCCTCACCTTTCCCGTTAAGCAGCCATAGTGTGTTTTTAAAATGGGTGACTCTGTTCTGTTTTGTAATTCAGTTTAAGGGTAACGGTTTTTACATTCCCTCTATAAGTGATATCTTATGATAAGTGTCTTTTTCTGTGTGACTTATTTCACTTAGAATCGTCGTACCTAAATCCACTCATCATGCTGCTACTAGCCTTATGATATTGATTTCATGGCTGAGTGATATTCCATTGTACATAAGTACCACAACTTCTTTACCATTTTTCTCATCCCTGGGATATTTAAGATGTACACAAGTGGAGGTTCTTGTAACCAGAGCAGCCCTAAACTTTGGGGTGCCTGTGTCTTGTTGATTTTAATTTTTCCAATTTATACGCCCATGAATGGATGTGCCCCTTTCTCTCTAGCTGTGTTTTTTAGATGTTTTAGGAAACACCGTACCGTTCTCCAGAGTCGCCATTGGCAATTTACATCCCGACCATCAGTGTAACAATGCTCCCTTTCCTCCCTGGCCTCTCCTGTATTTTTTTTACACTTTTTTAGGAAGGCCCTTTTGACCGATGGGAAGTGAGACTTCTTTGTAGTGCTGCATTGCATTTCCGGCTTGCTTGGTTGGCCAAAAAGGGCCTATGCGTTTTTTCCTGAATTTATTCAGAAAAAAACACATATGCTCTTTTTGGCCATGTGCATCGTTGTCGACTTTTGGCCGCTTTTCATGTGCTTTAGGGGCTATTCGAATCTAACTCCTGAAATCTGTTTCCTGCATTTCTGCCTTGCTTTCCAATCCTGTTCATTGCCTTCCCTCAATATAGTTTTGGACGATAGTTATAATTTATAACTCTGCAGGTTTGTGAATTGCAGTGCCCCTGAGCTCCATTTTTCAACTCGCTTTTTTGGGAGCTGTCCGCAGAACCGCTGGTTTGCTTCTGGCCCTACTCTGGTTCCCGGTGGCAGGCTAAGCCTTTGCTTAATTCTTCTTCCTGATTGGAAATTAGAGTGACATGTGCCTGTCCGAACATCTAGGGCTTGGCTCTCCTTGTTTCTCCTCCTTCCCCTTCTTCCTTTGGAAAAATTCCAAATTTTGTGCAACTGGATGTTGAAGGTGCTGACATCCTCAGGTGGGGAGATTTTAAGGAAAAAGGCTGGAGGTGTGAACCCGACAACCAGGAAATTAGGAGTTTTGGTGCCTTTTCCAAAATCTCCCTGATCCAACCGTGTTCCATCTTCTGGGTGTCACAGGCATGTTTTAGCTGTAGGAAAAGTCCTGTGTATGTAAGGAGAACACCAGGGATTTTTCCAAATCAGTGTCTCCCCGAACTCCAATCTGGGGAATTTTTAAGCTACTGGTACATGTGTGTTCATTAAGGGACTTGGGCCGTAGGCAGAGTCCGAACTTTAGATGATTGAAGTCTTCAGGTTCAGAAACGCTCACCATCGGCCTCCTTTAGTTTCCATTTTATCTGTAGTTGATAGATGATGTCGATATAGATATCTATTGTATTTCAGATTATTTCCCCTTAGGGGTCATTACAAAATATTGAGTATAGTTCCCTGTGTTATACAGTAGTTCCTTGTTGATGATATATTTTATACATAGCAGTGTGTATATGTTAATCTGAAACTGTTAATTTATCCCTCCTCCCACCTTTCCCCTTTGGTAATAAAAAATATAAGATTTTATACTTCTCAGAAATCTAGGAGCTGAAAGAGAGGTATCATTTTCAATGGAAAATCAGTCAAAACAAGGTTGAAACTTCAACCAAGATTATTAGATGTACATCCTTGGAAAGAAATCACTGCATTTCTCTACTGTTGACCTGACAAATAAGACAAACCCCTCAACTGAACTTGCTTATAATAAAGTGATGGAAATATCAAATGGAAGTGTTAGAAACATCTTATTTTACACGAGCCTTATACACTGCTCTATGTTAATTACAGTTTGGCTCGCACATCTGTTCTTTGAAGTTACAATGTTCTCAAATTCTGTTACTGATCCTGCAGAGTGGGCCCCAACAAGGGTCTCCCTGCCTAGTGTCATTGGAGCCAACAGATCGAGACTGACTTTGGTTCAGAAGCAAAGGAAAACTTTATATTATGATCAGAGAATGGAGAGGTGAGAGTGTGTGCTCCCCTGCGGGTTGTGGGCCGGGCTGCTGTGTAGAGATCCTGGCAGCGTCAGCGGGAGGGAGGGGGCGGAGCTCTCGAGGGCCGGGTTGGCTGGAGCTCAGGCTCTATGTCGCAGAGTCTGCACGGGGCCCCACGAGCTGAGGTGTCGGCCCAGCCATTTTGCACTAGGAAATCGGGTCTGAAGTGTCGGGTGTGGGACCTCTGCATGTGGAAACCTAGGAGCAAGTGAAATTAGACAAAGCACAAAGGAAAAAAATGGTTAGACTTTATTTTATTGCCCAGATTCTATTTTCATCTCCCAGGAATTTTTCATGGGCTTTGCCAGTGACAAAGCCCTCCTCTGCCTTTTGTCCCATTCCTCATTCTTGGGGTGCTGAGGGTGCAGACACCTCTTCTGTAAATGCTTCGTGCTGAGTTGGGTGTCCTCATACCCGGGGCGAGGGGGAGGACTTCTCCCAAGCAGCCTCCAGGTGAGGTTGATTGTCCCCAGGCCTCCTCCCTCACTGCTCGTCTGCCTGAGCACCAGCATTGGAAGTTTTATAGATTCTAATGACCTTTAAGGGTCCAGGAAAGAGATGTGCAGAGACGCTGGGGTGGGGGTGGGCCGTTTTACCCTGCTCCACATTGGTTCGGCCCCCTTAGGCTGACAGTTCCTGCTAGCCTAGATGCTCTGACCAGTACTCTGCGCTTTCTTCAGTTAGGCCACCTAATTAACGTACAAACAACACCAGGTGTCAGAGCCCTGCTTGCTCAACTCCCAGACAGTCCAGGGCTGGTGGTGATCCAGGACCTTGACGGCCACTCAGTCAACGGCCTTTTGAAGTAGCCAGGAGTACAGCCGGTCTCATTGGCCGCCGTCACCGCGGTGTCTGTAGGCTTTTCTATGGTGGCAGCGTTATTTACGGTTCCCCTGCCAAGTTTATTAGCTCCGCTCTGGGTGCAGTAAGTCCTGTAAGCAATAGTCTGCTCTTTTGGGACACACTCTTGTTGTTTTCTGAGAGAAGCTCCAGGTCAAGTGATGGTCAAACGAGTCGTCATGGGGGCCCATTGCTCCAGGTTTTCTCTCTGGAGGTTGGTGTTGGAGGGCCTCCTCACTCGAGGTCATTGTGCCCACGGAGCAATCCCTGCAACTTCAGGGCATGGTGGGTGGTTAGGATCACCAAGTGGCGTCCTTTTCCCTTAGGAGGGAGCTGGCCTTGCGGGCTGCTGATTTCCAGGTTTTTAGATACCCCCAGTATCCTGGTCGGATGGGGTGGCTGGCCAATGCCTGGAGGGCATTCTTGCATTGTTCCATTTCAAGTGGTCCCAGTTTTTGCACTAATACTCCAAGGGCGATTCGCCTTGGACCAGGAATGTAAAGGTCAAAGGGTTTAGCTAACTTAGGGAGGTCCAGGGCAAGGATCTGAACTGACTGCTCTTTCCATTCTTGAAAGGCCGCTTCTGGATTCTATTCAAAAGGATCATCATCTTTTCCTTTCAGTGTTTCATATAGAGGCCCAGCTATTAGACTGTAGTTAGGGATCCAGATGCAGCAAACCCCGGTCTCCCCAGGAACCCCTAAGCTGTCTTCTAGTTTCAGGAAGGGTGAGGCTGCAAATGGCTTCTTCCCTTTCCTGGGGTGGGCTTTTCCGACCTTCTGTGCGAATGAAGCCCAGGAAGGTCACCTTAGTTTGTGATATTTGAGCCTTTTTCTTGGACACCTTCTATCTTTTATTGGCTAGGTAGTTCAGAGGCCTCCTTAGTCGGGCTGGTGATCAGAATGTCATCTGCATATTGAAGGAGGGTTCCCTTCTCCAGAGGTAGATTTTTTAGGTCTTTAGCTAACGTTTCCCCAAAGATGGTGTGGGAATTTTTGAACCCCTGGGGCAGGACGGCCCAGCAGTATTGTTTTTGTTGTATGTTGAGTCCTGCCACTCACAGCCAAAATTTCTTGTGACTCTGGGACGAATGGAATACAGAAGAAGGCATCATTGAAGTCTAATACAGAATACCATGTCCTGGTGGATGGTAGAATGACCAGCAGGGTGTAGGAATTAGGAACTACTAGATGTATATCCTCTGTGGCTTCACTGACTGTCCTGGCGTCCTCTACCAGGTCCCCAGCAGCTCACGGGGCTCTTGTGGTCAGGTCCCTCCCAGGATATGGAGCTCACCTGGGCAGGTACCCAGCAGCCCACGGGGCTGTGGTGGTTAGGCCCCTCCCAGGATATGGAGCTCACCTGGGCAGGTACCCAGCAGCCCATGGGGCCATCATGGTCAGGCCCCTCCCAGGATATGGAGCTCACCTGGGCAGGTACGCAGCAGCCCACGGGGCTCTCGTGGGCATGCCCCTCCCTGGATATGGAGCTCCCGTGGACAGGTACCCCGACAGGGCTGGGCACACAGGAACTGTGCACATAGCCCTCATTGCAGAGCACCCCCAGCACACCTGTCACTCAGAGCTGACACAGAGCACCTCAGAGCAGAGCTTGAACTAATAAACAGCAGCTCCAACAGGTCTGTGACCCTAGGCTTCACTCTGTGCGGCCTCCCTCTGCCTGGTCTTCTAGGGGCTTCCACAGCAGCCGGGGCACCAGGCCTCTGTCTCCACCCACCACCCCTCCTCTCCCTGACTCCTGGGTTCCTCTCATTAGCAGAGGGTCTTCTTGAAGTTGTCTCCCACTCCTGGACCAGATAAAATGATTAGAAAACAAGCCAGGGCTGCCGCCCCTTATCTATCCTGACTCTCGGGACCCTACACCTGTTCCTTGGATCTGGCCGGTGCAGCAAGGCCCATTTTCTGCAAATCTGAGCCCCTGAGGGGCGAGGATTGGCTGACCTGGGCAGCCTGACCCGGCCGGCCAGCCCTTCCCAGGTGTGCCTGGGTTGAGGTCAATATAAACACCCCTCCAGGCAGCAAAAGCCTCTGCAGCTGTGCCTGACGCCATATTCTCTGCCCCGTCAGCAGTCTCGGGGTTGGGCTGGTGGGAGGCAGTAGGGCCCACGGCTCTATGAGTGGCCCGTTGTGACTGGGGCTCTACTGGACTTTCTGCAGGAGTTGCCGGGCTGCCACCTGCTAAAGAAGAGGATGTGTCACCCATACTTGCTGCTGGAATTTCTCCCCGGGCAGAGGTAAGGAAGGAAAAAAGCAGTGGGGGCCGGGACAGGAGGGGTACCTCAGGCAGGGAAATGGAAAGTTTCCAGACGAGCGCCCGGGGCCAGGACCATCCTGGCTGGCCTGCAGGCACCAAGTCGGCCTGCGTGCTGTCGCTGGTGTGACTCCAAGCCCCTTCCTCTAGTTTTTAGTCTTTGCACACATTCAGGTGTTTTACCTGGGAACGGTGGGAAAAGTTCAGCAGCAGCTGGCCTGGGGCTCAGCTCACGTTTAGTCAGAGACGCCTCCTCACGGTCCCCCAGCTTTGCAATGAGGACGCTCCTTGTGTGGGGGCTGCTGGCTGCATGGGAGATGATTTCCCACCTGTGACCAACTTAAGAATTGTTTACCACTGGAGCAAGTGCGCTGATAGGGTTTTCCTCTGTATGACCAGTGGGTTCAGTTTTTTTTTTTTTTCTTTTTTGGTTCAAGGTAAGTTTTATTCCTCTTTTTGTATTTATGGATATAAGCATGGAAATCATTCATTCATATAAATACGTCTATGGGAAGGACAGAACTTTTTTTTCTGTTTTATTTTCTTAAGTATTATTTATTTTTTAATTTTTGAATTTATTTTATTCATTTTTTTATACAGCAGGCTCTTATTGGTTATCTATTTTATACATATAAGTGTATATATGTCAATCCCAGGGTCGCAATTCATCCCACCACCACCACCCTGCCACTTTCCCCCCTTGGTGTCCATACATTTGTTCTCTACATCTGTGTCTCTATTTCTGCCTTGCAAACCAGTTCATCTTTACCATTTTTCTAGGTTCTACATGTATGCGTTAATATACGATATTTGTTTTTCTCTTTCTGACTTACTTCACTCTGTATGACAGTCTCTAGATCTATCCACGTCTCTACAAATGACCCAATTTCATTCCTTTTTATGGCTGAGTAATATTCCATTTTATATATGTAGCACATCTTTTCCGTTCGTCTGTCTATGGGCATTTAGGTTGCTTCCATGACCTGGCTATTGTAAATAGTGCTGCAATGAATATTGTGGTGAATATGTCTTTTTGAATTATGGTTTTCTCTGGGTATATGGCCAGTAGTGGGATTGCTGGGTCATATGGTAATTCTATTTTTAGTTTTTTAAGGAACCTCCATACTGTTCTCCATAGTGACTGTATCAATTTACATTCCCACAAATAGTGTAAGAGGGTTCCCTTTTCTCCACACCCTCTCCAGCATTTGTTGTTTGTAGATTTTCTGATGATGCCCATTCTAACTCGTGTGAGGTGATACCTCATTGTAGTTTTGGTTTATATTTCTCTAATAATTAGTGATGTTGAGTAGCTTTTCATGTGTTTCTTGGTCATCTGTATGTCTTCTTGGGACAAATGTCTATTTACGTCATCTGCCCATTTTTGGATTGGTTTGTTTGTTTTTTTACTGTTGAGCTGCATGAGCTGTTTATATACATTGGAGATTAATCCTTTGTCCATTGATTCGTTTGCAAATATTTTCTCCCATTCTGAGGGTTGTCTTTTCGTCTTGTTTGTAGTTTCCTTTGCTTTGCAAAAGCTTTTAGGTTTCATTTGCTCCCATTTGTTTTTGTTTTTTTTTTTATTCCATTACTCTAGGAGGTGGATCAAAAAATATCTTGCTGTGATTTATGTCAAAGAGTATTCTTCCTATGTTTTCCTCTAAGAGTTTTATAGTGTCCGGTCTTACATTTCGGTCTCTAATCCATTTGGAGTTTATTTTTTGTGTATGGTGTTAGGGAGTGTTCTAATTTCATTCTTTTACATGTAGCTGTCCATTTTTCCCAGCACCACTTATTGAAGAGACTGTCTTTTCTCCATTGTATACCCTTGCCTCCTTTGTCATAGATTAGTGTGCCATAGGTGTGTAGGTTTATCTCTGGGCTTTCTTTTTTTTTTTTTTTTTTTTTTACATCTTTATTGGAGTATAATTGCTTTACAATTGTGTGTTAGTTTCTGCTGTATAAAAAAGTGAATCAGCTATGCGTATACATATAACACCATATCCCCTCCCTCTTGCACCTCCCTCTCACTCCCTTATCCCACCCTTTTAGGTGGTCACAAAGCACAGAGCTGATCTCCCTGTGCTATGTGGCTGCTTCCCAGTAGCTATCAATTTTACATTTGGTAGTGTATATATGTCCATACCACTCTCTCACTTTGTCCCAGCTTACCCTTCCCTCTCCCCATGTCCTCAAGTCCTTTCTCTACGTCTGTGTCCTTAATCCTTTCCTGCCCCTACGTTCTTCATAAACTTTTTTTTTTTAGATTCCATATATATGTGTTAGCATACGGTATTTGTTTTTCTCTTTCTGACTTACTTCACTCTGTAGGACAGACTCTAGATCCATCCACCTCACTAAAAATAACTCAATTTCGCTTCTTTTTATGGCAGAATAATGTTCCATCGTATATATGTGCCACATCTTCTTTATCCATTTATCTGTTGATGGACACTTAGGTTGCTTCCATGTCCTGGCTATTGTAAATAGAGCTACAGTGAACATTGTGGTACATGACTCTTTTTGAATTATGGTTTTCTCAGGGTAAATGTCCAGGAGTGGGTTTGCTGGGTTGTATGGTAGTTCTATTTTTAGTTTTTAAGGAAGCCCCATACCGTTCTACCTAGTGGCTATATCAATTTACATTCCCACCAACAGTGCAAGAGGGTTCCCTTTTCTCCAATAAATGCCTCTCCAGCATTTACTGTTGGTAGATTTTTTGATGATGGCCATTCTGACTGGTGTGAGGTGATACCTCACTGTAGTTTTGATTTGCATTTCTCTAATGATTAGTGATGCTCAGCATCCTTTCATGTGTTTGTTGGCAACCTGTATATCTTCTTTGGAGAAATTTCTATTTAGGTCTTCTGCCCATTTTTGGATTGGGTTGTTTGGTTTTGTGATATTGAGCTACATGAGCTGCTTTTTGTAGATTAATCCTTTGCCATTTGCTTCATTTGAAAATATTTTCTCCCATTCTGATGGTTGTCTTTTCATCTTGCTTAAGTTTTCCTTTGCTGTGCAAAAGAATTTATGTTTCATTCGGTCCCATTTTTTAATTTTTGTTTTTATTTCCATTTCTCTAGGAGGTGGGTCAAAAAGGATCTTGCTGTGATTTATGTCATAGACTGTTCTGCTTATGTTTTCTTCTAAGAGTTTTATAGTGGCTGGTCTTATATTTAGGTCTCTAATCCATTTTGAGTTATTTTTGTGTATGGTGTTAGGGAGTGTACTAATTTCATTCTTTTACATGTAGCTGTCGAGTTTTCCCAGCACCACTTACTGAAGACACTGTCTTTTCTCCATTGTATACCCTTGCCTCCTTTGTCATAGATTAGTTAACCACAGGTACGTGGGTTTATCTCTGTGCTTTCTATCCTTTTCTATTGACCTATATTTCTGTGTTTGTGTCAGTACCATATTATCTTGATTACTGTAGCTTTGTAATATAGTCTGAAGTCTGGAAGTCTGATTCCTCCAGCTCTTTTTTTTCCCCCTCAAGACTGCTTTGGCTATCCAGGGTCTTTTGTGTCTCCCTACAAATTTTAAGATTTTTTTTTTCTTGTTCTGTAGAAAATGCCAAAGGTATTTTGATCGGGATTGCATTGAATCTGTAGATTGCTTTGGGTAGTATAGTCATTTTCACAATATTGATTCTTCTAATCCAAGGACATGGTATATGTCTCCATCTGTTTATATCATCTTTGATTTCTTTCATCAGTGTCTTATAGTTTTCTGAGTACAGGTCTTTTACTTCCTTAGGTAGGTTTATTCCTAGGTATTTTATTCTTTTTGTTGCAGTGGTAATGGGATTGTTTCCTTAATTTCTCTTTCTGATCTTTCATTGTTAGTGTATAGGAATGCAAGCAATTTCTGTGCATTAATTTTGTATCCTGCAACTTTACCAAATTCATTGATTAGCTCCAGTGGTTTTCTGGTGGCATCTTTAAGATTCTCTATCTATGATATCATGTCATCTGCAAACAGTGACAATTTTACTTCTTCTTTTCCGTTTTGTATTCCTTTTATTTCTTTTTCTTCTCTGATTGCCATGGCTAGGACTTCCAAAACTATGTTGAATAGCAGTGGTGAGAGTGGACATCCTCGTCTTGTTCCTGATCTTAGAGGAAACGCTTTCAGTTTTTCACCATTGAGAATGCTGTTTGCTGTGGGTTTGTCATATATGGCCTTTATTATGTTGAGGTAGTTTCCGTCTATGCCCACACTCTGCAGAGTTTTTATCGTAAATGAGTGTTGAATTTTCTCAAAATCTTTTCCTTCATCTATTGAGATGACCATATGGTTTTATTCTACAATTTGTTAATATGGTGTATCACATTGATTTGTGTATATTGAAGAATCCTTGCATCCCTGGGATAAACCCCACTTGATCATGGTGTATGATCCTTTTAATGTGTTGTTCGATTCTGTTTGCTAGTATTTTGTTGAGGATTTTTGCATCTATATTCATCAGGGATATTGGTCTATAATTTTCTTTCCTTGTAGTATCTCTGTCTGATTTTGGTATCAGGGTGATGGTGGTCTCATAGAATGAGTTTGGGAGTGTTCCTTCCCCTGCAATTGTTTTGAAGAATTTGAGAAGGTTGGGTGTTAGCTCTTCTCTAAATGTTTGATAGAATTCACCTGTAATGCCATCTGGTTCTGGACTTTTGTTTGTTGGAAGATTTTTAATCACAGTTTCAATTTCATTGCTTGTGATAGGTTTGTTCATATTTTCTATTTCTTCCTGGTTCAGTCTTAGAAGGTTATACCTTTCTAAGAATTTGTCCATTTCTTCCAGATTGTCCATTTTATTGGCACAGAGTTGCTTGTAGTAGTCTCTTAGGATGCTTTGTATTCCTGTGGTGTCTGTTGTAACTTCTCCTTTTTCACTTCTAATTTTGTTGATTTGCGTCCTCTCCGTCTTTTTCTTGAGTGTGGCTAAAGGTTGATCATTTTTGCTTATCTTCTCAAAGAACCAGCTTTTAGTTTTGATGATCTTTGCTTCCGTTTTCTTTGTTTCTATTTCATTTATTTCTGCTCTGATCTTTAGGATTTCTTTCCTTCTACTAACTTTGGGTTTTGTTCTTCTTTCTCTAGTTCCTCTAGGTGTAAGGTTAGATTGTTTATTTGAGATTTTTCTTGTTTCTTGAGGTAGGCTTGTATTGCTATAAACTTCCCTCTTAGAACTCCTTTTGCTGCATCCCATAGGTTTTGGATCATCGTGTTTTTGTTGTCATTTGTCTCTAGGTAGTTTTTGATTTCCCCTTTGATTTCTTCAGTGATCTCTTGGTTATTTAGTAACGTATTGTTTAGCCTCCATGTGTTTGTGTTTTTTACAGTTTTTTCTGTGTAATTGATTTCTAATCTCATAGCATTGTGGTCGGAACAGCTGCTTGATATGATTTCAGTTTTCTTAAATTTACTGAGGCTTTATCTGTGACCCAAGATGTGATCTATCCTGGAGAATGTTCCGTGTGCAGTTGAGAAGAACGTGTAATCTGCTGTTTTTGGATGGAATGTCCTATAAATATCAATGAACTCTATCTGGTCTATTGTGTCATTTAAAGCTTGTGTTTCCTTATTAATTTTCTGTCTGGCTGATCTCCACTGGTGTAAGTGAGCTGTTAAAGTCCCCCGCTATTATTGTGTTACTGTCGATTTCCTCTTTTATAGCTGTTAGCAGTTGCCTTATACATTGAGGTGCTCCTATGTTGGGTACATATATATTTATAATTGTTATATCTTCTTCTTGGATTGATCCCTTGACCATTATGTAGTGTCTTTCCTTGTCTCTTGTAACATTCTTTATTTTAAAGTCTATTTTATCTGATATGAGTATTGCTACTCCAGCTTTCTTTTGATTTTCATTAGCATAGAATATATTTTTCCATCGCCTCACTTTCAGTCTGTATGTGTCCCTAGGTCTGAAATGGGTCTCTTGTAGACAGCATATATATGGGTCTTGTTTTTGTATCCATTCAGCCAGTCTATGTCTTTTGGTTGGAACATTTAGTGCATTCACGTTTAAGGTAATTATCGATATGTATGTTCCTACTACTATTTTCTTAATTGTTATGGGTTTGTCTTGGTGGGTCCTTTTCTTCTCTTGTGTTTCCCACTTAGAGAAGTTCTTTTAGCATTTGGTGTAGAGCTGGTTGCATGGTGCTGAATTCTCTTAGCTTTTGCTTGTCTGTAAGGCTTTTGATTTCTCCATCAAATCTGAATGAGCTCTTTGCAGGGTGCAGTACCCTTGGTTGTAGGTTCTTCCCTTTCATCACTTTAAATTTATCATGCCACTTCCTTCTGGCTTGTAGATTTTCTGCTGAGAAATCAGCTGTTATCCTTATGGGATTTCCCTTGTATGTTATTTGTCATTTTTCCCTTGCTGCTTTCAATAATTTTTCTTTGTCGTTAATTTTTGTCAATTTGATTACTATGTGTCTTGTCATTTTTCTCCTTTGGTTTCTCCTGCCTGGGACACTCTGTGCTTCTGGACTTGGGTGGCTATTTCTTTTCCCATGCTAGGGAAGTTTTTGACCATAATCTCTTCAAATATATTCTCGGGTCCTTTCTCTCTCTCTTCTCCTTCTGGGACCCCTATAATGCGAATGTTGTTGCGTTTAATGTTGTCCCAGAGGACTCTTGGGGTGTCTTCATTTATTTTCATTCTTTTTCTTTATTCTGTTCCATGGCAGTGATTTCCACCTTTCTGTCTTCCAGGCCACTTATCCGTTCTTCTGCCACAGTTATTCTGCTACTGATTCCTTCTAGTGTATTTTTCATTTCAGTTATTACATTGTTCACCTCTGTTTGTTTGTTCTTTAATTCTTCTAGGTGTTTGTTCCTTAATTCTTCTAGGTCTTTGTTAAGCATTTCTTGTGTCTTCTCGATCTTTGCCTCCTTTCTTTTTCTAAGGTCTTGGCTCAACTTCACTATCATTATTCTGAATTCTTTTTCTGGAAGGTTCCCTATCTCCACCTCATTTCGTTTTTTTTTCTGGGGTTTTATCTTGTTCCTTGATCTGGTATAAAGTCCTCTGCCTTTTCATTTTGTTTATCTTTCTGTGAATGTGGTTTTCCTTCCACAGGCTGCAGAATTGTAGTTCTTCTTGCTTCTGCTGTCTGCTCTCTGGTGGATGAGTCTATCTTAGAGGCTTGTGCAAGCTTCCTGATGGGAGGGACTGGTGGTGGGTAGAGCTGGGTGTTGCTTTGGTGGGCAGAGCTTTAATCCGCTTGTCTACGGATTAAATAAAACTTTAATAAAAAGTTGAATCTGCTTGTCTGCTGATGCATGGGGCTGGGTTCCCTCCCTGTTGGTTGTTTGGCCTGAGGCGACCCAGCACTGTAGCCTACCTTGCTCTTGGTGGGGCTAATGGCGGACTCTGGGAGGGCTCACACCAAGGAGTATTTCCCAGAACTTCTGCTGCCAGTGTTGTTGTCCTCACGGTGAGCCACAGCCACAGCCACAAGCTGCCTCTGCAGGAGACCCTCTAAAAGTAGCAGGTAGTTCTGGTCATTCTCCTACGGGGTCACTGCTCCTTCCCCTGGGTCCTGATGTGCACACTACTTTGTGTGTGCCCTCCAAGAGTGGAGTATCTGAGTGGAGTTGAGACTCTGAGACTCTGTGTGGAGTCGCACAGACTCTGGGTCCTGTGAAGCTTCGATGTTTTGTGATTCTAGAAATCCTATAGGAGACGGTCCACAGCAGGTGAAGCTAATGTTGTCAGTAGAGGTGTTGAAGCCAAAGATCTGCAGTTCCGGCTATAGGTGCCGATGTACATACAGGACAAAATCATCTCGTGTGAATGTAGTTCAGGCATGTTTAAGATGAATGCAGTCATGTTAATGCCTACCATATTCTATCTTGAGCCTCTCCTCAGGGACCTCCTCCTCAGTTCCTGAGGCCCCTTTAAGTCATGTACAGGGGACTGGAGAGTGGGCTCTGTCCAGTCTGAGCCCTGAGTTACCCTGTGTGTATCTTAGGATACTTTGTATTTCTGTGGTGTCTGTTGTAACATCATCTCTTTCATTTCAGATTTATTTGGGCCCTCTCTTTTTTAACAAAACATACTACTGTTGTCTTTTATTCTTTACAGAAGTTTAATCAGTGTTTGATCTACTATCCTTACCCTATGTATACTTTTTGCAGTGAGATTTTTACTTTTCTTTGTTTCCTTGTTACTATCAATAATTAGTGAGACTTCTTTTAAGCTACCTTCAACATTGCTTATAAAGCTGCTTTATTAGTGATGACAGAGCCTTAATGGAAGTCATGTTCTGGTTGTAAATTAGAATGCAATGTGCCAGCACAAAGCCCCTTAAGTTTATGTCTCATTACTTCTTGTTCTTTTTTTAATTTAATTTTTATTTTTTGTCAGAGCAAATTTGATTAAAATGTTTTGTTTCTTCTAGGTGTGCAAGATGTGGTTCTTTTAAACATATACATATATCTATTCTTCTTTGGATCATTTTCCCATGTAGGTTATGACACCATGTTGAGTAGTCTTGTCTTGGTATTACGTAGGTCTTTGGTGATTACATATTTCACATGTGTTTCTATATCTATCTTAACCCCAATATCCTAATGTATCCAATCCTCACACCTTTCCATTTGGTGAACCCTAAGTTTGTTTAATGAATCTGTGATTGCATTTCTCTGTGGAAATATCTTCATTGGTATCAATTTTTAGCTAAGACCTATAAGTGATATTATAGGATATGTGTCTTTTGCTTTCTGACTTAGTACAATTTGCCTGATTAACTCAAGAATCATACACAGTGCTGCAAATGGCATTGTTTTGTTTTTTTCCCTGGCTAATATTCCATCTGTACGTGTACCAGTTATTCTTTGGCCACGCACCTCTTGATGGACTATTTGGTTGCCTCCATGTCTTGGTTATTATAATACTGCTGCAATGCACATTTGCTTGCCTGTGTCTTTCCAGTTCTATCTCCTTATGTTATAGGCCAAGGAGTGGGCTTGCTGTATCATATGGTAGCTCAGTGTGTACGTTTTAAAGGCACCACCATTCAGTTCTCATTAGTGGCTCTTTCCAGGTTATGTCCCACTTAAAATTGAGGGTATGCATTTCTCCAAAACACCTTCAATATTTATTGTTTGTAGTTTGCTTGCTGCTGGTTATTCTAACAGGTGCGAGCTGATACCTCTTTGTGGCTGAATTTGCATGTGTCCCATAATCTGTTGAAATTGATCTTTAAAGCATGCTCTTTTTATTTATCAAACTGTGATTACAGCTTAGTTCTTCAAATTGTTTTCTTAAAGTAAGTGTCACATTTTGAAAAGTTTTGGCCACTACCTCCCTCAAGACATTTTGAGGGCAGGTTTCATTTACAGCCCTAAAGTACTTGTTCATATGAAGTGACCATTAACACAGATTTTAAAGCTGCTTTTGCAGGTAACGGCCAGAGGGCGGCAGCCTATTTACGTTCCCCAATCTGGTAACTAGAGAAAGAGTCCTTCAGCTGCAAGAGTGTCCAGCTTTATTTCTCATCCAGCTGTGGGTCTAGATATGATCAAACAAGGTTGCATCACAGCCCAGGAACGAATTATGTAAAATTTCCTCTCTCTATCACTGTCTTATTTTTTTGGGTTTTTTAAAGTTATTTAATTTAAAATGGGGATTCGCTACTTTTCACTGCTGTGTTTATGCCGCTTTACACCCACTTGACTCACTTCCAGACAGATATCAATACATAGGTTTTAAGATTCTTACTAGTCACATATATTCTTGTGCGGTGAATACGGGGTGTTGAGTCCAGTTCACTGAGCAAGGAGTAGGTCTTGTCTATTACATATTGGGTGTATGGATCGGTATCTGAGCGAATTTGAAACCCTTGTTTTATGCATCACCACACCTCACCTTTCCCGTTAAGCAGCCATAGTGTGTTTTCTAAACGTGTGACTCTGTTGTGTTTTGTAATTCAGTTCAACTGTAGCGGTTTTTACATTCCCTCTATAAGTGATAGCTTATGATAAGTGTCTTTTTCTGTGTGACTTATTTCACTTAGAATCGTTGTACCTAACTCCACTCATCTTGCTTCTACTAGCCTTATGGCATTGATTTCATGTCTGAGTGATATTGCATTGTACATAAGGACCACAACTTCTTTATCCATTTTTCTCTTTCCTGGGATATTTAAGGTGTCATGAAGTGGAGGTTCTTGTCAACAGAGCAGTCCTAAACTTTGGGGTGCCTGTGTCTTGCTGATTTTTAGTTTTCCCAATTTATACGCCCATGAGTGGACGTGCCCTATGCTCCCTAAGCTGTGTTTTTTCGATGTTTCAGGACACACCGTACACTTCTCCAGAGTGTCTGTTGGCAATTTACATCCCGCCCATCAGCGTAGCAAGGCTGCCATTTCTCCATGGCCTGTCCTGCATTTCTGGTTTTGACACTTTTTGCAGCATGGCCCTTTTGACCGATGGGAAGCGAGACTTCTTTGTAGCGCTGATTTGAATTTCCAGGTTGCTTGGTTGGCAAAAAAGGGCGTATGCGTTTTTTCCTGAATATATTCAGGAAAAAACGCATACGCCCTTTTTGGCCAAGGGCATCATTGTCGACGTTTTGCCACTTTTCATGTGCTTTAAAGGCGATTCGAATCTACCTCCTGAAACCTGTTTCCTGCAATTCTGCCTTGCTTTCAAATCCTCTTCGTTGCCTTCCCTCAATATATTTGTGGATGAGAGTTATCATTTATAACTCTGCGGGTTTGTGAATTGCAGTGTGCCTGAGCTCCATTTTTCAACTCGCTTTTTTGGGAGCTGGCCGCAAAAGAACGGTATTGCCTCAGGCCCTATTCTGCTTCTGGGGGACAGGCTGAGCCTGTGCTTAATTCTTCTTCCTGATGGGAAAATAGAGTGACCTGTGCCTGTCCCAACACCTAGATCTAGTCTCTCATTGGTTGCCCCTCTTCCCTTTCATCCTCAGGACAAATTGCAACCTGTAGGGAACAGGAGGTTAAAGGTGCTGATTCTCCAAGTAGGGAGATTGCTAGTAAAGTAGCTGGAATGGCGCACCCGAGCACAAGGAGATGAGAAATGAGGTGCGTTTTAGAAACCTTTCAAATTCACACGCTGTACCATCTTCTGGGTTCCTCATGCAAGTTTTCGATGTAGGAAGATGCCCTTGAACCTAGAGATTTGGGACCCATGGGATGGGTACCACGCAGTATTACTTTAAAGTGTCTGCGATGGCTCACCCAACCTCACCAAACCTCTCAGCCCCAAGAGTGTCCACCTTTATGTCTCATCCAGCTGTGGGTCTAGATATGGTCAACCCAGGTTGCGTCACAGCCCCTGAATGAATTTTGTAAGAATTTCTCTCTCTTTTACTGTCTTTGTTTCATGCGTTTTTAAAAATAATTTATTTTTATAATGGGGTTTAGCTGCTTTTCACGGCTGTGTTTATGCGGCTTTACACCCTCTTGACTCACTTCCAGAGAGATATCAATACATAGGTTTTAAGATTCTCACTAATCAGATATATTCTTGTGCGGTGAATAGGGGGTGTTGAGTCCAGTTCACTGAGCAAGGGGTAGGTCTTGTCTATTACATATTGGGTGTATGGAACGGTATCTGATCTAATTTGAAACCCTTGTTTTATGCATCACACCACCTCATCTTTCCCGTTAAGCAGCCATAGTGTGTTTTCTAAACGTGTGACTCTGTTCTCTTTTGTAATTCAGTTCAAGTGTAGCAGTTTTTACATTCCCTCTATAAGTGATAGCTTATGATAAGTGTCTTTTTCTGTGTGACTTATTTCACTTAGAGTCGTCGTACCTAAATCCACTCATCATGATGCTACTAGCCTTAAGACATTGATTTCATGGCTGAGTGATATTCCATTGTACCTAAGGACCACAACTTCTTTATCCATTTTTCTCTTTCCTGGGATATTTAAGGTGTCATGAAGTGGAGGTTCTTGTCAACAGAGCAGCCCTAAACTTTGGGGTGCCTGTCTCTTGCTGATTTTTAATTTTCCCAATTTATACGCCCATGAGTGGAAGTGCCCTATGCTCCCTAAGCTGTGTTTTTTCGATGTTTCAGGCCACACCGTACACTTCTCCAGAGTGGTTGCTGGCAATTTACATCCCGCCCATCAGTGTAGAAAGGCTTCCATTTCTCAATGGCCTGTCCTGCTTTTGTGGTTTTGACAGTTTTTTCAGCATGGCCCTTTGGACCGATGGGAAGCGAGACTTCTTTGTAGCGCTGATTTACCTTTCCAGGTTGCTTGGTGGGCCAAAAAGGGCGTATGCGTTTTTTCCTGAATATATTCAGGAAAAAACGCATACGCCCTTTTTGGCCAAGGGCATCATTGTCGACGTTTTGCCACTTTTCATGTGCTTTAAAGGCGATTCGAATCTACCTCCTGAAACCAGTTTCCTGCAATTCTGCCTTGCTTTCAAATCCTCTTCGTTGCCTTCCCTCAATATATTTGTGGACGAGAGTTATCATTTATAACTCTGCAGGTTTGTGAATTGCAGTGCCCATGTGCTCCATTTTTCAACTGGCTTTTTTGGGAGCTGGCCGCAGAAGCACGGGATTGCCTCAGGCCCTCTTCTGGTTCCGGGCGGTAGGCTGAGCCTGTGGTTAATTCTTCTTCCTGATGGGAAAATAGAGTGACCTGTGCCTGTCCCAACACCTAGATGTAGTCTCTCATTGGTTGCCCCTCTTCCCATTCATCCTTAGGACAAATTGCAACCTGTATGGAACAGGAGGTTAAAGGTGCTGATTCTCCAAGTAGGGAGATTGCTAGTAAAGTAGCTGGAATGGCGAACCCGAGCACAAGGAGATGAGAAATGAGGTGCGTTTCAGAAACCTTTCCCGATCAGACGGTGTACCATCATCTAGGTTTCCCATGCGTGTTTTCGATGTAGGAAGATGCCCTTGAACCTGGAGATTTAGGACCCATGGGATGGGTACCACACAGTATTACTTTAAGGGGTCTACGTTTGCTCACCCAACGTCACCAAACCTCTCAGCCCCAAGAGTGTCCACCCTTAGGTCTCATCCAACTGTGGGTCTAGATATGTTCAACCCAGGTTGCGTCACAGCCCCTGAAGGAATTTTGTAAGAATTTCTCTCTCTTTCACTGTCTTTGTTTTACGGGTTTTTAAAAGTAATTTATTTTTATAATGGGGTTTAGGTGCTTTTCATGGCTGTGTTTATGCGGCTTTACACCCACTTGACTCACTTCCAGAGAGATATCAATACATAGGTTTTAAGATTCTCACTAGTCAGATATATTCTTGTGCGGTGAATAGGGGGTGTTGAGTCCAGTTCACTGAGCAAGGAGTAGGTCTTTTCTATTACTTATTGGGTGTATGGAACGGTATCTGAGATAATTTGAAACCCTTGTTTTATGCATCACCGCACATCACCTTTCCCGTTAAGCAGCCATAGTGTGTTTTCTAAATGTGTGACTCTGTTCTGATTTGTAATTCAATTCAAGTGTAGCGGTTTTTACATTCCCTTTATAAGTGATAGCTTTTGATAAGTGTCTTTTTCTGTGTGACTTATTTCACTTAGAGTCGTCGTACCTAAATCCACTCATCATGCTGCTACTAGCCTTATGACATTGATTTCATGGCTGAGTGGTATTCCATTGTACATAAGGACCACAACTTCTTTATCCATTTTTCTCTTTCCTGGGATATTTAAGGTTTCCTGAAGTGGAGGTTCTTGTCAACAGAGCAGGCCTAAACTTTGGGGTGCCTGAGTCTTGCTGATTTTTAGTTTTCCCAATTTATACGCCCATGAGTGGACGTGCCCTATGCTCCCTAAGCTGTGTTTTCTCGATGTTTCAGGACACACCGTACCCTTCTCCAGAGTGGCTGTTGGCAATTTACATCCCGCCCATCAGCGTAGCAAGGCTCCTATTTCTCCATGGCCTGTCCTGCATTTGTGGTTTTGACACTTTTTTCAGCATGGCCCTTTGGACCGATGGGAAGCGAGACTTCTTTGTAGCGCTGATTTGCCTTTCCAGGTTGCTTGGTTGGCCAAAAAGGGCGTATGCGTTTTTTCCTGAATATATTCAGGAAAAAACGCATACGCCCTTTTTGGCCAAGGGCATCATTGTCGACGTTTTGCCGCTTTTCATGTGCTTTAAAGGCGATTCGAATCTACCTCCTGAAACCTGTTTCCTGCAACTCTGCCTTGCTTTCAAATCCTCTTCGTTGCGTTCCCTCAATATATTTGTGGACGAGATTTATCATTTATAACTCTGCAGGTTTGTGAATTGCAGTGCCCATGTGCTCCATTTTTCAACTGGCTTTTTTGGGAGCTGGCCGCAGAAGCGCGGGATTGCCTCAGGCCCTATTCTGGTTCCGGGCGGCAGGCTGAGCCTGTGGTTAATTCTTCTTCCTGATGGGAAAATAGAGTGACCTGTGCCTGTCCCAACACCTAGATCTAGTCTCTCATTGGTTGCCCCTCTTCCCGTTCATCCTCAGGACAAATTGCAACCTGTAGGGAACAGGAGGTTAAAGGTGCTGATTCTCCAAGTAGGGAGATTGCTAGTAAAGTAGCTGGAATGGCGAACCCGAGCACAAGGAGATGAGAAATGAGGTGCGTTTTAGAAACCTTTCAAATTCACACGCTGTACCATCTTCTGGGTTCCTCATGCAAGTTTTCGATGTAGGAAGATGCCCTTGAACCTAGAGATTTGGGACCCATGGGATGGGTACCACGCAGTATTACTTTAAAGGGTCTGCGATGGCTCACCCAACCTCACCAAACCTCTCAGCCCCAAGAGTGTCCACCCTTATGTCTCATCCAGCTGTGGGTCTAGATATGGTCAACCCAGTTTGCGTCACAGCCCCTGAATGAATTTTGTAAGAATTTCTCTCTCTTTTACTGTCTTTGTTTCATGCGTTTTTAAAAATAATTTATTTTTATAATGGGGTTTAGCTGCTGTTCACGGCTGTGTTTATGCGGCTTTACACCCTCTTGACTCACTTCCAGAGAGATATCAATACATAGGTTTTAAGATTCTCACTAGTCGGATATATTCTTGTGCGGTGAATACGGGGTGTTGAGTCCAGTTCACTGAGCAAGGAGTAGGTCTTCTCTATTACATATTGGGTGTATGGAACGGTATCTGAGCGAATTTGAAACCCTTGTTTTATGCATCACCCCACCTCACCTTTCCCGTTAAGCAGCCATAGTGTGTTTTCAAAATGGGTGACTCTGTTCTGATTTGTAATTCAGTTCAAGTGTAGCGGTTTTTACATCCCTCTATAAGTGATATCTTTTGATATGTGTCTTTTTCTGTGTGACTTATTTCACTTAGAGTCGTCGTACCTAAATCCACTCATTATGCTGCTACTAGCCTTATGACATTGATTTCATGGCTGAGTGATATTCCATTGTATATAAGGACCACAACTTCTTTATCCATTTTTCTCTTTCCTGGGATATTTAAGGTGTCATGAAGTGGAGGTTCTTGTCAACAGAGCAGCCGTAAACTTTGGGGTGCCTGTGTCTTGCTGATTTTTATTTTTCCCAATTTATACGCCCATGAGTGGAAGTGCCCTATGCTCCCTAAGCTGTGTTTTTTCGATGTTTCAGGACACACCGTACCCTTCTCCAGAGTGGCTGTTGGCAATTTACATCCCGCCCATCAGCGTAGCAAGGCTCCTATTTCTCCATGGCCTGTCCTGCATTTGTGGTTTTGACACTTTTTTCAGCATGGCCCTTTTGACCGATGGGAAGCGAGACTTCTTTGTAGCGCTGATTTGCCTTTCCAGGTTGCTTGGTTGGCCAAAAAGGGCGTATGCGTTTTTTCCTGAATATATTCAGGAAAAAACGCATACGCCCTTTTTGGCCAAGGGCATCATTGTCGACGTTTTGCCGCTTTTCATGTGCTTTAAAGGCGATTCGAATCTACCTCCTGAAACCTGTTTCCTGCAACTCTGCCTTGCTTTCAAATCCTCTTCGTTGCCTTCCCTCAATATATTTGTGGACGAGAGTTATCATTTATAACTCTGCAGGTTTGTGAATTGCAGTGCCCATGTGCTCCATTTTTCAACTGGCTTTTTTCGGAGCTGGCCGCAGAAGCGCGGGATTGCCTCAGGCACTATTCTGCTTCCCGGCGGCAGGCTGAGCCTGTGCTTAATTCTTCTTCCTGATGGGAAAATAGAGTGACCTGTGCCTGTTCCAACACCTACATCTAGTCTCTCATTGGTTGCCCCTCTTCCCGTTCATCCTCAGGACAAATTGCAACCTTTACAGAACAGGAGGTTAAAGGTGTTGATTCTGCAAGTAGGGAGATTGCTAGTAAAGTAGCTGGAATGGTGAACCCGAGCACAAGGAGATGAGAAATGAGGTGCGTTTTAGAAACCTTTCCCGATCACATGGTGTACCATCTTCTGGGTTTCTCATGCATGTTTTCAATGCAGGAAGATGCCCTTAAAACTGGAGATTTGGGACCCATGGGATGGGTACCACGCAGTATTACCTTAAAGGGTCTGTGTTTGCTCACCCAACCTCACCAAACCTGTCAGCCCCAAGAGTGTCCACCCTTAGGTCTCATCCAACTGTGGGTCTAGATATTTTCAATCCAGGTTGCATCACAGCCCCTGAACGAATTGTGTAAGAATTTCTCTCTCTTTCACTGTCTTTGTTTTACGGGTTTCTACAAGTAATTTATTTTTATAATGGGGTTTAGCTGCTTTTCACGGCTGTGTTTATGCGGCTTTACACCCTCTTGACACACTTCCAGGGGGATATCAATACATAGGTTTTAAGATTCTCACTTGTCAGATATATACTTGTGCGGTGAATAGGGGGTGTTGAGTCCAGTTCACTGAGCAAGGAGTAGGTCTTGTCTATTACATATTGGGTGTATGGAACGGTATCTGATCTAATTTGAAACCCTTGTTTTATGCATCACACCACCTCATCTTTCCCGTTAAGCAGCCATAGTGTGTTTTCTAAACGTGTGACTCTGTTCTCTTTTGTAATTCAGTTCAAGTGTAGCAGTTTTTACATTCCCTCTATAAGTGATAGCTTATGATAAGTGTCTTTTTCTGTGTGACTTATTTCACTTAGAGTTGTCGTACCTAAATCCACTCATCATGATGCTACTAGCCTTAAGACATTGATTTCATGGCTGAGTGATATTCCATTGTACATAAGGACCACAACTTCTTTATCCATTTTTCTCTTTCCTGGGATATTTAAGGTGTCATGAAGTGGAGGTTCTTGTCAACAGAGCAGCCCTAAACTTTGGGGTGCCTGTCTCTTGCTGATTTTTAATTTTCCCAATTTATACGCCCATGAGTGGAAGTGCCCTATGCTCCCTAAGCTGTGTTTTTTCGATGTTTCAGGCCACACCGTACACTTCTCCAGAGTGGTTGCTGGCAATTTACATCCCGCCCATCAGTGTAGCAAGGCTTCCATTTCTCAATGGCCTGTCCTGCTTTTGTGGTTTTGACAGTTTTTTCAGCATGGCCCTTTTGACCGATGGGAAGCGAGACTTCTTTGTAGCGCTGATTTACCTTTCCAGGTTGCTTGGTGGGCCAAAAAGGGCGTATGCGTTTTTTCCTGAATATATTCAGGAAAAAACGCATACGCCCTTTTTGGCCAAGGGCATCATTGTCGACGTTTTGCCACTTTTCATGTGCTTTAAAGGCGATTCGAATCTACCTCCTGAAACCTGTTTCCTGCAATTCTGCCTTGCTTTCAAATCCTCTTCGTGGCCTTCCCTCAATATATTTGTGGACGAGAGTTATCATTTATAACTCTGCAGGTTTGTGAATTGCAGTGCCCATGTGCTCCATTTTTCAACTGGCTTTTTTGGGAGCTGGCCGCAGAAGCACGGGATTGCCTCAGGCCCTATTCTGGTTCCGGGCGGTAGGCTGAGCCTGTGGTTAATTCTTCTTCCTGATGGGAAAATAGAGTGACCTGTGCCTGTCCCAACACCTAGATGTAGTCTCTCATTGGTTGCCCCTCTTCCCATTCATCCTTAGGACAAATTGCAACCTGTATGGAACAGGAGGTTAAAGGTGCTGATTCTCCAAGTAGGGAGATTGCTAGTAAAGTAGCTGGAATGGCGAACCTGAGCACAAGGAGATGAGAAATGAGGTGCGTTTCAGAAACCTTTCCCGATCAGACGGTGTACCATCATCTAGGTTTCCCATGCGTGTTTTCGATGTAGGAAGATGCCCTTGAACCTGGAGATTTAGGACCCATGGGATGGGTACCACACAGTATTACTTTAAGGGGTCTACGTTTGCTCACCCAACGTCACCAAACCTCTCAGCCTCAAGAGTGTCCACCCTTAGGTCTCATCCAACTGTGGGTCTAGATATGTTCAACCCAGGTTGCGTCACAGCCCCTGAAGGAATTTTGTAAGAATTTCTCTCTCTTTCACTGTCTTTGTTTTACGGGTTTTTAAAAGTAATTTATTTTTATAATGGGGTTTAGGTGCTTTTCATGGCTGTGTTTATGCGGCTTTACACCCACTTGACTCACTTCCAGAGAGATATCAATACATAGGTTTTAAGATTCTCACTAGTCAGATATATACTTGTGCGGTGAATAGGGGGTGTTGAGTCCAGTTCACTGAGCAAGGAGTAGGTCTTTTCTATTACTTATTGGGTGTATGGAACGGTATCTGAGATAATTTGAAACCCTTGTTTTATGCATCACCGCACATCACCTTTCCCGTTAAGCAGCCATAGTGTGTTTTCTAAATGTGTGACTCTGTTCTGATTTGTAATTCAATTCAAGTGTAGCGGTTTTTACATTCCCTTTATAAGTCATAGCTTTTGATAAGTGTCTTTTTCTGTGTGACTTATTTCACTTAGAGTCGTCGTACCTAAATCCACTCATCATGCTGCTACTAGCCTTATGACATTGATTTCATGGCTGAGTGATATTCCATTGTACATAAGGACCACAACTTCTTTATCCATTTTTCTCTTTCCTGGGATATTTAAGGTTTTCTGAAGTGGAGGTTCTTGTCAACAGAGCAGGCCTAAACTTTGGGGTGCCTGAGTCTTGCTGATTTTTAGTTTTCCCAATTTATACGCCCATGAGTGGACGTGCCCTATGCTCCCTAAGCTGTGTTTTCTCGATGTTTCAGGACACACCGTACACTTCTCCAGAGTGGCTGTTGGCAATTTACATCCCGCCCATCAGCGTAGCAAGGCCCCTATTTCTCCATGGACTGTCCTGCATTTGTGGTTTTGACACTTTTTTCAGCATGGCCCTTTGGACCGATGGGAAGCGAGACTTCTTTGTAGCGCTGATTTGCCTTTCCAGGTTGCTTGGTTGGCCAAAAAGGGCGTATGCGTTTTTTCCTGAATATATTCAGGAAAAAACGCATACGCCCTTTTTGGCCAAGGGCATCATTGTCGACGTTTTGCCGCTTTTCATGTGCTTTAAAGGCGATTCGAATCTACCTCCTGAAACCTGTTTCCTGCAACTCTGCCTTGCTTTCAAATCCTCTTCGTTGCGTTCCCTCAATATATTTGTGGACGAGATTTATCATTTATAACTCTGCAGGTTTGTGAATTGCAGTGCCCATGTGCTCCATTTTTCAACTGGCTTTTTTGGGAGCTGGCCGCAGAAGCGCGGGATTGCCTCAGGCCCTATTCTGGTTCCGGGCGGCAGGCTGAGCCTGTGGTTAATTCTTCTTCCTGATGGGAAAATAGAGTGACCTGTGCCTGTCCCAACACCTAGATCTAGTCTCTCATTGGTTGCCCCTCTTCCCGTTCATCCTCAGGACAAATTGCAACCTGTAGGGAACAGGAGGTTAAAGGTGCTGATTCTCCAAGTAGGGAGATTGCTAGTAAAGTAGCTGGAATGGCGAACCCGAGCACAAGGAGATGAGAAATGAGGTGCGTTTTAGAAACCTTTCAAATTCACACGCTGTACCATCTTCTGGGTTCCTCATGCAAGTTTTCGATGTAGGAAGATGCCCTTGAACCTAGAGATTTGGGACCCATGGGATGGGTACCACGCAGTATTACTTTAAAGGGTCTGCGATGGCTCACCCAACCTCACCAAACTTCTCAGCCCCAAGAGTGTCCACCCTTAGGTCTCATCCAACTGTGGGTCTAGATATGTCCAACCCAGGTTGCGTCACAGCCCCTGAATGAATTTTGTAAGAATTTCTCTCTCTTTTACTGTCTTTGTTTCATGCGTTTTTAAAAATAATTTATTTTTATAATGGGGTTTAGCTGCTTTTCACGGCTGTGTTTATGCGGCTTTACACCCTCTTGACTCACTTCCAGAGAGATATCAATACATAGGTTTTAAGATTCTCACTAGTAAGATATATTCTTGTGCGGTGAATACGGGGTGTTGAGTCCAGTTCACTGAGCAAGGAGTAGGTCTTCTCTATTACATATTGGGTGTATGGAACGGTATCAGAGCTAATTTGAAACCCTTGTTTTATGCATCACCCCACCTCACCTTTCCCGTTAAGCAGCCATAGTGTGTTTTCAAATGGGTGACTCTGTTCTGATTTGTAATTCAGTTCAAGTGTAGCGGTTTTTACATCCCTCTATAAGTGATATCTTTTGATATGTGTCTTTTTCTGTGTGACTTATTTCACTTAGAGTCGTCGTACCTAAATCCACTCATCATGCTGCTACTAGCCTTATGACATTGATTTCATGGCTGAGTGATATTCCATTGTACATAAGGACCACAACTTCTTTATCCATTTTTCTCTTTCCTGGGATATTTAAGGTGTCATGAAGTGGAGGTTCTTGTCAACAGAGCAGCCGTAAACTTTGGGGTGCCTGTGTCTTGCTGATTTTTAATTTTCCCAATTTATACGCCCATGAGTGGAAGTGCCCTATGCTCCCTAAGCTGTGTTTTTTCGATGTTTCAGGACACACCGTACACTTCTCCAGAGTGGCTGTTGGCAATTTACATCCCGCCCATCAGCGTAGCAAGGCTCCTATTTCTCCATGGCCTGTCCTGCATTTGTGGTTTTGACACTTTTTTCAGCATGGCCCTTTTGACCGATGGGAAGCGAGACTTCTTTGTAGCGCTGATTTGCCTTTCCAGGTTGCTTGGTTGGCCAAAAAGGGCGTATGCGTTTTTTCCTGAATATATTCAGGAAAAAACGCATACGCCCTTTTTGGCCAAGGGCATCATTGTCGACGTTTTGCCGCTTTTCATGTGCTTTAAAGGCGATTCGAATCTACCTCCTGAAACCTGTTTCCTGCAACTCTGCCTTGCTTTCAAATCCTCTTCGTTGCCTTCCCTCAATATATTTGTGGACGAGAGTTATCATTTATAACTCTGCAGGTTTGTGAATTGCAGTGCCCATGTGCTCCATTTTTCAACTGGCTTTTTTCGGAGCTGGCCGCAGAAGCGCGGGATTGCCTCAGGCACTAATCTGGTTCCCGGCGGCAGGCTGAGCCTGTGCTTAATTCTTCTTCCTGATGGGAAAATAGAGTGACCTGTGCCTGTTCCAACACCTACATCTAGTCTCTCATTGGTTGCCCCTCTTCCCGTTCATCCTCAGGACAAATTGCAACCTGTACAGAACAGGAGGTTAAAGGTGTTGATACTCCAAGTAGGGAGATTTCTAGTAAAGTAGCTGGAATGGTGAACCGGAGCACAAGGAGATGAGAAATGAGGTGCGTTTTAGAAACCTTTCCCGATCACATGGTGTACGATTTCTGGGTTTCTCATGCATGTTTTCAATGCAGGAAGATGCCCTTAAAACTGGAGATTTGTGACCCATGGGATGGGTACCACGCAGTATTACCTTAAAGGGTCTGTGTTTGCTCTCCCAACCTCACCAAACCTGTCAGCCCCAAGAGTGTCCACCCTTAGGTCTCATCCAACTGTGGGTCTAGATATTTTCAATCCAGGTTGCATCACAGCCCCTGAACGAATTGTGTAAGAATTTCTCTCTCTTTCACTGTCTTTGTTTTACGGGTTTCTACAAGTAATTTATTTTTATAATGGGGTTTAGCTGCTTTTCACGGCTGTGTTTATGCGGCTTTACACCCTCTTGACACACTTCCAGGGGGATATCAATACATAGGTTTTAAGATTCTCACTTGTCAGATATATACTTGTGCGGTGAATAGGGGGTGTTGAGTCCAGTTCACTGAGCAAGGAGTAGGTCTTGTCTATTACATATTGGGTGTATGGAACGGTATCTGATCTAATTTGAAACCCTTGTTTTATGCATCACACCACCTCATCTTTCCCGTTAAGCAGCCATAGTGTGTTTTCTAAACGTGTGACTCTGTTCTCTTTTGTAATTCAGTTCAAGTGTAGCAGTTTTTACATTCCCTCTATAAGTGATAGCTTATGATAAGTGTCTTTTTCTGTGTGACTTATTTCACTTAGAGTCGTCGTACCTAAATCCACTCATCATGATGCTACTAGCCTTAAGACATTGATTTCATGGCTGAGTGATATTCCATTGTACATAAGGACCACAACTTCTTTATCCATTTTTCTCTTTCCTGGGATATTTAAGGTGTCATGAAGTGGAGGTTCTTGTCAACAGAGCAGCCCTAAACTTTGGGGTGCCTGTCTCTTGCTGATTTTTAATTTTCCCAATTTATACGCCCATGAGTGGAAGTGCCCTATGCTCCCTAAGCTGTGTTTTTTCGATGTTTCAGGCCACACAGTACACTTCTCCAGAGTGGTTGCTGGCAATTTACATCCCGCCCATCAGTGTAGCAAGGCTTCCATTTCTCAATGGCCTGTCCTGCTTTTGTGGTTTTGACAGTTTTTTCAGCATGGCCCTTTTGACCGATGGGAAGCGAGACTTCTTTGTAGCGCTGATTTGCCTTTCCAGGTTGCTTGGTGGGCCAAAAAGGGCGTATGCGTTTTTTCCTGAATATATTCAGGAAAAAACGCATACGCCCTTTTTGGCCAAGGGCATCATTGTCGACGTTTTGCCACTTTTCATGTGCTTTAAAGGCGATTCGAATCTACCTCCTGAAACCAGTTTCCTGCAATTCTGCCTTGCTTTCAAATCCTCTTCGTTGCCTTCCCTCAATATATTTGTGGACGAAAGTTATCATTTATAACTCTGCAGGTTTGTGAATTGCAGTGCCCATGTGCTCCATTTTTCAACTGGCTTTTTTGGGAGCTGGCCGCAGAAGCACGGGATTGCCTCAGGCCCTATTCTGGTTCCGGGCGGTAGGCTGAGCCTGTGGTTAATTCTTCTTCCTGATGGGAAAATAGAGTGACCTGTGCCTGTCCCAACACCTAGATGTAGTCTCTCATTGGTTGCCCCTCTTCCCATTCATCCTTAGGACAAATTGCAACCTGTATGGAACAGGAGGTTAAAGGTGCTGATTCTCCAAGTAGGGAGATTGCTAGTAAAGTAGCTGGAATGGCGAACCCGAGCACAAGGAGATGAGAAATGAGGTGCGTTTCAGAAACCTTTCCCGATCAGACGGTGTACCATCATCTAGGTTTCCCATGCGTGTTTTCGATGTAGGAAGATGCCCTTGAACCTGGAGATTTAGGACCCATGGGATGGGTACCACACAGTATTACTTTAAGGGGTCTACGTTTGCTCACCCAACGTCACCAAACCTCTCAGCCCCAAGAGTGTCCACCCTTAGGTCTCATCCAACTGTGGGTCTAGATATGTTCAACCCAGGTTGCGTCACAGCCCCTGAAGGAATTTTGTAAGAATTTCTCTCTCTTTCACTGTCTTTGTTTTACGGGTTTTTAAAAGTAATTTATTTTTATAATGGGGTTTAGGTGCTTTTCATGGCTGTGTTTATGCGGCTTTACACCCACTTGACTCACTTCCAGAGAGATATCAATACATAGGTTTTAAGATTCTCACTAGTCAGATATATTCTTGTGCGGTGAATAGGGGGTGTTGAGTCCAGTTCACTGAGCAAGGAGTAGGTCTTTTCTATTACTTATTGGGTGTATGGAACGGTATCTGAGATAATTTGAAACCCTTGTTTTATGCATCACCGCACATCACCTTTCCCGTTAAGCAGCCATAGTGTGTTTTCTAAATGTGTGACTCTGTTCTGATTTGTAATTCAATTCAAGTGTAGCGGTTTTTACATTCCCTTTATAAGTGATAGCTTTTGATAAGTGTCTTTTTCTGTGTGACTTATTTCACTTAGAGTCGTCGTACCTAAATCCACTCATCATGCTGCTACTAGCCTTATGACATTGATTTCATGGCTGAGTGGTATTCCATTGTACATAAGGACCACAACTTCTTTATCCATTTTTCTCTTTCCTGGGATATTTAAGGTTTCCTGAAGTGGAGGTTCTTGTCAACAGAGCAGGCGTAAACTTTGGGGTGCCTGAGTCTTGCTGATTTTTAGTTTTCCCAATTTATACGCCCATGAGTGGACGTGCCCTATGCTCCCTAAGCTGTGTTTTCTCGATGTTTCAGGACACACCGTACCCTTCTCCAGAGTGGCTGTTGGCAATTTACATCCCACCCATCAGCGTAGCAAGGCTCCTATTTCTCCATGGCCTGTCCTGCATTTGTGGTTTTGACACTTTTTTCAGCATGGCCCTTTGGACCGATGGGAAGCGAGACTTCTTTGTAGCGCTGATTTGCCTTTCCAGGTTGCTTGGTTGGCCAAAAAGGGCGTATGCGTTTTTTCCTGAATATATTCAGGAAAAAACGCATACGCCCTTTTTGGCCAAGGGCATCATTGTCGAAGTTTTGCCGCTTTTCATGTGCTTTAAAGGCGATTCGAATCTACCTCCTGAAACCTGTTTCCTGCAACTCTGCCTTGCTTTCAAATCCTCTTCGTTGCGTTCCCTCAATATATTTGTGGACGAGATTTATCATTTATAACTCTGCAGGTTTGTGAATTGCAGTGCCCATGTGCTCCATTTTTCAACTGGCTTTTTTGGGAGCTGGCCGCAGAAGCGCGGGATTGCCTCAGGCCCTATTCTGGTTCCGGGCGGCAGGCTGAGCCTGTGGTTAATTCTTCTTCCTGATGGGAAAATAGAGTGACCTGTGCCTGTCCCAACACCTAGATCTAGTCTCTCATTGGTTGCCCCTCTTCCCGTTCATCCTCAGGACAAATTGCAACCTGTAGGGAACAGGAGGTTAAAGGTGCTGATTCTCCAAGTAGGGAGATTGCTAGTAAAGTAGCTGGAATGGCGAACCCGAGCACAAGGAGATGAGAAATGAGGTGCGTTTTAGAAACCTTTCAAATTCACACGCTGTACCATCTTCTGGGTTCCTCATGCAAGTTTTCGATGTAGGAAGATGCCCTTGAACCTAGAGATTTGGGACCCATGGGATGGGTACCACGCAGTATTACTTTAAAGGGTCTGCGATGGCTCACCCAACCTCACCAAACCTCTCAGCCCCAAGAGTGTCCACCCTTAGGTCTCATCCAACTGTGGGTCTAGATATGTCCAACCCAGGTTGCGTCACAGCCCCTGAATGAATTTTGTAAGAATTTCTCTCTCTTTTACTGTCTTTGTTTCATGCGTTTTTAAAAATAATTTATTTTTATAATGGGGTTTAGCTGCTTTTCACGGCTGTGTTTATGCGGCTTTACACCCTCTTGACTCACTTCCAGAGAGATATCAATACATAGGTTTTAAGATTCTCACTAGTAAGATATATTCTTGTGCGGTGAATACGGGGTGTTGAGTCCAGTTCACTGAGCAAGGAGTAGGTCTTCTCTATTACATATTGGGTGTATGGAACGGTATCAGAGCTAATTTGAAACCCTTGTTTTATGCATCACCCCACCTCACCTTTCCCGTTAAGCAGCCATAGTGTGTTTTCAAAATGGGTGACTCTGTTCTGATTTGTAATTCAGTTCAAGTGTAGCGGTTTTTACATCCCTCTATAAGTGATATCTTTTGATATGTGTCTTTTTCTGTGTGACTTATTTCACTTAGAGTCGTCGTACCTAAATCCACTCATCATGCTGCTACTAGCCTTATGACATTGATTTCATGGCTGAGTGATATTCCATTGTACATAAGGACCACAACTTCTTTATCCATTTTTCTCTTTCCTGGGATATTTAAGGTGTCATGAAGTGGAGGTTCTTGTCAACAGAGCAGCCCTAAACTTTGGGGTGCCTGTGTCTTGCTGATTTTTAATTTTCCCAATTTATACGCCCATGAGTGGAAGTGCCCTATGCTCCCTAAGCTGTGTTTTTTCGATGTTTCAGGACACACCGTACACTTCTCCAGAGTGGCTGTTGGCAATTTACATCCCGCCCATCAGCGTAGCAAGGCTCCTATTTCTCCATGGCCTGTCCTGCATTTGTGGTTTTGACACTTTTTTCAGCATGGCCCTTTTGACCGATGGGAAGCGAGAAATCTGTGTAGCGCTGATTTGCCTTTCCAGGTTGCTTGGTTGGCCAAAAAGGGCGTATGCGTTTTTTCCTGAATATATTCAGGAAAAAACGCATACGCCCTTTTTGGCCAAGGGCATCATTGTCGACGTTTTGCCGCTTTTCATGTGCTTTAAAGGCGATTCGAATCTACCTCCTGAAACCTGTTTCCTGCAACTCTGCCTTGCTTTCAAATCCTCTTCGTTGCCTTCCCTCAATATATTTGTGGACGAGAGTTATCATTTATAACTCTGCAGGTTTGTGAATTGCAGTGCCCATGTGCTCCATTTTTCAACTGGCTTTTTTCGGAGCTGGCCGCAGAAGCGCGGGATTGCCTCAGGCACTAATCTGGTTCCCGGCGGCAGGCTGAGCCTGTGCTTAATTCTTCTTCCTGATGGGAAAATAGAGTGACCTGTGCCTGTTCCAACACCTACATCTAGTCTCTCATTGGTTGCCCCTCTTCCCGTTCATCCTCAGGACAAATTGCAACCTGTAGGGAACAGGAGGTTAAAGGTGCTGATTCTCCAAGTAGGGAGATTGCTAGTAAAGTAGCTGGAATGGCGAACCCGAGCACAAGGAGATGAGAAATGAGGTGCGTTTTAGAAACCTTTCAAATTCACACGCTGTACCATCTTCTGGGTTCCTCATGCAAGTTTTCGATGTAGGAAGATGCCCTTGAACCTAGAGATTTGGGACCCATGGGATGGGTACCACGCAGTATTACTTTAAAGGGTCTGCGATGGCTCACCCAACCTCACCAAACCTCTCAGCCCCAAGAGTGTCCACCCTTAGGTCTCATCCAACTGTGGGTCTAGATATGTCCAACCCAGGTTGCGTCACAGCCCCTGAATGAATTTTGTAAGAATTTCTCTCTCTTTTACTGTCTTTGTTTCATGCGTTTTTAAAAATAATTTATTTTTATAATGGGGTTTAGCTGCTTTTCACGGCTGTGTTTATGCGGCTTTACACCCTCTTGACTCACTTCCAGAGAGATATCAATACATAGGTTTTAAGATTCTCACTAGTAAGATATATTCTTGTGCGGTGAATACGGGGTGTTGAGTCCAGTTCACTGAGCAAGGAGTAGGTCTTCTCTATTACATATTGGGTGTATGGAACGGTATCAGAGCTAATTTGAAACCCTTGTTTTATGCATCACCCCACCTCACCTTTCCCGTTAAGCAGCCATAGTGTGTTTTCAAAATGGGTGACTCTGTTCTGATTTGTAATTCAGTTCAAGTGTAGCGGTTTTTACATCCCTCTATAAGTGATATCTTTTGATATGTGTCTTTTTCTGTGTGACTTATTTCACTTAGAGTCGTCGTACCTAAATCCACTCATCATGCTGCTACTAGCCTTATGACATTGATTTCATGGCTGAGTGATATTCCATTGTACATAAGGACCACAACTTCTTTATCCATTTTTCTCTTTCCTGGGATATTTAAGGTGTCATGAAGTGGAGGTTCTTGTCAACAGAGCAGCCGTAAACTTTGGGGTGCCTGTGTCTTGCTGATTTTTAATTTTCCCAATTTATACGCCCATGAGTGGAAGTGCCCTATGCTCCCTAAGCTGTGTTTTTTCGATGTTTCAGGACACACCGTACACTTCTCCAGAGTGGCTGTTGGCAATTTACATCCCGCCCATCAGCGTAGCAAGGCTCCTATTTCTCCATGGCCTGTCCTGCATTTGTGGTTTTGACACTTTTTTCAGCATGGCCCTTTTGACCGATGGGAAGCGAGACTTCTTTGTAGCGCTGATTTGCCTTTCCAGGTTGCTTGGTTGGCCAAAAAGGGCGTATGCGTTTTTTCCTGAATATATTCAGGAAAAAACGCATATGCCCTTTTTGGCCAAGGGCATCATTGTCGACGTTTTGCCGCTTTTCATGTGCTTTAAAGGCGATTCGAATCTACCTCCTGAAACCTGTTTCCTGCAACTCTGCCTTGCTTTCAAATCCTCTTCGTTGCCTTCCCTCAATATATTTGTGGACGAGAGTTATCATTTATAACTCTGCAGGTTTGTGAATTGCAGTGCCCATGTGCTCCATTTTTCAACTGGCTTTTTTCGGAGCTGGCCGCAGAAGCGCGGGATTGCCTCAGGCACTAATCTGGTTCCCGGCGGCAGGCTGAGCCTGTGCTTAATTCTTCTTCCTGATGGGAAAATAGAGTGACCTGTGCCTGTTCCAACACCTACATCTAGTCTCTCATTGGTTGCCCCTCTTCCCGTTCATCCTCAGGACAAATTGCAACCTGTACAGAACAGGAGGTTAAAGGTGTTGATACTCCAAGTAGGGAGATTTCTAGTAAAGTAGCTGGAATGGTGAACCGGAGCACAAGGAGATGAGAAATGAGGTGCGTTTTAGAAACCTTTCCCGATCACATGGTGTACGATTTCTGGGTTTCTCATGCATGTTTTCAATGCAGGAAGATGCCCTTAAAACTGGAGATTTGTGACCCATGGGATGGGTACCACGCAGTATTACCTTAAAGGGTCTGTGTTTGCTCTCCCAACCTCACCAAACCTGTCAGCCCCAAGAGTGTCCACCCTTAGGTCTCATCCAACTGTGGGTCTAGATATTTTCAATCCAGGTTGCATCACAGCCCCTGAACGAATTGTGTAAGAATTTCTCTCTCTTTCACTGTCTTTGTTTTACGGGTTTCTACAAGTAATTTATTTTTATAATGGGGTTTAGCTGCTTTTCACGGCTGTGTTTATGCGGCTTTACACCCTCTTGACACACTTCCAGGGGGATATCAATACATAGGTTTTAAGATTCTCACTTGTCAGATATATACTTGTGCGGTGAATAGGGGGTGTTGAGTCCAGTTCACTGAGCAAGGAGTAGGTCTTGTCTATTACATATTGGGTGTATGGAACGGTATCTGATCTAATTTGAAACCCTTGTTTTATGCATCACACCACCTCATCTTTCCCGTTAAGCAGCCATAGTGTGTTTTCTAAACGTGTGACTCTGTTCTCTTTTGTAATTCAGTTCAAGTGTAGCAGTTTTTACATTCCCTCTATAAGTGATAGCTTATGATAAGTGTCTTTTTCTGTGTGACTTATTTCACTTAGAGTCGTCGTACCTAAATCCACTCATCATGATGCTACTAGCCTTAAGACATTGATTTCATGGCTGAGTGATATTCCATTGTACATAAGGACCACAACTTCTTTATCCATTTTTCTCTTTCCTGGGATATTTAAGGTGTCATGAAGTGGAGGTTCTTGTCAACAGAGCAGCCCTAAACTTTGGGGTGCCTGTCTCTTGCTGATTTTTAATTTTCCCAATTTATACGCCCATGAGTGGAAGTGCCCTATGCTCCCTAAGCTGTGTTTTTTCGATGTTTCAGGCCACACAGTACACTTCTCCAGAGTGTTTGCTGGCAATTTACATCCCGCCCATCAGTGTAGCAAGGCTTCCATTTCTCAATGGCCTGTCCTGCTTTTGTGGTTTTGACAGTTTTTTCAGCATGGCCCTTTTGACCGATGGGAAGCGAGACTTCTTTGTAGCGCTGATTTGCCTTTCCAGGTTGCTTGGTGGGCCAAAAAGGGCGTATGCGTTTTTTCCTGAATATATTCAGGAAAAAACGCATACGCCCTTTTTGGCCAAGGGCATCATTGTCGACGTTTTGCCACTTTTCATGTGCTTTAAAGGCGATTCGAATCTACCTCCTGAAACCAGTTTCCTGCAATTCTGCCTTGCTTTCAAATCCTCTTCGTTGCCTTCCCTCAATATATTTGTGGACGAAAGTTATCATTTATAACTCTGCAGGTTTGTGAATTGCAGTGCCCATGTGCTCCATTTTTCAACTTGCTTTTTTGGGAGCTGGCCGCAGAAGCACGGGATTGCCTCAGGCCCTATTCTGGTTCCGGGCGGTAGGCTGAGCCTGTGGTTAATTCTTCTTCCTGATGGGAAAATAGAGTGACCTGTGCCTGTCCCAACACCTAGATGTAGTCTCTCATTGGTTGCCCCTCTTCCCATTCATCCTTAGGACAAATTGCAACCTGTATGGAACAGGAGGTTAAAGGTGCTGATTCTCCAAGTAGGGAGATTGCTAGTAAAGTAGCTGGAATGGCGAACCCGAGCACAAGGAGATGAGAAATGAGGTGCGTTTCAGAAACCTTTCCCGATCAGACGGTGTACCATCATCTAGGTTTCCCATGCGTGTTTTCGATGTAGGAAGATGCCCTTGAACCTGGAGATTTAGGACCCATGGGATGGGTACCACACAGTATTACTTTAAGGGGTCTACGTTTGCTCACCCAACGTCACCAAACCTCTCAGCCCCAAGAGTGTCCACCCTTAGGTCTCATCCAACTGTGGGTCTAGATATGTTCAACCCAGGTTGCGTCACAGCCCCTGAAGGAATTTTGTAAGAATTTCTCTCTCTTTCACTGTCTTTGTTTTACGGGTTTTTAAAAGTAATTTATTTTTATAATGGGGTTTAGGTGCTTTTCATGGCTGTGTTTATGCGGCTTTACACCCACTTGACTCACTTCCAGAGAGATATCAATACATAGGTTTTAAGATTCTCACTAGTCAGATATATTCTTGTGCGGTGAATAGGGGGTGTTGAGTCCAGTTCACTGAGCAAGGAGTAGGTCTTTTCTATTACTTATTGGGTGTATGGAACGGTATCTGAGATAATTTGAAACCCTTGTTTTATGCATCACCGCACATCACCTTTCCCGTTAAGCAGCCATAGTGTGTTTTCTAAATGTGTGACTCTGTTCTGATTTGTAATTCAATTCAAGTGTAGCGGTTTTTACATTCCCTTTATAAGTGATAGCTTTTGATAAGTGTCTTTTTCTGTGTGACTTATTTCACTTAGAGTCGTCGTACCTAAATCCACTCATCATGCTGCTACTAGCCTTATGACATTGATTTCATGGCTGAGTGGTATTCCATTGTACATAAGGACCACAACTTCTTTATCCATTTTTCTCTTTCCTGGGATATTTAAGGTTTCCTGAAGTGGAGGTTCTTGTCAACAGAGCAGGCGTAAACTTTGGGGTGCCTGAGTCTTGCTGATTTTTAGTTTTCCCAATTTATACGCCCATGAGTGGACGTGCCCTATGCTCCCTAAGCTGTGTTTTCTCGATGTTTCAGGACACACCGTACCCTTCTCCAGAGTGGCTGTTGGCAATTTACATCCCACCCATCAGCGTAGCAAGGCTCCTATTTCTCCATGGCCTGTCCTGCATTTGTGGTTTTGACACTTTTTTCAGCATGGCCCTTTGGACCGATGGGAAGCGAGACTTCTTTGTAGCGCTGATTTGCCTTTCCAGGTTGCTTGGTTGGCCAAAAAGGGCGTATGCGTTTTTTCCTGAATATATTCAGGAAAAAACGCATACGCCCTTTTTGGCCAAGGGCATCATTGTCGAAGTTTTGCCGCTTTTCATGTGCTTTAAAGGCGATTCGAATCTACCTCCTGAAACCTGTTTCCTGCAACTCTGCCTTGCTTTCAAATCCTCTTCGTTGCGTTCCCTCAATATATTTGTGGACGAGATTTATCATTTATAACTCTGCAGGTTTGTGAATTGCAGTGCCCATGTGCTCCATTTTTCAACTGGCTTTTTTGGGAGCTGGCCGCAGAAGCGCGGGATTGCCTCAGGCCCTATTCTGGTTCCGGGCGGCAGGCTGAGCCTGTGGTTAATTCTTCTTCCTGATGGGAAAATAGAGTGACCTGTGCCTGTCCCAACACCTAGATCTAGTCTCTCATTGGTTGCCCCTCTTCCCGTTCATCCTCAGGACAAATTGCAACCTGTAGGGAACAGGAGGTTAAAGGTGCTGATTCTCCAAGTAGGGAGATTGCTAGTAAAGTAGCTGGAATGGCGAACCCGAGCACAAGGAGATGAGAAATGAGGTGCGTTTTAGAAACCTTTCAAATTCACACGCTGTACCATCTTCTGGGTTCCTCATGCAAGTTTTCGATGTAGGAAGATGCCCTTGAACCTAGAGATTTGGGACCCATGGGATGGGTACCACGCAGTATTACTTTAAAGGGTCTGCGATGGCTCACCCAACCTCACCAAACCTCTCAGCCCCAAGAGTGTCCACCCTTAGGTCTCATCCAACTGTGGGTCTAGATATGTCCAACCCAGGTTGCGTCACAGCCCCTGAATGAATTTTGTAAGAATTTCTCTCTCTTTTACTGTCTTTGTTTCATGCGTTTTTAAAAATAATTTATTTTTATAATGGGGTTTAGCTGCTTTTCACGGCTGTGTTTATGCGGCTTTACACCCTCTTGACTCACTTCCAGAGAGATATCAATACATAGGTTTTAAGATTCTCACTAGTAAGATATATTCTTGTGCGGTGAATACGGGGTGTTGAGTCCAGTTCACTGAGCAAGGAGTAGGTCTTCTCTATTACATATTGGGTGTATGGAACGGTATCAGAGCTAATTTGAAACCCTTGTTTTATGCATCACCCCACCTCACCTTTCCCGTTAAGCAGCCATAGTGTGTTTTCAAAATGGGTGACTCTGTTCTGATTTGTAATTCAGTTCAAGTGTAGCGGTTTTTACATCCCTCTATAAGTGATATCTTTTGATATGTGTCTTTTTCTGTGTGACTTATTTCACTTAGAGTCGTCGTACCTAAATCCACTCATCATGCTGCTACTAGCCTTATGACATTGATTTCATGGCTGAGTGATATTCCATTGTACATAAGGACCACAACTTCTTTATCCATTTTTCTCTTTCCTGGGATATTTAAGGTGTCATGAAGTGGAGGTTCTTGTCAACAGAGCAGCCGTAAACTTTGGGGTGCCTGTGTCTTGCTGATTTTTAATTTTCCCAATTTATACGCCCATGAGTGGAAGTGCCCTATGCTCCCTAAGCTGTGTTTTTTCGATGTTTCAGGACACACCGTACACTTCTCCAGAGTGGCTGTTGGCAATTTACATCCCGCCCATCAGCGTAGCAAGGCTCCTATTTCTCCATGGCCTGTCCTGCATTTGTGGTTTTGACACTTTTTTCAGCATGGCCCTTTTGACCGATGGGAAGCGAGACTTCTTTGTAGCGCTGATTTGCCTTTCCAGGTTGCTTGGTTGGCCAAAAAGGGCGTATGCGTTTTTTCCTGAATATATTCAGGAAAAAACGCATACGCCCTTTTTGGCCAAGGGCATCATTGTCGACGTTTTGCCGCTTTTCATGTGCTTTAAAGGCGATTCGAATCTACCTCCTGAAACCTGTTTCCTGCAACTCTGCCTTGCTTTCAAATCCTCTTCGTTGCCTTCCCTCAATATATTTGTGGACGAGAGTTATCATTTATAACTCTGCAGGTTTGTGAATTGCAGTGCCCATGTGCTCCATTTTTCAACTGGCTTTTTTCGGAGCTGGCCGCAGAAGCGCGGGATTGCCTCAGGCACTAATCTGGTTCCCGGCGGCAGGCTGAGCCTGTGCTTAATTCTTCTTCCTGATGGGAAAATAGAGTGACCTGTGCCTGTTCCAACACCTACATCTAGTCTCTCATTGGTTGCCCCTCTTCCCGTTCATCCTCAGGACAAATTGCAACCTGTACAGAACAGGAGGTTAAAGGTGTTGATACTCCAAGTAGGGAGATTTCTAGTAAAGTAGCTGGAATGGTGAACCGGAGCACAAGGAGATGAGAAATGAGGTGCGTTTTAGAAACCTTTCCCGATCACATGGTGTACGATTTCTGGGTTTCTCATGCATGTTTTCAATGCAGGAAGATGCCCTTAAAACTGGAGATTTGTGACCCATGGGATGGGTACCACGCAGTATTACCTTAAAGGGTCTGTGTTTGCTCTCCCAACCTCACCAAACCTGTCAGCCCCAAGAGTGTCCACCCTTAGGTCTCATCCAACTGTGGGTCTAGATATTTTCAATCCAGGTTGCATCACAGCCCCTGAACGAATTGTGTAAGAATTTCTCTCTCTTTCACTGTCTTTGTTTTACGGGTTTCTACAAGTAATTTATTTTTATAATGGGGTTTAGCTGCTTTTCACGGCTGTGTTTATGCGGCTTTACACCCTCTTGACACACTTCCAGGGGGATATCAATACATAGGTTTTAAGATTCTCACTTGTCAGATATATACTTGTGCGGTGAATAGGGGGTGTTGAGTCCAGTTCACTGAGCAAGGAGTAGGTCTTGTCTATTACATATTGGGTGTATGGAACGGTATCTGATCTAATTTGAAACCCTTGTTTTATGCATCACACCACCTCATCTTTCCCGTTAAGCAGCCATAGTGTGTTTTCTAAACGTGTGACTCTGTTCTCTTTTGTAATTCAGTTCAAGTGTAGCAGTTTTTACATTCCCTCTATAAGTGATAGCTTATGATAAGTGTCTTTTTCTGTGTGACTTATTTCACTTAGAGTCGTCGTACCTAAATCCACTCATCATGATGCTACTAGCCTTAAGACATTGATTTCATGGCTGAGTGATATTCCATTGTACATAAGGACCACAACTTCTTTATCCATTTTTCTCTTTCCTGGGATATTTAAGGTGTCATGAAGTGGAGGTTCTTGTCAACAGAGCAGCCCTAAACTTTGGGGTGCCTGTCTCTTGCTGATTTTTAATTTTCCCAATTTATACGCCCATGAGTGGAAGTGCCCTATGCTCCCTAAGCTGTGTTTTTTCGATGTTTCAGGCCACACAGTACACTTCTCCAGAGTGGTTGCTGGCAATTTACATCCCGCCCATCAGTGTAGCAAGGCTTCCATTTCTCAATGGCCTGTCCTGCTTTTGTGGTTTTGACAGTTTTTTCAGCATGGCCCTTTTGACCGATGGGAAGCGAGACTTCTTTGTAGCGCTGATTTGCCTTTCCAGGTTGCTTGGTGGGCCAAAAAGGGCGTATGCGTTTTTTCCTGAATATATTCAGGAAAAAACGCATACGCCCTTTTTGGCCAAGGGCATCATTGTCGACGTTTTGCCACTTTTCATGTGCTTTAAAGGCGATTCGAATCTACCTCCTGAAACCAGTTTCCTGCAATTCTGCCTTGCTTTCAAATCCTCTTCGTTGCCTTCCCTCAATATATTTGTGGACGAAAGTTATCATTTATAACTCTGCAGGTTTGTGAATTGCAGTGCCCATGTGCTCCATTTTTCAACTTGCTTTTTTGGGAGCTGGCCGCAGAAGCACGGGATTGCCTCAGGCCCTATTCTGGTTCCGGGCGGTAGGCTGAGCCTGTGGTTAATTCTTCTTCCTGATGGGAAAATAGAGTGACCTGTGCCTGTCCCAACACCTAGATGTAGTCTCTCATTGGTTGCCCCTCTTCCCATTCATCCTTAGGACAAATTGCAACCTGTATGGAACAGGAGGTTAAAGGTGCTGATTCTCCAAGTAGGGAGATTGCTAGTAAAGTAGCTGGAATGGCGAACCCGAGCACAAGGAGATGAGAAATGAGGTGCGTTTCAGAAACCTTTCCCGATCAGACGGTGTACCATCATCTAGGTTTCCCATGCGTGTTTTCGATGTAGGAAGATGCCCTTGAACCTGGAGATTTAGGACCCATGGGATGGGTACCACACAGTATTACTTTAAGGGGTCTACGTTTGCTCACCCAACGTCACCAAACCTCTCAGCCCGAAGAGTGTCCACCCTTAGGTCTCATCCAACTGTGGGTCTAGATATGTTCAACCCAGGTTGCGTCACAGCCCCTGAAGGAATTTTGTAAGAATTTCTCTCTCTTTCACTGTCTTTGTTTTACGGGTTTTTAAAAGTAATTTATTTTTATAATGGGGTTTAGGTGCTTTTCATGGCTGTGTTTATGCGGCTTTACACCCACTTGACTCACTTCCAGAGAGATATCAATACATAGGTTTTAAGATTCTCACTAGTCAGATATATTCTTGTGCGGTGAATAGGGGGTGTTGAGTCCAGTTCACTGAGCAAGGAGTAGGTCTTTTCTATTACTTATTGGGTGTATGGAACGGTATCTGAGATAATTTGAAACCCTTGTTTTATGCATCACCGCACATCACCTTTCCCGTTAAGCAGCCATAGTGTGTTTTCTAAATGTGTGACTCTGTTCTGATTTGTAATTCAATTCAAGTGTAGCGGTTTTTACATTCCCTTTATAAGTGATAGCTTTTGATAAGTGTCTTTTTCTGTGTGACTTATTTCACTTAGAGTCGTCGTACCTAAATCCACTCATCATGCTGCTACTAGCCTTATGACATTGATTTCATGGCTGAGTGGTATTCCATTGTACATAAGGACCACAACTTCTTTATCCATTTTTCTCTTTCCTGGGATATTTAAGGTTTCCTGAAGTGGAGGTTCTTGTCAACAGAGCAGGCGTAAACTTTGGGGTGCCTGAGTCTTGCTGATTTTTAGTTTTCCCAATTTATACGCCCATGAGTGGACGTGCCCTATGCTCCCTAAGCTGTGTTTTCTCGATGTTTCAGGACACACCGTACCCTTCTCCAGAGTGGCTGTTGGCAATTTACATCCCACCCATCAGCGTAGCAAGGCTCCTATTTCTCCATGGCCTGTCCTGCATTTGTGGTTTTGACACATTTTTCAGCATGGCCCTTTGGACCGATGGGAAGCGAGACTTCTTTGTAGCGCTGATTTGCCTTTCCAGGTTGCTTGGTTGGCCAAAAAGGGCGTATGCGTTTTTTCCTGAATATATTCAGGAAAAAACGCATACGCCCTTTTTGGCCAAGGGCATCATTGTCGAAGTTTTGCCGCTTTTCATGTGCTTTAAAGGCGATTCGAATCTACCTCCTGAAACCTGTTTCCTGCAACTCTGCCTTGCTTTCAAATCCTCTTCGTTGCGTTCCCTCAATATATTTGTGGACGAGATTTATCATTTATAACTCTGCAGGTTTGTGAATTGCAGTGCCCATGTGCTCCATTTTTCAACTGGCTTTTTTGGGAGCTGGCCACAGAAGCGCGGGATTGCCTCAGGCCCTATTCTGGTTCCGGGCGGCAGGCTGAGCCTGTGGTTAATTCTTCTTCCTGATGGGAAAATAGAGTGACCTGTGCCTGTCCCAACACCTAGATCTAGTCTCTCATTGGTTGCCCCTCTTCCCGTTCATCCTCAGGACAAATTGCAACCTGTAGGGAACAGGAGGTTAAAGGTGCTGATTCTCCAAGTAGGGAGATTGCTAGTAAAGTAGCTGGAATGGCGAACCCGAGCACAAGGAGATGAGAAATGAGGTGCGTTTTAGAAACCTTTCAAATTCACACGCTGTACCATCTTCTGGGTTCCTCATGCAAGTTTTCGATGTAGGAAGATGCCCTTGAACCTAGAGATTTGGGACCCATGGGATGGGTACCACGCAGTATTACTTTAAAGGGTCTGCGATGGCTCACCCAACCTCACCCAACCTCTCAGCCCCAAGAGTGTCCACCCTTATGTCTCATCCAGCTGTGGGTCTAGATATGGTCAACCCAGGTTGCGTCACAGCCCCTGAATGAATTTTGTAAGAATTTCTCTCTCTTTTAATGTCTTTGTTTCATGCGTTTTTAAAAATAATTTATTTTTATAATGGGGTTTAGCTGCTGTTCACGGCTGTGTTTATGCGGCTTTACACCCTCTTGACTCACTTCCAGAGAGATATCAATACATAGGTTTTAAGATTCTCACTAGTCGGATATATTCTTGTGCGGTGAATACGGGGTGTTGAGTCCAGTTCACTGAGCAAGGAGTAGGTCTTCTCTATTACATATTGGGTGTATGGAACGGTATCAGAGCTAATTTGAAACCCTTGTTTTATGCATCACCCCACCTCACCTTTCCCGTTAAGCAGCCATAGTGTGTTTTCAAAATGGGTGACTCTGTTCTGATTTGTAATTCAGTTCAAGTGTAGCGGTTTTTACATCCCTCTATAAGTGATATCTTTTGATATGTGTCTTTTTCTGTGTGACTTATTTCCCTTAGAGTCGTCGTACCTAAATCCACTCATCATGCTGCTACTAGCCTTATGACATTGATTTCATGGCTGAGTGATATTCCATTGTATATAAGGACCACAACTTCTTTATCCATTTTTCTCTTTCCTGGGATATTTAAGGTGTCATGAAGTGGAGGTTCTTGTCAACAGAGCAGCCGTAAACTTTGGGGTGCCTGTGTCTTGCTGATTTTTATTTTTCCCAATTTATACGCCCATGAGTGGAAGTGCCCTATGCTCCCTAAGCTGTGTTTTTTCGATGTTTCAGGACACACCGTACACTTCTCCACAGTGGCTATTGCCAATTTACATCCCGCCCATCAGCGTAGCAAGGCTCCTATTTCTCCATGGCCTGTCCTGCATTTGTGGTTTTGACACTTTTTTCAGCATGGCCCTTTTGACCGATGGGAAGCGAGACTTCTTTGTAGCGCTGATTTGCCTTTCCAGGTTGCTTGGTTGGCCAAAAAGGGCGTATGCGTTTTTTCCTGAATATATTCAGGAAAAAACGCATACGCCCTTTTTGGCCAAGGGCATCATTGTCGACGTTTTGCCGCTTTTCATGTGCTTTAAAGGCGATTCGAATCTACCTCCTGAAACCTGTTTCCTGCAACTCTGCCTTGCTTTCAAATCCTCTTCGTTGCCTTCCCTCAATATATTTGTGGACGAGAGTTATCATTTATAACTCTGCGGGTTTGTGAATTGCAGTGCCCATGTGCTCCATTTTTCAACTGTCTTTTTTCGGAGCTGGCCGCAGAAGCGCGGGATTGCCTCAGGCACTATTCTGCTTCCCGGCGGCAGGCTGAGCCTGTGCTTAATTCTTCTTCCTGATGGGAAAATAGAGTGACCTGTGCCTGTTCCAACACCTACATGTAGTCTCTCATTGGTTGCCCCTCTTCCCGTTCATCCTCAGGACAAATTGCAACCTGTACAGAACAGGAGGTTAAAGGTGTTGATTCTGCAAGTAGGGAGATTGCTAGTAAAGTAGCTGGAATGGTGAACCCGAGCACAAGGAGATGAGAAATGAGGTGCGTTTTAGAAACCTTTCCCGTTCACATGGTGTACCATCTTCTGGGTTTCTCATGCATGTTTTCAATGCAGGAAGATGCCCTTAAAACTGGAGATTTGGGACCCATGGGATGGGTACCACGCAGTATTACCTTAAAGGGTCTGTGTTTGCTCACCCAACCTCACCAAACCTGTCAGCCCCAAGAGTGTCCACCCTTAGGTCTCATCCAACTGTGGGTCTAGATATTTTCAATCCAGGTTGCATCACAGCCCCTGAACGAATTGTGTAAGAATTTCTCTCTCTTTCACTGTCTTTGTTTTACGGGTTTCTACAAGTAATTTATTTTTATAATGGGGTTTAGCTGCTTTTCACGGCTGTGTTTATGCGGCTTTACACCCACTTGACACACTTCCAGAGGGATATCAATACATAGGTTTTAAGATTCTCACTAGTCAGATATATACTTGTGCGGTGAATAGGAGGTGTTGAGTCCAGTTCACTGAGCAAGGAGTAGGTCTTGTCTATTACATATTGGGTGTATGGAACGGTATCTGATCTAATTTGAAACCCTTGTTTTATGCATCACACCACCTCATCTTTCCCGTTAAGCAGCCATAGTGTGTTTTCTAAACGTGTGACTCTGTTCTCTTTTGTAATTCAGTTCAAGTGTAGCAGTTTTTACATTCCCTCTATAAGTGATAGCTTATGATAAGTGTCTTTTTCTGTGTGACTTATTTCACTTAGAGTCGTCGTACCTAAATCCACTCATCATGATGCTACTAGCCTTAAGACATTGATTTCATGGCTGAGTGATATTCCATTGTACATAAGGACCACAACTTCTTTATCCATTTTTCTCTTTCCTGGGATATTTAAGGTGTCATGAAGTGGAGGTTCTTGTCAACAGAGCAGCCCTAAACTTTGGGGTGCCTGTCTCTTGCTGATTTTTAATTTTCCCAATTTATACGCCCATGAGTGGAAGTGCCCTATGCTCCCTAAGCTGTGTTTTTTCGATGTTTCAGGCCACACCGTACACTTCTCCAGAGTGGTTGCTGGCAATTTACATCCCGCCCATCAGTGTAGCAAGGCTTCCATTTCTCAATGGCCTGTCCTGCTTTTGTGGTTTTGACAGTTTTTTCAGCATGGCCCTTTTGACCGATGGGAAGCGAGACTTCTTTGTAGCGCTGATTTACCTTTCCAGGTTGCTTGGTGGGCCAAAAAGGGCGTATGCGTTTTTTCCTGAATATATTCAGGAAAAAACGCATACGCCCTTTTTGGCCAAGGGCATCATTGTCGACGTTTTGCCACTTTTCATGTGCTTTAAAGGCGATTCGAATCTACCTCCTGAAACCTGTTTCCTGCAATTCTGCCTTGCTTTCAAATCCTCTTCGTGGCCTTCCCTCAATATATTTGTGGACGAGAGTTATCATTTATAACTCTGCAGGTTTGTGAATTGCAGTGCCCATGTGCTCCATTTTTCAACTGGCTTTTTTGGGAGCTGGCCGCAGAAGCACGGGATTGCCTCAGGCCCTATTCTGGTTCCGGGCGGTAGGCTGAGCCTGTGGTTAATTCTTCTTCCTGATGGGAAAATAGAGTGACCTGTGCCTGTCCCAACACCTAGATGTAGTCTCTCATTGGTTGCCCCTCTTCCCATTCATCCTTAGGACAAATTGCAACCTGTATGGAACAGGAGGTTAAAGGTGCTGATTCTCCAAGTAGGGAGATTGCTAGTAAAGTAGCTGGAATGGCGAACCCGAGCACAAGGAGATGAGAAATGAGGTGCGTTTCAGAAACCTTTCCCGATCAGACGGTGTACCATCATCTAGGTTTCCCATGCGTGTTTTCGATGTAGGAAGATGCCCTTGAACCTGGAGATTTAGCACCCATGGGATGGGTACCACACAGTATTACTTTAAGGGGTCTACGTTTGCTCACCCAACGTCACCAAACCTCTCAGCCCCAAGAGTGTCCACCCTTAGGTCTCATCCAACTGTGGGTCTAGATATGTTCAACCCAGGTTGCGTCACAGCCCCTGAAGGAATTTTGTAAGAATTTCTCTCTCTTTCACTGTCTTTGTTTTACGGGTTTTTAAAAGTAATTTATTTTTATAATGGGGTTTAGGTGCTTTTCATGGCTGTGTTTATGCGGCTTTACACCCACTTGACTCACTTCCAGAGAGATATCAATACATAGGTTTTAAGATTCTCACTAGTCAGATATATTCTTGTGCGGTGAATAGGGGGTGTTGAGTCCAGTTCACTGAGCAAGGAGTAGGTCTTTTATATTACTTATTGGGTGTATGGAACGGTATCTGAGATAATTTGAAACCCTTGTTTTATGCATCACCGCACATCACCTTTCCCGTTAAGCAGCCATAGTGTGTTTTCTAAATGTGTGACTCTGTTCTGATTTGTAATTCAATTCAAGTGTAGCGGTTTTTACATTCCCTTTATAAGTGATAGCTTTTGATAAGTGTCTTTTTCTGTGTGACTTATTTCACTTAGAGTCGTCGTACCTAAATCCACTCATCATGCTGCTACTAGCCTTATGACATTGATTTCATGGCTGAGTGATATTCCATTGTACATAAGGACCACAACTTCTTTATCCATTTTTCTCTTTCCTGGGATATTTAAGGTTTTCTGAAGTGGAGGTTCTTGTCAACAGAGCAGGCCTAAACTTTGGGGTGCCTGAGTCTTGCTGATTTTTAGTTTTCCCAATTTATACGCCCATGAGTGGACGTGCCCTATGCTCCCTAAGCTGTGTTTTCTCGATGTTTCAGGACACACCGTACACTTCTCCAGAGTGGCTGTTGGCAATTTACATCCCGCCCATCAGCGTAGCAAGGCCCCTATTTCTCCATGGACTGTCCTGCATTTGTGGTTTTGACACTTTTTTCAGCATGGCCCTTTGGACCGATGGGAAGCGAGACTTCTTTGTAGCGCTGATTTGCCTTTCCAGGTTGCTTGGTGGGCCAAAAAGGGCGTATGCGTTTTTTCCTGAATATATTCAGGAAAAAACGCATACGCCCTTTTTGGCCAAGGGCATCATTGTCGACGTTTTGCCGCTTTTCATGTGCTTTAAAGGCGATTCGAATCTACCTCCTGAAACCTGTTTCCTGCAACTCTGCCTTGCTTTCAAATCCTCTTCGTTGCGTTCCCTCAATATATTTGTGGACGAGATTTATCATTTATAACTCTGCAGGTTTGTGAATTGCAGTGCCCATGTGCTCCATTTTTCAACTGGCTTTTTTGGGAGCTGGCCGCAGAAGCGCGGGATTGCCTCAGGCCCTATTCTGGTTCCGGGCGGCAGGCTGAGCCTGTGGTTAATTCTTCTTCCTGATGGGAAAATAGAGTGACCTGTGCCTGTCCCAACACCTAGATCTAGTCTCTCATTGGTTGCCCCTCTTCCCGTTCATCCTCAGGACAAATTGCAACCTGTAGGGAACAGGAGGTTAAAGGTGCTGATTCTCCAAGTAGGGAGATTGCTAGTAAAGTAGCTGGAATGGCGAACCCGAGCACAAGGAGATGAGAAATGAGGTGCGTTTTAGAAACCTTTCAAATTCACACGCTGTACCATCTTCTGGGTTCCTCATGCAAGTTTTCGATGTAGGAAGATGCCCTTGAACCTAGAGATTTGGGACCCATGGGATGGGTACCACGCAGTATTACTTTAAAGGGTCTGCGATGGCTCACCCAACCTCACCAAACCTCTCAGCCCCAAGAGTGTCCACCCTTAGGTCTCATCCAACTGTGGGTCTAGATATGTCCAACCCAGGTTGCGTCACAGCCCCTGAATGAATTTTGTAAGAATTTCTCTCTCTTTTACTGTCTTTGTTTCATGCGTTTTTAAAAATAATTTATTTTTATAATGGGGTTTAGCTGCTTTTCACGGCTGTGTTTATGCGGCTTTACACCCTCTTGACTCACTTCCAGAGAGATATCAATACATAGGTTTTAAGATTCTCACTAGTAAGATATATTCTTGTGCGGTGAATACGGGGTGTTGAGTCCAGTTCACTGAGCAAGGAGTAGGTCTTCTCTATTACATATTGGGTGTATGGAACGGTATCAGAGCTAATTTGAAACCCTTGTTTTATGCATCACCCCACCTCACCTTTCCCGTTAAGCAGCCATAGTGTGTTTTCAAAATGGGTGACTCTGTTCTGATTTGTAATTCAGTTCAAGTGTAGCGGTTTTTACATCCCTCTATAAGTGATATCTTTTGATATGTGTCTTTTTCTGTGTGACTTATTTCACTTAGAGTCGTCGTACCTAAATCCACTCATCATGCTGCTACTAGCCTTATGACATTGATTTCATGGCTGAGTGATATTCCATTGTACATAAGGACCACAACTTCTTTATCCATTTTTCTCTTTCCTGGGATATTTAAGGTGTCATGAAGTGGAGGTTCTTGTCAACAGAGCAGCCGTAAACTTTGGGGTGCCTGTGTCTTGCTGATTTTTAATTTTCCCAATTTATACGCCCATGAGTGGAAGTGCCCTATGCTCCCTAAGCTGTGTTTTTTCGATGTTTCAGGACACACCGTACACTTCTCCAGAGTGGCTGTTGGCAATTTACATCCCGCCCATCAGCGTAGCAAGGCTCCTATTTCTCCATGGCCTGTCCTGCATTTGTGGTTTTGACACTTTTTTCAGCATGGCCCTTTTGACCGATGGGAAGCGAGACTTCTTTGTAGCGCTGATTTGCCTTTCCAGGTTGCTTGGTTGGCCAAAAAGGGCGTATGCGTTTTTTCCTGAATATATTCAGGAAAAAACGCATACGCCCTTTTTGGCCAAGGGCATCATTGTCGACGTTTTGCCGCTTTTCATGTGCTTTAAAGGCGATTCGAATCTACCTCCTGAAACCTGTTTCCTGCAACTCTGCCTTGCTTTCAAATCCTCTTCGTTGCCTTCCCTCAATATATTTGTGGACGAGAGTTATCATTTATAACTCTGCAGGTTTGTGAATTGCAGTGCCCATGTGCTCCATTTTTCAACTGGCTTTTTTCGGAGCTGGCCGCAGAAGCGCGGGATTGCCTCAGGCACTAATCTGGTTCCCGGCGGCAGGCTGAGCCTGTGCTTAATTCTTCTTCCTGATGGGAAAATAGAGTGACCTGTGCCTGTTCCAACACCTACATCTAGTCTCTCATTGGTTGCCCCTCTTCCCGTTCATCCTCAGGACAAATTGCAACCTGTACAGAACAGGAGGTTAAAGGTGTTGATACTCCAAGTAGGGAGATTGCTAGTAAAGTAGCTGGAATGGTGAACCGGAGCACAAGGAGATGAGAAATGAGGTGCGTTTTAGAAACCTTTCCCGATCACATGGTGTACCATTTCTGGGTTTCTCATGCATGTTTTCAATGCAGGAAGATGCCCTTAAAACTGGAGATTTGTGACCCATGGGATGGGTACCACGCAGTATTACCTTAAAGGGTCTGTGTTTGCTCTCCCAACCTCACCAAACCTGTCAGCCCCAAGAGTGTCCACCCTTAGGTCTCATCCAACTGTGGGTCTAGATATTTTCAATCCAGGTTGCATCACAGCCCCTGAACGAATTGTGTAAGAATTTCTCTCTCTTTCACTGTCTTTGTTTTACGGGTTTCTACAAGTAATTTATTTTTATAATGGGGTTTAGCTGCTTTTCACGGCTGTGTTTATGCGGCTTTACACCCTCTTGACACACTTCCAGGGGGATATCAATACATAGGTTTTAAGATTCTCACTTGTCAGATATATACTTGTGCGGTGAATAGGGGGTGTTGAGTCCAGTTCACTGAGCAAGGAGTAGGTCTTGTCTATTACATATTGGGTGTATGGAACGGTATCTGATCTAATTTGAAACCCTTGTTTTATGCATCACACCACCTCATCTTTCCCGTTAAGCAGCCATAGTGTGTTTTCTAAACGTGTGACTCTGTTCTCTTTTGTAATTCAGTTCAAGTGTAGCAGTTTTTACATTCCCTCTATAAGTGATAGCTTATGATAAGTGTCTTTTTCTGTGTGACTTATTTCACTTAGAGTCGTCGTACCTAAATCCACTCATCATGATGCTACTAGCCTTAAGACATTGATTTCATGGCTGAGTGATATTCCATTGTACATAAGGACCACAACTTCTTTATCCATTTTTCTCTTTCCTGGGATATTTAAGGTGTCATGAAGTGGAGGTTCTTGTCAACAGAGCAGCCCTAAACTTTGGGGTGCCTGTCTCTTGCTGATTTTTAATTTTCCCAATTTATACGCCCATGAGTGGAAGTGCCCTATGCTCCCTAAGCTGTGTTTTTTCGATGTTTCAGGCCACACCGTACACTTCTCCAGAGTGGTTGCTGGCAATTTACATCCCGCCCATCAGTGTAGCAAGGCTTCCATTTCTCAATGGCCTGTCCTGCTTTTGTGGTTTTGACAGTTTTTTCAGCATGGCCCTTTTGACCGATGGGAAGCGAGACTTCTTTGTAGCGCTGATTTGCCTTTCCAGGTTGCTTGGTGGGCCAAAAAGGGCGTATGCGTTTTTTCCTGAATATATTCAGGAAAAAACGCATACGCCCTTTTTGGCCAAGGGCATCATTGTCGACGTTTTGCCACTTTTCATGTGCTTTAAAGGCGATTCGAATCTACCTCCTGAAACCAGTTTCCTGCAATTCTGCCTTGCTTTCAAATCCTCTTCGTGGCCTTCCCTCAATATATTTGTGGACGAGAGTTATCATTTATAACTCTGCAGGTTTGTGAATTGCAGTGCCCATGTGCTCCATTTTTCAACTGGCTTTTTTGGGAGCTGGCCGCAGAAGCACGGGATTGCCTCAGGCCCTATTCTGGTTCCGGGCGGTAGGCTGAGCCTGTGGTTAATTCTTCTTCCTGATGGGAAAATAGAGTGACCTGTGCCTGTCCCAACACCTAGATGTAGTCTCTCATTGGTTGCCCCTCTTCCCATTCATCCTTAGGACAAATTGCAACTTGTATGGAACAGGAGGTTAAAGGTGCTGATTCTCCAAGTAGGGAGATTGCTAGTAAAGTAGCTGGAATGGCGAACCCGAGCACAAGGAGATGAGAAATGAGGTGCGTTTCAGAAACCTTTCCCGATCAGACGGTGTACCATCATCTAGGTTTCCCATGCGTGTTTTCGATGTAGGAAGATGCCCTTGAACCTGGAGATTTAGGACCCATGGGATGGGTACCACACAGTATTACTTTAAGGGGTCTACGTTTGCTCACCCAACGTCACCAAACCTCTCAGCCCCAAGAGTGTCCACCCTTAGGTCTCATCCAAATGTGGGTCTAGATATGTTCAACCCAGGTTGCGTCACAGCCCCTGAAGGAATTTTGTAAGAATTTCTCTCTCTTTCACTGTCTTTGTTTTACGGGTTTTTAAAAGTAATTTATTTTTATAATGGGGTTTAGGTGCTTTTCATGGCTGTGTTTATGCGGCTTTACACCCACTTGACTCACTTCCAGAGAGATATCAATACATAGGTTTTAAGATTCTTACTAGTCAGATATATTCTTCTGCGGTGAATAGGGGGTGTTGAGTCCAGTTCACTGAGCAAGGAGTAGGTCTTGTCTATTACATATTGGGTGTATGGAACGGTATCTGAGATAATTTGAAACCCTTGTTTTATGCATCACCGCACATCACCTTTCCCGTTAAGCAGCCATAGTGTGTTTTCTAAATGTGTGACTCTGTTCTGATTTGTAATTCAATTCAAGTGTAGCGGTTTTTACATTCCCTTTATAAGTGATAGCTTTTGATAAGTGTCTTTTTCTGTGTGACTTATTTCACTTAGAGTCGTCGTACCTAAATCCACTCATCATGCTGCTACTAGCCTTATGACATTGATTTCATGGCTGAGTGGTATTCCATTGTACATAAGGACCACAACTTCTTTATCCATTTTTCTCTTTCCTGGGATATTTAAGGTTTCCTGAAGTGGAGGTTCTTGTCAACAGAGCAGGCGTAAACTTTGGGGTGCCTGAGTCTTGCTGATTTTTAGTTTTCCCAATTTATACGCCCATGAGTGGACGTGCCCTATGCTCCCTAAGCTGTGTTTTCTCGATGTTTCAGGACACACCGTACCCTTCTCCAGAGTGGCTGTTGGCAATTGACATCCCACCCATCAGCGTAGCAAGGCTCCTATTTCTCCATGGCCTGTCCTGCATTTGTGGTTTTGACACTTTTTTCAGCATGGCCCTTTGGACCGATGGGAAGCGAGACTTCTTTGTAGCGCTGATTTGCCTTTCCAGGTTGCTTGGTTGGCCAAAAAGGGCGTATGCGTTTTTTCCTGAATATATTCAGGAAAAAACGCATACGCCCTTTTTGGCCAAGGGCATCATTGTCGAAGTTTTGCCGCTTTTCATGTGCTTTAAAGGCGATTCGAATCTACCTCCTGAAACCTGTTTCCTGCAACTCTGCCTTGCTTTCAAATCCTCTTCGTTGCGTTCCCTCAATATATTTGTGGACGAGATTTATCATTTATAACTCTGCAGGTTTGTGAATTGCAGTGCCCATGTGCTCCATTTTTCAACTGGCTTTTTTGGGAGCTGGCCACAGAAGCGCGGGATTGCCTCAGGCCCTATTCTGGTTCCGGGCGGCAGGCTGAGCCTGTGGTTAATTCTTCTTCCTGATGGGAAAATAGAGTGACCTTTGCCTGTCCCAACACCTAGATCTAGTCTTTCATTGGTTGCCCCTCTTCCCGTTCATCCTCAGGACAAATTGCAACCTGTAGGGAACAGGAGGTTAAAGGTGCTGATTCTCCAAGTAGGGAGATTGCTAGTAAAGTAGCTGGAATGGCGAACCCGAGCACAAGGAGATGAGAAATGAGGTGCGTTTTAGAAACCTTTCAAATTCACACGCTGTACCATCTTCTGGGTTCCTCATGCCAGTTTTCGATGTAGGAAGATGCCCTTGAACCTAGAGATTTGGGACCCATGGGATGGGTACCACGCAGTATTACTTTAAAGGGTCTGCGATGGCTCACCCAACCTCACCCAACCTCTCAGCCCCAAGAGTGTCCACCCTTATGTCTCATCCAGCTGTGGGTCTAGATATGGTCAACCCAGGTTGCGTCACAGCCCCTGAATGAATTTTGTAAGAATTTCTCTCTCTTTTACTGTCTTTGTTTCATGCGTTTTTAAAAATAATTTATTTTTATAATGGGGTTTAGCTGCTGTTCACGGCTGTGTTTATGCGGCTTTACACCCTCTTGACTCACTTCCAGAGAGATATCAATACATAGGTTTTAAGATTCTCACTAGTCGGATATATTCTTGTGCGGTGAATACGGGGTGTTGAGTCCAGTTCACTGAGCAAGGAGTAGGGCTTCTCTATTACATATTGGGTGTATGGAACGGTATCAGAGCTAATTTGAAACCCTTGTTTTATGCATCACCCCACCTCACCTTTCCCGTTAAGCAGCCATAGTATGTTTTCAAAATGGGTGACTCTGTTCTGATTTGTAATTCAGTTCAAGTGTAGCGGTTTTTACATCCCTCTATAAGTGATATCTTTTGATATGTGTCTTTTTCTGTGTGACTTATTTCACTTAGAGTCGTCGTACCTAAATCCACTCATCATGATGCTACTAGCCTTAAGACATTGATTTCATGGCTGAGTGATATTCCATTGTACATAAGGACCACAACTTCTTTATCCATTTTTCTCTTTCCTGGGATATTTAAGGTGTCATGAAGTGGAGGTTCTTGTCAACAGAGCAGCCCTAAACTTTGGGGTGCCTGTCTCTTGCTGATTTTTAATTTTCCCAATTTATACGCCCATGAGTGGAAGTGCCCTATGCTCCCTAAGCTGTGTTTTTTCGATGTTTCAGGCCACACCGTACACTTCTCCAGAGTGGTTGCTGGCAATTTACATCCCGCCCATCAGTGTAGCAAGGCTTCCATTTCTCAATGGCCTGTCCTGCTTTTGTGGTTTTGACAGTTTTTTCAGCATGGCCCTTTTGACCGATGGGAAGCGAGACTTCTTTGTAGCGCTGATTTACCTTTCCAGGTTGCTTGGTGGGCCAAAAAGGGCGTATGCGTTTTTTCCTGAATATATTCAGGAAAAAACGCATACGCCCTTTTTGGCCAAGGGCATCATTGTCGACGTTTTGCCACTTTTCATGTGCTTTAAAGGCGATTCGAATCTACCTCCTGAAACCTGTTTCCTGCAATTCTGCCTTGCTTTCAAACCCTCTTCGTGGCCTTCCCTCAATATATTTGTGGACGAGAGTTATCAATTATAACTCTGCAGGTTTGTGAATTGCAGTGCCCATGTGCTCCATTTTTCAACTGGCTTTTTTGGGAGCTGGCCGCAGAAGCACGGGATTGCCTCAGGCCCTATTCTGGTTCCGGGCGGTAGGGTGAGCCTGTGGTTAATTCTTCTTCCTGATGGGAAAATAGAGTGACCTGTGCCTGTCCCAACACCTAGATGTAGTCTCTCATTGGTTGCCCCTCTTCCCATTCATCCTTAGGACAAATTGCAACCTGTATGGAACAGGAGGTTAAAGGTGCTGATTCTCCAAGTAGGGAGATTGCTAGTAAAGTAGCTGGAATGGCGAACCCGAGCACAAGGAGATGAGAAATGAGGTGCGTTTCAGAAACCTTTCCCGATCAGACGGTGTACCATCATCTAGGTTTCCCATGCGTGTTTTCGATGTAGGAAGATGCCCTTGAACCTGGAGATTTAGGACCCATGGGATGGGTACCACACAGTATTACTTTAAGGGGTCTACGTTTGCTCACCCAACGTCACCAAACCTCTCAGCCCCAAGAGTGTCCACCCTTAGGTCTCATCCAACTGTGGGTCTAGATATGTTCAACCCAGGTTGCGTCACAGCCCCTGAAGGAATTTTGTAAGAATTTCTCTCTCTTTCACTGTCTTTGTTTTACGGGTTTTTAAAAGTAATTTATTTTTATAATGGGGTTTAGGTGCTTTTCATGGCTGTGTTTATGCGGCTTTACACCCACTTGACTCACTTCCAGAGAGATATCAATACATAGGTTTTAAGATTCTCACTAGTCAGATATATTCTTGTGCGGTGAATAGGGGGTGTTGAGTCCAGTTCACTGAGCAAGGAGTAGGTCTTTTCTATTACTTATTGGGTGTATGGAACGGTATCTGAGATAATTTGAAACCCTTGTTTTATGCATCACCGCACATCACCTTTCCCGTTAAGCAGCCATAGTGTGTTTTCTAAATGTGTGACTCTGTTCTGATTTGTAATTCAATTCAAGTGTAGCGGTTTTTACATTCCCTTTATAAGTGATAGCTTTTGATAAGTGTCTTTTTCTGTGTGACTTATTTCACTTAGAGTCGTCGTACCTAAATCCACTCATCATGCTGCTACTAGCCTTATGACATTGATTTCATGGCTGAGTGGTATTCCATTGTACATAAGGACCACAACTTCTTTATCCATTTTTCTCTTTCCTGGGATATTTAAGGTTTCCTGAAGTGGAGGTTCTTGTCAACAGAGCAGGCCTAAACTTTGGGGTGCCTGAGTCTTGCTGATTTTTAGTTTTCCCAATTTATACGCCCATGAGTGGACGTGCCCTATGCTCCCTAAGCTGTGTTTTCTCGATGTTTCAGGACACACCGTACACTTCTCCAGAGTGGCTGTTGGCAATTTACATCCCGCCCATCAGCGTAGCAAGGCTCCTATTTCTCCATGGCCTGTCCTGCATTTGTGGTTTTGACACTTTTTTCAGCATGGCCCTTTGGACCGATGGGAAGCGAGACTTCTTTGTAGCGCTGATTTGCCTTTCCAGGTTGCTTGGTTGGCCAAAAAGGGCGTATGCGTTTTTTCCTGAATATATTCAGGAAAAAACGCATACGCCCTTTTTGGCCAAGGGCATCATTGTCGACGTTTTGCCGCTTTTCATGTGCTTTAAAGGCGATTCGAATCTACCTCCTGAAACCTGTTTCCTGCAACTCTGCCTTGCTTTCAAATCCTCTTCGTTGCGTTCCCTCAATATATTTGTGGACGAGATTTATCATTTATAACTCTGCAGGTTTGTGAATTGCAGTGCCCATGTGCTCCATTTTTCAACTGGCTTTTTTGGGAGCTGGCCGCAGAAGCGCGGGATTGCCTCAGGCCCTATTCTGGTTCCGGGCGGCAGGCTGAGCCTGTGGTTAATTCTTCTTCCTGATGGGAAAATAGAGTGACCTGTGCCTGTCCCAACACCTAGATCTAGTCTCTCATTGGTTGCCCCTCTTCCCGTTCATCCTCAGGACAAATTGCAACCTGTAGGGAACAGGAGGTTAAAGGTGCTGATTCTCCAAGTAGGGAGATTGCTAGTAAAGTAGCTGGAATGGCGAACCCGAGCACAAGGAGATGAGAAATGAGGTGCGTTTTAGAAACCTTTCAAATTCACACGCTGTACCATCTTCTGGGTTCCTCATGCAAGTTTTCGATGTAGGAAGATGCCCTTGAACCTAGAGATTTGGGACCCATGGGATGGGTACCACGCAGTATTACTTTAAAGGGTCTGCGATGGCTCACCCAACCTCACCAAACCTCTCAGCCCCAAGAGTGTCCACCCTTATGTCTCATCCAGCTGTGGGTCTAGATATGGTCAACCCAGGTTGCGTCACAGCCCCTGAATGAATTTTGTAAGAATTTCTCTCTCTTTTACTGTCTTTGTTTCATGCGTTTTTAAAAATAATTTATTTTTATAATGGGGTTTAGCTGCTGTTCACGGCTGTGTTTATGCGGCTTTACACCCTCTTGACTCACTTCCAGAGAGATATCAATACATAGGTTTTAAGATTCTCACTAGTCGGATATATTCTTGTGCGGTGAATACGGGGTGTTGAGTCCAGTTCACTGAGCAAGGAGTAGGTCTTCTCTATTACATATTGGGTGTATGGAACGGTATCAGAGCTAATTTGAAACCCTTGTTTTATGCATCACCCCACCTCACCTTTCCCGTTAAGCAGCCATAGTGTGTTTTCAAAATGGGTGACTCTGTTCTGATTTGTAATTCAGTTCAAGTGTAGCGGTTTTTACATCCCTCTATAAGTGATATCTTTTGATATGTGTCTTTTTCTGTGTGACTTATTTCACTTAGAGTCGTCGTACCTAAATCCACTCATCATGCTGCTACTAGCCTTATGACATTGATTTCATGGCTGAGTGATATTCCATTGTATATAAGGACCACAACTTCTTTATCCATTTTTCTCTTTCCTGGGATATTTAAGGTGTCATGAAGTGGAGGTTCTTGTCAACAGAGCAGCCGTAAACTTTGGGGTGCCTGTGTCTTGCTGATTTTTATTTTTCCCAATTTATACGCCCATGAGTGGAAGTGCCCTATGCTCCCTAAGCTGTGTTTTTTCGATGTTTCAGGACACACCGTACACTTCTCCACAGTGGCTGTTGCCAATTTACATCCCGCCCATCAGCGTAGCAAGGCTCCTATTTCTCCATGGCCTGTCCTGCATTTGTGGTTTTGACACTTTTTTCAGCATGGCCCTTTTGACCGATGGGAAGCGAGACTTCTTTGTAGCGCTGATTTGCCTTTCCAGGTTGCTTGGTTGGCCAAAAAGGGCGTATGCGTTTTTTCCTGAATATATTCAGGAAAAAACGCATATGCCCTTTTTGGCCAAGGGCATCATTGTCGACGTTTTGCCGCTTTTCATGTGCTTTAAAGGCGATTCGAATCTACCTCCTGAAACCTGTTTCCTGCAACTCTGCCTTGCTTTCAAATCCTCTTCGTTGCCTTCCCTCAATATATTTGTGGACGAGAGTTATCATTTATAACTCTGCAGGTTTGTGAATTGCAGTGCCCATGTGCTCCATTTTTCAACTGGCTTTTTTCGGAGCTGGCCGCAGAAGCGCGGGATTGCCTCAGGCACTATTCTGCTTCCCGGCGGCAGGCTGAGCCTGTGCTTAATTCTTCTTCCTGATGGGAAAATAGAGTGACCTGTGCCTGTTCCAACACCTACATGTAGTCTCTCATTGGTTGCCCCTCTTCCCGTTCATCCTCAGGACAAATTGCAACCTGTACAGAACAGGAGGTTAAAGGTGTTGATTCTGCAAGTAGGGAGATTGCTAGTAAAGTAGCTGGAATGGTGAACCCGAGCACAAGGAGATGAGAAATGAGGTGCGTTTTAGAAACCTTTCCCGATCACATGGTGTACCATCTTCTGGGTTTCTCATGCATGTTTTCAATGCAGGAAGATGCCCTTAAAACTGGAGATTTGGGACCCATGGGATGGGTACCACGCAGTATTACCTTAAAGGGTCTGAGTTTGCTCACCCAACCTCACCAAACCGGTCAGCCCCAAGAGTGTCCACCCTTAGGTCTCATCCAACTGTGGGTCTAGATATTTTCAATCCAGGTTGCATCACAGCCCCTGAACGAATTGTGTAAGAATTTCTCTCTCTTTCACTGTCTTTGTTTTACGGGTTTCTACAAGTAATTTATTTTTATAATGGGGTTTAGCTGCTTTTCACGGCTGTGTTTATGCGGCTTTACACCCACTTGACACACTTCCAGAGGGATATCAATACATAGGTTTTAAGATTCTCACTAGTCAGATATATACTTGTGCGGTGAATAGGGGGTGTTGAGTCCAGTTCACTGAGCAAGGAGTAGGTCTTGTCTATTACATATTGGGTGTATGGAACGGTATCTGATCTAATTTGAAACCCTTGTTTTATGCATCACACCACCTCATCTTTCCCGTTAAGCAGCCATAGTGTGTTTTCTAAACGTGTGACTCTGTTCTCTTTTGTAATTCAGTTCAAGTGTAGCAGTTTTTACATTCCCTCTATAAGTGATAGCTTATGATAAGTGTCTTTTTCTGTGTGACTTATTTCACTTAGAGTCGTCGTACCTAAATCCACTCATCATGATGCTACTAGCCTTAAGACATTGATTTCATGGCTGAGTGATATTCCATTGTACATAAGGACCACAACTTTTTTATCCATTTTTCTCTTTCCTGGGATATTTAAGGTGTCATGAAGTGGAGGTTCTTGTCAACAGAGCAGCCCTAAACTTTGGGGTGCCTGTCTCTTGCTGATTTTTAATTTTCCCAATTTATACGCCCATGAGTGGAAGTGCCCTATGCTCCCTAAGCTGTGTTTTTTCGATGTTTCAGGCCACACCGTACACTTCTCCAGAGTGGTTGCTGGCAATTTACATCCCGCCCATCAGTGTAGCAAGGCTTCCATTTCTCAATGGCCTGTCCTGCTTTTGTGGTTTTGACAGTTTTTTCAGCATGGCCCTTTTGACCGATGGGAAGCGAGACTTCTTTGTAGCGCTGATTTACCTTTCCAGGTTGCTTGGTGGGCCAAAAAGGGCGTATGCGTTTTTTCCTGAATATATTCAGGAAAAAACGCATACGCCCTTTTTGGCCAAGGGCATCATTGTCGACGTTTTGCCACTTTTCATGTGCTTTAAAGGCGATTCGAATCTACCTCCTGAAACCAGTTTCCTGCAATTCTGCCTTGCTTTCAAATCCTCTTCGTTGCCTTCCCTCAATATATTTGTGGACGAGAGTTATCATTTATAACTCTGCAGGTTTGTGAATTGCAGTGCCCATGTGCTCCATTTTTCAACTGGCTTTTTTGGGAGCTGGCCGCAGAAGCACGGGATTGCCTCAGGCCCTATTCTGGTTCCGGGCGGTAGGCTGAGCCTGTGGTTAATTCTTCTTCCTGATGGGAAAATAGAGTGACCTGTGCCTGTCCCAACACCTAGATGTAGTCTCTCATTGGTTGCCCCTCTTCCCATTCATCCTTAGGACAAATTGCAACCTGTATGGAACAGGAGGTTAAAGGTGCTGATTCTCCAAGTAGGGAGATTGCTAGTAAAGTAGCTGGAATGGCGAACCCGAGCACAAGGAGATGAGAAATGAGGTGCGTTTCAGAAACCTTTCCCGATCAGACGGTGTACCATCATCTAGGTTTCCCATGCGTGTTTTCGATGTAGGAAGATGCCCTTGAACCTGGAGATTTAGGACCCATGGGATGGGTACCACACAGTATTACTTTAAGGGGTCTACGTTTGCTCACCCAACGTCACCAAACCTCTCAGCCCCAAGAGTGTCCACCCTTAGGTCTCATCCAACTGTGGGTCTAGATATGTTCAACCCAGGTTGCGTCACAGCCCCTGAAGGAATTTTGTAAGAATTTCTCTCTCTTTCACTGTCTTTGTTTTACGGGTTTTTAAAAGTAATTTATTTTTATAATGGGGTTTAGGTGCTTTTCATGGCTGTGTTTATGCGGCTTTACACCCACTTGACTCACTTCCAGAGAGATATAAATACATAGGTTTTAAGATTCTCACTAGTCAGATATATTCTTGTGCGGTGAATAGGGGGTGTTGAGTCCAGTTCACTGAGCAAGGAGTAGGTCTTTTCTATTACTTATTGGGTGTATGGAACGGTATCTGAGATAATTTGAAACCCTTGTCTTATGCATCACCGCACATCACCTTTCCCGTTAAGCAGCCATAGTGTGTTTTCTAAATGTGTGACTCTGTTCTGATTTGTAATTCAATTCAAGTGTAGCGGTTTTTACATTCCCTTTATAAGTGATAGCTTTTGATAAGTGTCTTTTTCTGTGTGACTTATTTCACTTAGAGTCGTCGTACCTAAATCCACTCATCATGCTGCTACTAGCCTTATGACATTGATTTCATGGCTGAGTGATATTCCATTGTACATAAGGACCACAACTTCTTTATCCATTTTTCTCTTTCCTGGGATATTTAAGGTTTTCTGAAGTGGAGGTTCTTGTCAACAGAGCAGGCCTAAACTTTGGGGTGCCTGAGTCTTGCTGATTTTTAGTTTTCCCAATTTATACGCCCATGAGTGGACGTGCCCTGTGCTCCCTAAGCTGTGTTTTCTCGATGTTTCAGGACACACCGTACACTTCTCCAGAGTGGCTGTTGGCAATTTACATCCCGCCCATCAGCGTAGCAAGGCCCCTATTTCTCCATGGACTGTCCTGCATTTGTGGTTTTGACACTTTTTTCAGCATGGCCCTTTGGACCGATGGGAAGCGAGACTTCTTTGTAGCGCTGATTTGCCTTTCCAGGTTGCTTGGTTGGCCAAAAAGGGCGTATGCGTTTTTTCCTGAATATATTCAGGAAAAAACGCATACGCCCTTTTTGGCCAAGGGCATCATTGTCGACGTTTTGCCGCTTTTCATGTGCTTTAAAGGCGATTCGAATCTACCTCCTGAAACCTGTTTCCTGCAACTCTGCCTTGCTTTCATATCCTCTTCGTTGCGTTCCCTCAATATATTTGTGGACGAGATTTATCATTTATAACTCTGCAGGTTTGTGAATTGCAGTGCCCATGTGCTCCATTTTTCAACTGGCTTTTTTGGGAGCTGGCCGCAGAAGCGCGGGATTGCCTCAGGCCCTATTCTGGTTCCGGGCGGCAGGCTGAGCCTGTGGTTAATTCTTCTTCCTGATGGGAAATTAGAGTGACCTGTGCCTGTCCCAACACCTAGATCTACTCTCTCATTGGTTGCCCCTCTTCCCGTTCATCCTCAGGACAAATTGCAACCTGTAGGGAACAGGAGGTTAAAGGTGCTGATTCTCCAAGTAGGGAGATTGCTAGTAAAGTAGCTGGAATGGCGAACCCGAGCACAAGGAGATGAGAAATGAGGTGCGTTTTAGAAACCTTTCAAATTCACACGCTGTACCATCTTCTGGGTTCCTCATACAAGTTTTCGATGTAGGAAGATGCCCTTGAACCTAGAGATTTGGGACCCATGGGATGGGTACAACGCAGTATTACTTTAAAGGGTCTGCGATGGCTCACCCAACCTCACCAAACCTCTCAGCCCCAAGAGTGTCCACCCTTATGTCTCATCCAGCTGTGGGTCTAGATATGGTCAACCCAGGTTGCGTCACAGCCCCTGAATGAATTTTGTAAGAATTTCTCTCTCTTTTACTGTCTTTGTTTCATGCGTTTTTAAAAATAATTTATTTTTATAATGGGGTTTAGCTGCTTTTCACGGCTGTGTTTATGCGGCTTTACACCCTCTTGACTCACTTCCAGAGAGATATCAATACATAGGTTTTAAGATTCTCACTAGTAAGATATATTCTTGTGCGGTGAATACGGGCTGTTGAGTCTAGTTCACTGAGCAAGGAGTAGGTCTTCTCTATTACATATTGGGTGTATGGAACGGTATCAGAGCTAATTTGAAACCCTTGTTTTATGCATCACCCCACCTCACCTTTCCCGTTAAGCAGCCATAGTGTGTTTTAAATATGTGACTCTGTTCTGATTTGTAATTCAGTTCAAGTGTAGCGGTTTTTACATCCCTCTATAAGTGATATCTTTTGATATGTGTCTTTTTCTGTGTGACTTATTTCACTTAGAGTCGTCGTACCTAAATCCACTCATCATGCTGCTACTAGCCTTAAGACATTGATTTCATGGCTGAGTGATATTCCATTGTACATAAGGACCACAACTTCTTTATCCATTTTTCTCTTTCCTGGGATATTTAAGGTGTCATGAAGTGGAGGTTCTTGTCAACAGAGCAGCCGTAAACTTTGGGGTGCCTGTGTCTTGCTGATTTTTAATTTTCCCAATTTATACGCCCATGAGTGGAAGTGCCCTATGCTCCCTAAGCTGTGTTTTTTCGATGTTTCAGGACACACCGTACACTTCTCCAGAGTGGCTGTTGCCAATTTACATCCCGCCCATCAGCGTAGCAAGGCTCCTATTTCTCCATGGCCTGTCCTGCATTTGTGGTTTTGACACTTTTTTCAGCATGGCCCTTTTGACTGATGGGAAGCGAGACTTCTTTGTAGCGCTGATTTGCCTTTCCAGGTTGCTTGGTTGGCCAAAAAGGGCGTATGCGTTTTTTCCTGAATATATTCAGGAAAAAACGCATACGCCCTTTTTGGCCAAGGGCATCATTGTCGACGTTTTGCCGCTTTTCATGTGCTTTAAAGGCGATTCGAATCTACCTCCTGAAACCTGTTTCCTGCAACTCTGCCTTGCTTTCAAATCCTCTTCGTTGCCTTCCCTCAATATATTTGTGGACGAGAGTTATCATTTATAACTCTGCAGGTTTGTGAATTGCAGTGCCCATGTGCTCCATTTTTCAACTGGCTTTTTTCGGAGCTGGCCGCAGAAGCGCGGGATTGCCTCAGGCACTATTCTGCTTCCCGGCGGCAGGCTGAGCCTGTGCTTAATTCTTCTTCCTAATGGGAAAATAGAGTGACCTGTGCCTGTTCCAACACCTACATCTAGTCTCTCATTGGTTGCCCCTCTTCCCGTTCATCCTCAGGACAAATTGCAACCTGTACAGAACAGGAGGTTAAAGGTGTTGATTCTCCAAGTAGGGAGATTGCTAGTAAAGTAGCTGGAATGGTGAACCCGAGCACAAGGAGATGAGAAATGAGGTGCGTTTTAGAAACCTTTCCCGATCACATGGTGTACCATCTTCTGGGTTTCTCATGCATGTTTTCAATGCAGGAAGATGCCCTTAAAACTGGAGATTTGGGACCCATGGGATGGGTACCACGTAGTATTACCTTGAAGGGTCTGTGTTTGCTCTCCCAACCTCACTAAACCTGTCAGCCCCAAGAGTGTCCACCCTTAGGTCTCATCCAACTGTGGGTCTAGATATTTTCAATCCAGGTTGCATCACAGCCCCTGAACGAATTGTGTAAGAATTTCTCTCTCTTTCACTGTCTTTGTTTTACGGGTTTCTACAAGTAATTTATTTTTATAATGGGGTTTAGCTGCTTTTCACGGCTGTGTATTTGCGGCTTTACACCCTCTTGACACACTTCCAGGGGGATATCAATACATAGGTTTTAAGATTCTCACTTGTCAGATATATACTTGTGCGGTGAATAGGGGGTGTTGAGTCCAGTTCACTGAGCAAGGAGTAGGTCTTGTCTATTACATATTGGGTGTATGGAACGGTATCTGAGCGAATTTGAAACCCTTGTTTTATGCATCACACCACCTCATCTTTCCCGTTAAGCAGCCATAGTGTGTTTTAAATATGTGACTCTGTTCTGATTTGTAATTCAGTTCAAGTGTAGCGGTTTTTACATTCCCTCTATAAGTGATAGCTTTTGATAAGTGTCTTTTTCTGTGTGACTTATTTCCCTTAGAATCGTCGTACCTAAGTCCACCCATCTTGCGTCTACTGGCCTTATGACATTGATTTCATGGCGGAGTGATATTCCATTGTACATAAGAACCACAACTTCTTTATCCATTTTTCTCTTTCCTGGGATATTTAAGGTGTCATGAAGTGGAGGTTCTTGTCAACAGAGCAGCCCTAAACTTTGGGGTGCCTGTGTCTTGCTGATTTTTAGTTTTCCCAATTTATACGCCCATGAGTGGACGTGCCCTATGCTCCCTAAGCTGTGTTTTCTCGATGTTTCAGGACACACCATACACTTCTCCAGAGTGGCTGTTGGCAATTTACATCCCGCCCATCAGCGTAGCAAGGCTCCCATTTCTCCATGGCCTGTCCTGCATTTGTGGTTTTGACACTTTTTTCAGCATGGCCCTTTTGACCGATGGGAAGCGAGACTTCTTTGTAGCGCTGATTTGCCTTTCCAGGTTGCTTGGTTGGCCAAAAAGTGCGTATGCATTTTTTCCTGAATATATTCAGGAAAAAACGCATACGCCCTTTTTGGCAAAGTGCATCATTGTCGACGTTTTGCCCCTTTTCTTGAGCTTTAAATGTGATTCGAATCTACCTCCTGAAATCTGTTTCCTGCAATACTGCCTTGCTTTCAAATCCTCTTCGTTGCTTTCCCTCAATATATTTGTGGACGAGAGTTATCATTTATAACTCTGCAGGTTTGTGAATTGCAGTGCCCCTGAGCTCCATTTTTCAACTCGCTTTTTTGGTAGCTGGCCGCAAAAGCGCGGGATTGCCTCAGGCCCTATTCTGGTTCTGTCCAGTAGGCTGAGCCTGTGGTTAATTCTTCTTCCTGATGGGAAAATAGAGTGACCTGTGCCTGTCCCAACACCTAGATCTAGTCTCTCATTGGTTGCTCCTCTTCCCGTTCATCCTCAGGACAAATTGCAACCTGTACTGAACAGGAGGGTAAAGGTGCTGATTCTCCAAGAAGGGAGATTACTAGTAAAGTAGCTGGAATGGCGAACCCGAGCACAAGGAGGTGAGAAATGAGGTGCGTTTTAGAAACCTTTCCCGATCACACGGTGTACCATCTTCTGGGTTTCTCATGCATGTTTTCGATGCAGGAAGATGCCCTTGAAACTGGAGATTTGGGACCCATGGGATGGGTACCACGCAGTATTACTTTAAAGGGTCTGCGTTTGCTCACCCAACCTCACCAGACCTGTCAGCCCCAAGAGTGTCCACCCTTAGGTCTCATCCACCTGTTGGTCTAGAATTGGTCAATCCATGTTGCATCACGGCCCCTGAACGAATTGTGTAAGAACTTCTCTCTCTTTCACTGTCTTTGTTTTACGGGTTTTTACAAGTAATTTATTTTTATAATGGGGTTTAGCTGCTTTTCACGGCTGTGTTTATGCGGCTTTACACCCACTTGACACACTTCCAGAGAAATATCAATACATAGGTTTTAAGATTCTTACTAGTCAGATATATACTTGTGCGGTGAATAGGGGGTGTTGAGTCCAGTTCACTGAGCAAGGAGTAGGTCTTGTCTATTACATATTGGGTGTATGTAACGGTATCTGTGCTAATTTGAAACCCTTGTTTTATGCATCACCCCACCTCACCTTTCCCGTTAAGCAGCCATAGTGTGTTTTCTAAACGTGTGACTCTGTTCTCTTTTGTAATTCAGTTCAAGTGTAGCGGTTTTTACATTCCCTCTATAAGTGATAGCTTACGATAAGTGTCTTTTTCTGTGTGACTTATTTCACTTAGAGTCGTCGTACCTAAATCCACTCATCATGCTGCTACTAGCATTATGACATTGATATCATGTCTGAGTGATATTCCATTGTACATAAGGACCACAACTTCTTTATCCATTTTTATCTTTCCTGGGATATTTAAGGTGTCATGAAGTGGAGGTTCTTGCAAACAGAGCAGCCCTAAACTTTGGGGTGCCTGTGTCTTGCTGATTTTTAGTTTTCCCAATTTATACGCCCATGAGTGGAAGTGCCCTATGCTCCCTAAGCTGTGTTTTTTCGATGTTTCAGGACACACCGTACACTTCTCCAGAGTGGCTGTTGGCAATTTACATACCGCCCATCAGCGTGGCAAGGCTCCCATTTCTCCTTGGCCTGTCCTGCATTTGTGGTTTTGACACTTTTTTCAGCAGGGCCCTTTTGACGGATCGGAAGCGAGACTTCTTTTTAGCGCTGATTTGCCTTTCCAGGTTGCTTGGTTGGCCAAAAAGGGCGTATGCGTTTTTTCCTGAATATATTCAGGAAAAAACGCATACGCCCTTTTTGGCCAAGGGCATCATTGTCGACGTTTTGCCACTTTTCATGTGCTGTAAAGGCGATTCGAATCTACCTCCTGAAATGTGTTTCCTGCAGTTCTGCTTTGCTTTCAAATCCTCTTCGTTGCCTTCCCTCAATATATTTGTGGACGAGAGTTATCATTTATAACTCTGCAGGTTTGTGAATTGCAGTGCCCATGTGCTCCATTTTTCAACTGGCTTTTTTGGGAGCTGGCCGCAGAAGTGCGGGATTTCCTCAGGCCCTATTCTGGTTCCGGGCGGCAGGCTGAGCCTGTGGTTATTTCTTCTTCCTGATGGGAAAATAGAGTGACCTGTGCCTGTCCCAACACCTAGATCTAGTCTCTCATTGGTTGCCCCTCTTCCCGTTCATCCTCAGGACAAATTGCAACCTGTATGGAACAGGAGCTTAAAGGTGCTGTTTCTCCATGTAGGGAGATTACTAGTTAAGAAGCTGGAATGGCGAACCCGAGCACAAGGAGATGAGAAATGTGGTGCGTTTCAGAAACCTTTTCCGATCAGACGGTGTACCATGATCTGGGTTACTCATGCATGTTTTCGATGTAGGAAGATGCCCTTGAACCTGGAGATTTGGGACCCATGGGATGGGGACCACGCAGTATTACTTTAAAGGGTCAGCGTTTGCTCACCCAACCTCACCAAACCTCTCAGCCCCAAGAGTGTCCACCCTTATGTCTCATCCAGCTGTGGGTCTAGATATGGTCAATGCAGGTTGCATCACAGCCCCTGAACGAATTTTGTAAGAATTACTCTCTCTTACACTGTCTTTGTTTTACGGGTTTTTAAAAGTAATTTATTTTTAAAATGGGTTTTAGCTGCTTTTCACGGCTGTGTTTATGCCGCTTTACACTCACTTGACTCTCTTCCAGAGAGAGATCAATACATAGGTTTTCAGATTCTTACTACTCAGATATATTCTTGTGCGCTGAATAGGGGGTGTTGAGTCTAGTTCACTGAGCAAGGAGTAGGTCTTGTCTACTACATATTGGGTTTATGGAACGGTATCTGAGCTAATTTGAAACCCTTGTTTTATGCATCACCCCTCCTCACCTTTCCCGTTAAGCAGCCATAGTGTGTTTTTAAAATGGGTGACTCTGTTCTGTTTTGTAATTCAGTTTAAGGGTAACGGTTTTTACATTCCCTCTATAAGTGATATCTTATGATAAGTGTCTTTTTCTGTGTGACTTATTTCACTTAGAATCGTCGTACCTAAATCCACTCATCATGCTGCTACTAGCCTTATGATATTGATTTCATGGCTGAGTGATATTCCATTGTACATAAGTACCACAACTTCTTTACCATTTTTCTCATCCCTGGGATATTTAAGATGTACACAAGTGGAGGTTCTTGTAACCAGAGCAGCCCTAAACTTTGGGGTGCCTGTGTCTTGTTGATTTTAATTTTTCCAATTTATACGCCCATGAATGGATGTGCCCCTTTCTCTCTAGCTGTGTTTTTTAGATGTTTTAGGAAACACCGTACCGTTCTCCAGAGTCGCCATTGGCAATTTACATCCCGACCATCAGTGTAACAATGCTCCCTTTCCTCCCTGGCCTCTCCTGTATTTTTTTTACACTTTTTTAAGGAAGGCCCTTTTGACCGATGGGAAGTGAGACTTCTTTGTAGTGCTGCATTGCATTTCCGGCTTGCTTGGTTGGCCAAAAAGGGCCTATGCGTTTTTTCCTGAATTTATTCAGAAAAAAACACATATGCTCTTTTTGGCCATGTGCATCGTTGTCGACTTTTGGCCGCTTTTCATGTGCTTTAGGGGCTATTCGAATCTAACTCCTGAAATCTGTTTCCTGCATTTCTGCCTTGCTTTCCAATCCTGTTCATTGCCTTCCCTCAATATAGTTTTGGACGATAGTTATAATTTATAACTCTGCAGGTTTGTGAATTGCAGTGCCCCTGAGCTCCATTTTTCAACTCGCTTTTTTGGGAGCTGTCCGCAGAACCGCTGCTTTGCTTCTGGCCCTACTCTGGTTCCCGGTGGCAGGTTAAGCCTTTGCTTAATTCTTCTTCCTGATTGGAAATTAGAGTGACATGTGCCTGTCCGAACATCTAGGGCTTGGCTCTCCTTGTTTCTCCTCCTTCCCCTTCTTCCTTTGGAAAAATTCCAAATTTTGTGCAACTGGATGTTGAAGGTGCTGACATCCTCAGGTGGGGAGATTTTAAGGAAAAAGGCTGGAGGTGTGAACCCGACAACCAGGAAATTAGGAGTTTTGGTGCCTTTTCCAAAATCTCCCTGATCCAACCGTGTTCCATCTTCTGGGTGTCACAGGCATGTTTTAGCTGTAGGAAAGGTCCTGTGTATGTAAGGAGAACACCAGGGATTTTTCCAAATCAGTGTCTCCCCGAACTCCAATCTGGGGAATTTTTAAGCTACTGGTACATGTGTGTTCATTAAGGGACTTGGGCCGTAGGCAGAGTCCGAACTTTAGATGATTGAAGTCTTCAGGTTCAGAAACGCTCACCATCGGCCTCCTTTAGTTTCCATTTTATCTGTAGTTGATAGATGATGTCGATATAGATATCTATTGTATTTCAGATTATTTCCCCTTAGGGGTCAATACAAAATATTGAGTATAGTTCCCTGTGTTATACAGTAGTTCCTTGTTGATGATATATTTTATACATAGCAGTGTGTATATGTTAATCTGAAACTGTTAATTTATCCCTCCTCCCACCTTTCCCCTTTGGTAATAAAAAATATAAGATTTTATACTTCTCAGAAATCTAGGAGCTGAAAGAGAGGTATCATTTTCAATGGAAAATCAGTCAAAACAAGGTTGAAACTTCAACCAAGATTATTAGATGTACATCCTTGGAAAGAAATCACTGCATTTCTCTACTGTTGACCTGACAAATAAGACAAACCCCTCAACTGAACTTGCTTATAATAAAGTGATGGAAATATCAAATGGAAGTGTTAGAAACATCTTATTTTACACGAGCCTTATACACTGCTCTATGTTAATTACAGTTTGGCTCGCACATCTGTTCTTTGAAGTTACAATGTTCTCAAATTCTGTTACTGATCCTGCAGAGTGGGCCCCAACAAGGGTCTCCCTGCCTAGTGTCATTGGAGCCAACAGATCGAGACTGACTTTGGTTCAGAAGCAAAGGAAAACTTTATATTATGATCAGAGAATGGAGAGGTGAGAGTGTGTGCTCCCCTGCGGGTTGTGGGCCGGGCTGCTGTGTAGAGATCCTGGCAGCGTCAGCGGGAGGGAGGGGGCGGAGCTCTCGAGGGCCGGGTTGGCTGGAGCTCAGGCTCTATGTCGCAGAGTCTGCACGGGGCCCCACGAGCTGAGGTGTCGGCCCAGCCATTTTGCACTAGGAAATCGGGTCTGAAGTGTCGGGTGTGGGACCTCTGCATGTGGAAACCTAGGAGCAAGTGAAATTAGACAAAGCACAAAGGAAAAAAATGGTTAGACTTTATTTTATTGCCCAGATTCTATTTTCATCTCCCAGGAATTTTTCATGGGCTTTGCCAGTGACAAAGCCCTCCTCTGCCTTTTGTCCCATTCCTCATTCTTGGGGTGCTGAGGGTGCAGACACCTCTTCTGTAAATGCTTCGTGCTGAGTTGGGTGTCCTCATACCCGGGGCGAGGGGGAGGACTTCTCCCAAGCAGCCTCCAGGTGAGGTTGATTGTCCCCAGGCCTCCTCCCTCACTGCTCGTCTGCCTGAGCACCAGCATTGGAAGTTTTATAGATTCTAATGACCTTTAAGGGTCCAGGAAAGAGATGTGCAGAGACGCTGGGGTGGGGGTGGGCCGTTTTACCCTGCTCCACATTGGTTCGGCCCCCTTAGGCTGACAGTTCCTGCTAGCCTAGATGCTCTGACCAGTACTCTGCGCTTTCTTCAGTTAGGCCACCTAATTAACGTACAAACAACACCAGGTGTCAGAGCCCTGCTTGCTCAACTCCCAGACAGTCCAGGGCTGGTGGTGATCCAGGACCTTGACGGCCACTCAGTCAACGGCCTTTTGAAGTAGCCAGGAGTACAGCCGGTCTCATTGGCCGCCGTCACCGCGGTGTCTGTAGGCTTTTCTATGGTGGCAGCGTTATTTACGGTTCCCCTGCCAAGTTTATTAGCTCCGCTCTGGGTGCAGTAAGTCCTGTAAGCAATAGTCTGCTCTTTTGGGACACACTCTTGTTGTTTTCTGAGAGAAGCTCCAGGTCAAGTGATGGTCAAACGAGTCGTCATGGGGGCCCATTGCTCCAGGTTTTCTCTCTGGAGGTTGGTGTTGGAGGGCCTCCTCACTCGAGGTCATTGTGCCCACGGAGCAATCCCTGCAACTTCAGGGCATGGTGGGTGGTTAGGATCACCAAGTGGCGTCCTTTTCCCTTAGGAGGGAGCTGGCCTTGCGGGCTGCTGATTTCCAGGTTTTTAGATACCCCCAGTATCCTGGTCGGATGGGGTGGCTGGCCAATGCCTGGAGGGCATTCTTGCATTGTTCCATTTCAAGTGGTCCCAGTTTTTGCACTAATACTCCAAGGGCGATTCGCCTTGGACCAGGAATGTAAAGGTCAAAGGGTTTAGCTAACTTAGGGAGGTCCAGGGCAAGGATCTGAACTGACTGCTCTTTCCATTCTTGAAAGGCCGCTTCTGGATTCTATTCAAAAGGATCATCATCTTTTCCTTTCAGTGTTTCATATAGAGGCCCAGCTATTAGACTGTAGTTAGGGATCCAGATGCAGCAAACCCTGGTCTCCCCAGGAACCCCTAAGCTGTCTTCTAGTTTCAGGAAGGGTGAGGCTGCAAATGGCTTCTTCCCTTTCCTGGGGTGGGCTTTTCCGACCTTCTGTGCGAATGAAGCCCAGGAAGGTCACCTTAGTTTGTGATATTTGAGCCTTTTTCTTGGACACCTTCTATCTTTTATTGGCTAGGTAGTTCAGAGGCCTCCTTAGTCGGGCTGGTGATCAGAATGTCATCTGCATATTGAAGGAGGGTTCCCTTCTCCAGAGGTAGATTTTTTAGGTCTTTAGCTAACGTTTCCCCAAAGATGGTGTGGGAATTTTTGAACCCCTGGGGCAGGACGGCCCAGCAGTATTGTTTTTGTTGTATGTTGAGTCCTGCCACTCACAGCCAAAATTTCTTGTGACTCTGGGACGAATGGAATACAGAAGAAGGCATCATTGAAGTCTAATACAGAATACCATGTCCTGGTGGATGGTAGAATGACCAGCAGGGTGTAGGAATTAGGAACTACTAGATGTATATCCTCTGTGGCTTCACTGACTGTCCTGGCGTCCTCTACCAGGTCCCCAGCAGCTCACGGGGCTCTTGTGGTCAGGTCCCTCCCAGGATATGGAGCTCACCTGGGCAGGTACCCAGCAGCCCACGGGGCTGTGGTGGTTAGGCCCCTCCCAGGATATGGAGCTCACCTGGGCAGGTACCCAGCAGCCCATGGGGCCATCATGGTCAGGCCCCTCCCAGGATATGGAGCTCACCTGGGCAGGTACGCAGCAGCCCACGGGGCTCTCGTGGGCATGCCCCTCCCTGGATATGGAGCTCCCGTGGACAGGTACCCCGACAGGGCTGGGCACACAGGAACTGTGCACATAGCCCTCATTGCAGAGCACCCCCAGCACACCTGTCACTCAGAGCTGACACAGAGCACCTCAGAGCAGAGCTTGAACTAATAAACAGCAGCTCCAACAGGTCTGTGACCCTAGGCTTCACTCTGTGCGGCCTCCCTCTGCCTGGTCTTCTAGGGGCTTCCACAGCAGCCGGGGCACCAGGCCTCTGTCTCCACCCACCACCCCTCCTCTCCCTGACTCCTGGGTTCCTCTCATTAGCAGAGGGTCTTCTTGAAGTTGTCTCCCACTCCTGGACCAGATAAAATGATTAGAAAACAAGCCAGGGCTGCCGCCCCTTATCTATCCTGACTCTCGGGACCCTACACCTGTTCCTTGGATCTGGCCGGTGCAGCAAGGCCCATTTTCTGCAAATCTGAGCCCCTGAGGGGCGAGGATTGGCTGACCTGGGCAGTCTGACCCGGCCGGCCAGCCCTTCCCAGGTGTGCCTGGGTTGAGGTCAATATAAACACCCCTCCAGGCAGCAAAAGCCTCTGCAGCTGTGCCTGACGCCATATTCTCTGCCCCGTCAGCAGTCTCGGGGTTGGGCTGGTGGGAGGCAGTAGGGCCCACGGCTCTATGAGTGGCCCGTTGTGACTGGGGCTCTACTGGACTTTCTGCAGGAGTTGCCGGGCTGCCACCTGCTAAAGAAGAGGATGTGTCACCCATACTTGCTGCTGGAATTTCTCCCCGGGCAGAGGTAAGGAAGGAAAAAAGCAGTGGGGGCCGGGACAGGAGGGGTACCTCAGGCAGGGAAATGGAAAGTTTCCAGACGAGCGCCCGGGGCCAGGACCATCCTGGCTGGCCTGCAGGCACCAAGTCGGCCTGCGTGCTGTCGCTGGTGTGACTCCAAGCCCCTTCCTCTAGTTTTTAGTCTTTGCACACATTCAGGTGTTTTACCTGGGAACGGTGGGAAAAGTTCAGCAGCAGCTGGCCTGGGGCTCAGCTCACGTTTAGTCAGAGACGCCTCCTCACGGTCCCCCAGCTTTGCAATGAGGACGCTCCTTGTGTGGGGGCTGCTGGCTGCATGGGAGATGATTCCCCACCTGTGACCAACTTAAGAATTGTTTACCACTGGAGCAAGTGCGCTGATAGGGTTTTCCTCTGTATGACCAGTGGGTTCAGTTTTTTTTTTTTTCTTTTTTGGTTCAAGGTAAGTTTTATTCCTCTTTTTGTATTTATGGATATAAGCATGGAAATCATTCATTCATATAAATACGTCTATGGGAAGGACAGAACTTTTTTTTCTGTTTTATTTTCTTAAGTATTATTTATTTTTTAATTTTTGAATTTATTTTATTCATTTTTTTATACAGCAGGCTCTTATTGGTTATCTATTTTATACATATATGTGTATATATGTCAATCCCAGGGTCGCAATTCATCCCACCACCACCACCCTGCCACTTTCCCCCCTTGGTGTCCATACATTTGTTCTCTACATCTGTGTCTCTATTTCTGCCTTGCAAACCAGTTCATCTTTACCATTTTTCTAGGTTCTACATGTATGCGTTAATATACGATATTTGTTTTTCTCTTTCTGACTTACTTCACTCTGTATGACAGTCTCTAGATCTATCCACGTCTCTACAAATGACCCAATTTCATTCCTTTTTATGGCTGAGTAATATTCCATTTTATATATGTAGCACATCTTTTCCGTTCGTCTGTCTATGGGCATTTAGGTTGCTTCCATGACCTGGCTATTGTAAATAGTGCTGCAATGAATATTGTGGTGAATATGTCTTTTTGAATTATGGTTTTCTCTGGGTATATGGCCAGTAGTGGGATTGCTGGGTCATATGGTAATTCTATTTTTAGTTTTTTAAGGAACCTCCATACTGTTCTCCATAGTGACTGTATCAATTTACATTCCCACAAATAGTGTAAGAGGGTTCCCTTTTCTCCACACCCTCTCCAGCATTTGTTGTTTGTAGATTTTCTGATGATGCCCATTCTAACTCGTGTGAGGTGATACCTCATTGTAGTTTTGGTTTATATTTCTCTAATAATTAGTGATGTTGAGTAGCTTTTCATGTGTTTCTTGGTCATCTGTATGTCTTCTTGGGACAAATGTCTATTTACGTCATCTGCCCATTTTTGGATTGGTTTGTTTGTTTTTTTACTGTTGAGCTGCATGAGCTGTTTATATACATTGGAGATTAATCCTTTGTCCATTGATTCGTTTGCAAATATTTTCTCCCATTCTGAGGGTTGTCTTTTCGTCTTGTTTGTAGTTTCCTTTGCTTTGCAAAAGCTTTTAGGTTTCATTTGCTCCCATTTGTTTTTGTTTTTGTTTTTTTTTTTTTTTATTCCATTACTCTAGGAGGTGGATCAAAAAATATCTTGCTGTGATTTATGTCAAAGAGTATTCTTCCTATGTTTTCCTCTAAGAGTTTTATAGTGTCCGGTCTTACATTTCGGTCTCTAATCCATTTGGAGTTTATTTTTTGTGTATGGTGTTAGGGAGTGTTCTAATTTCATTCTTTTACATGTAGCTGTCCATTTTTCCCAGCACCACTTATTGAAGAGACTGTCTTTTCTCCATTGTATACCCTTGCCTCCTTTGTCATAGATTAGTGTGCCATAGGTGTGTAGGTTTATCTCTGGGCTTTCTTTTTTTTTTTTTTTTTTTTACATCTTTATTGGAGTATAATTGCTTTACAATTGTGTGTTAGTTTCTGCTGTATAAAAAAGTGAATCAGCTATGCGTATACATATAACACCATATCCCCTCCCTCTTGCACCTCCCTCTCACTCCCTTATCCCACCCTTTTAGGTGGTCACAAAGCACAGAGCTGATCTCCCTGTGCTATGTGGCTGCTTCCCAGTAGCTATCAATTTCAATTTTACATTTGGTAGTGTATATATGTCCATACCACTCTCTCACTTTGTCCCAGCTTACCCTTCCCTCTCCCCATGTCCTCAAGTCCTTTCTCTACGTCTGTGTCCTTAATCCTTTCCTGCCCCTACGTTCTTCATAAACTTTTTTTTTTTAGATTCCATATATATGTGTTAGCATACGGTATTTGTTTTTCTCTTTCTGACTTACTTCACTCTGTAGGACAGACTCTAGATCCATCCACCTCACTAAAAATAACTCAATTTCGCTTCTTTTTATGGCAGAATAATGTTCCATTGTATATATGTGCCACATCTTCTTTATCCATTTATCTGTTGATGGACACTTAGGTTGCTTCCATGTCCTGGCTATTGTAAATAGAGCTACAGTGAACATTGTGGTACATGACTCTTTTTGAATTATGGTTTTCTCAGGGTAAATGTCCAGGAGTGGGTTTGCTGGGTTGTATGGTAGTTCTATTTTTAGTTTTTAAGGAAGCCCCATACCGTTCTACCTAGTGGCTATATCAATTTACATTCCCACCAACAGTGCAAGAGGGTTCCCTTTTCTCCAATAAATGCCTCTCCAGCATTTACTGTTGGTAGATTTTTTGATGATGGCCATTCTGACTGGTGTGAGGTGATACCTCACTGTAGTTTTGATTTGCATTTCTCTAATGATTAGTGATGCTCAGCATCCTTTCATGTGTTTGTTGGCAACCTGTATATCTTCTTTGGAGAAATTTCTATTTAGGTCTTCTGCCCATTTTTGGATTGGGTTGTTTGGTTTTGTGATATTGAGCTACATGAGCTGCTTTTTGTAGATTAATCCTTTGCCATTTGCTTCATTTGAAAATATTTTCTCCCATTCTGATGGTTGTCTTTTCATCTTGCTTAAGTTTTCCTTTGCTGTGCAAAAGAATTTATGTTTCATTCGGTCCCATTTTTTAATTTTTGTTTTTATTTCCATTTCTCTAGGAGGTGGGTCAAAAAGGATCTTGCTGTGATTTATGTCATAGACTGTTCTGCTTATGTTTTCTTCTAAGAGTTTTATAGTGGCTGGTCTTATATTTAGGTCTCTAATCCATTTTGAGTTATTTTTGTGTATGGTGTTAGGGAGTGTACTAATTTCATTCTTTTACATGTAGCTGTCCAGTTTTCCCAGCACCACTTACTGAAGACACTGTCTTTTCTCCATTGTATACCCTTGCCTCCTTTGTCATAGATTAGTTAACCATAGGTACGTGGGTTTATCTCTGTGCTTTCTATCCTTTTCTATTGACCTATATTTCTGTGTTTGTGTCAGTACCATATTATCTTGATTACTGTAGCTTTGTAATATAGTCTGAAGTCTGGAAGTCTGATTCCTCCAGCTCTTTTTTTTCCCCCTCAAGACTGCTTTGGCTATCCAGGGTCTTTTGTGTCTCCCTACAAATTTTAAGATTTTTTTTCTTGTTCTGTAGAAAATGCCAAAGGTATTTTGATCGGGATTGCATTGAATCTGTAGATTGCTTTGGGTAGTATAGTCATTTTCACAATATTGATTCTTCTAATCCAAGGACATGGTATATGTCTCCATCTGTTTATATCATCTTTGATTTCTTTCATCAGTGTCTTATAGTTTTCTGAGTACAGGTCTTTTACTTCCTTAGGTAGGTTTATTCCTAGGTATTTTATTCTTTTTGTTGCAGTGGTAATGGGATTGTTTCCTTAATTTCTCTTTCTGATCTTTCATTGTTAGTGTATAGGAATGCAAGCAATTTCTGTGCATTAATTTTGTATCCTGCAACTTTACCAAATTCATTGATTAGCTCCAGTGGTTTTCTGGTGGCATCTTTAAGATTCTCTATCTATGATATCATGTCATCTGCAAACAGTGACAATTTTACTTCTTCTTTTCCGTTTTGTATTCCTTTTATTTCTTTTTCTTCTCTGATTGCCATGGCTAGGACTTCCAAAACTATGTTGAATAGCAGTGGTGAGAGTGGACATCCTCGTCTTGTTCCTGATCTTAGAGGAAACGCTTTCAGTTTTTCACCATTGAGAATGCTGTTTGCTGTGGGTTTGTCATATATGGCCTTTATTATGTTGAGGTAGTTTCCGTCTATGCCCACACTCTGCAGAGTTTTTATCGTAAATGAGTGTTGAATTTTCTCAAAATCTTTTCCTTCATCTATTGAGATGACCATATGGTTTTATTCTACAATTTGTTAATATGGTGTATCACATTGATTTGTGTATATTGAAGAATCCTTGCATCCCTGGGATAAACCCCACTTGATCATGGTGTATGATCCTTTTAATGTGTTGTTCGATTCTGTTTGCTAGTATTTTGTTGAGGATTTTTGCATCTATATTCATCAGGGATATTGGTCTATAATTTTCTTTCCTTGTAGTATCTCTGTCTGATTTTGGTATCAGGGTGATGGTGGTCTCATAGAATGAGTTTGGGAGTGTTCCTTCCCCTGCAATTGTTTTGAAGAATTTGAGAAGGTTGGGTGTTAGCTCTTCTCTAAATGTTTGATAGAATTCACCTGTAATGCCATCTGGTTCTGGACTTTTGTTTGTTGGAAGATTTTTAATCACAGTTTCAATTTCATTGCTTGTGATAGGTTTGTTCATATTTTCTATTTCTTCCTGGTTCAGTCTTAGAAGGTTATACCTTTCTAAGAATTTGTCCATTTCTTCCAGATTGTCCATTTTATTGGCACAGAGTTGCTTGTAGTAGTCTCTTAGGATGCTTTGTATTCCTGTGGTGTCTGTTGTAACTTCTCCTTTTTCACTTCTAATTTTGTTGATTTGCGTCCTCTCCCTCTTTTTCTTGAGTGTGGCTAAAGGTTGATCATTTTTGCTTATCTTCTCAAAGAACCAGCTTTTAGTTTTGATGATCTTTGCTTCCGTTTTCTTTGTTTCTATTTCATTTATTTCTGCTCTGATCTTTAGGATTTCTTTCCTTCTACTAACTTTGGGTTTTGTTCTTCTTTCTCTAGTTCCTCTAGGTGTAAGGTTAGATTGTTTATTTGAGATTTTTCTTGTTTCTTGAGGTAGGCTTGTATTGCTATAAACTTCCCTCTTAGAACTCCTTTTGCTGCATCCCATAGGTTTTGGATCATCGTGTTTTTGTTGTCATTTGTCTCTAGGTAGTTTTTGATTTCCCCTTTGATTTCTTCAGTGATCTCTTGGTTATTTAGTAACGTATTGTTTAGCCTCCATGTGTTTGTGTTTTTTACAGTTTTTTCTGTGTAATTGATTTCTAATCTCATAGCATTGTGGTCGGAACAGCTGCTTGATATGATTTCAGTTTTCTTAAATTTACTGAGGCTTTATCTGTGACCCAAGATGTGATCTATCCTGGAGAATGTTCCGTGTGCAGTTGAGAAGAACGTGTAATCTGCTGTTTTTGGATGGAATGTCCTATAAATATCAATGAACTCTATCTGGTCTATTGTGTCATTTAAAGCTTGTGTTTCCTTATTAATTTTCTGTCTGGCTGATCTCCACTGGTGTAAGTGAGCTGTTAAAGTCCCCCGCTATTATTGTGTTACTGTCGATTTCCTCTTTTATAGCTGTTAGCAGTTGCCTTATACATTGAGGTGCTCCTATGTTGGGTACATATATATTTATAATTGTTATATCTTCTTCTTGGATTGATCCCTTGACCATTATGTAGTGTCTTTCCTTGTCTCTTGTAACATTCTTTATTTTAAAGTCTATTTTATCTGATATGAGTATTGCTACTCCAGCTTTCTTTTGATTTTCATTAGCATAGAATATATTTTTCCATCGCCTCACTTTCAGTCTGTATGTGTCCCTAGGTCTGAAATGGGTCTCTTGTAGACAGCATATATATGGGTCTTGTTTTTGTATCCATTCAGCCAGTCTATGTCTTTTGGTTGGAACATTTAGTGCATTCGCGTTTAAGGTAATTATCGATATGTATGTTCCTACTACTATTTTCTTAATTGTTATGGGTTTGTCTTGGTGGGTCCTTTTCGTCTCTTGTGTTTCCCACTTAGAGAAGTTCTTTTAGCATTTGGTGTAGAGCTGGTTGCATGGTGCTGAATTCTCTTAGCTTTTGCTTGTCTGTAAGGCTTTTGATTTCTCCATCAAATCTGAATGAGCTCTTTGCAGGGTGCAGTACCCTTGGTTGTAGGTTCTTCCCTTTCATCACTTTAAATTTATCATGCCACTTCCTTCTGGCTTGTAGATTTTCTGCTGAGAAATCAGCTGTTATCCTTATGGGATTTCCCTTGTATGTTATTTGTCATTTTTCCCTTGCTGCTTTCAATAATTTTTCTTTGTCGTTAATTTTTGTCAATTTGATTACTATGTGTCTTGTCATTTTTCTCCTTTGGTTTCTCCTGCCTGGGACACTCTGTGCTTCTGGACTTGGGTGGCTATTTCTTTTCCCATGCTAGGGAAGTTTTTGACCATAATCTCTTCAAATATATTCTCGGGTCCTTTCTCTCTCTCTTCTCCTTCTGGGACCCCTATAATGCGAATGTTGTTGCGTTTAATGTTGTCCCAGAGGACTCTTGGGGTGTCTTCATTTATTTTCATTCTTTTTCTTTATTCTGTTCCATGGCAGTGATTTCCACCTTTCTGTCTTCCAGGCCACTTATCCGTTCTTCTGCCACAGTTATTCTGCTACTGATTCCTTCTAGTGTATTTTTCATTTCAGTTATTACATTGTTCACCTCTGTTTGTTTGTTCTTTAACTCTTCTAGGTGTTTGTTCCTTAATTCTTCTAGGTCTTTGTTAAGCATTTCTTGTGTCTTCTCGATCTTTGCCTCCTTTCTTTTTCTAAGGTCTTGGCTCAACTTCACTATCATTATTCTGAATTCTTTTTCTGGAAGGTTCCCTATCTCCACCTCATTCCGTTTTTTTTCTGGGGTTTTATCTTGTTCCTTGATCTGGTATAAAGTCCTCTGCCTTTTCATTTTGTCTATCTTTCTGTGAATGTGGTTTTCCTTCCACAGGCTGCAGAATTGTAGTTCTTCTTGCTTCTGCTGTCTGCTCTCTGGTGGATGAGTCTATCTTAGAGGCTTGTGCAAGCTTCCTGATGGGAGGGACTGGTGGTGGGTAGAGCTGGGTGTTGCTTTGGTGGGCAGAGCTTTAATCCGCTTGTCTACGGATTAAATAAAACTTTAATAAAAAGTTGAATCTGCTTGTCTGCTGATGCATGGGGCTGGGTTCCCTCCCTGTTGGTTGTTTGGCCTGAGGCGACCCAGCACTGGAGCCTACCTTGCTCTTGGTGGGGCTAATGGCGGACTCTGGGAGGGCTCACACCAAGGAGTATTTCCCAGAACTTCTGCTGCCAGTGTTGTTGTCCTCACGGTGAGCCACAGCCACAGCCACCAGCTGCCTCTGCAGGAGACCCTCTAAAAGTAGCAGGTAGTTCTGGTCATTCCCGTACGGGGTCACTGCTCCTTCCCCTGGGTCCTGATGTGCACACTACTTTGTGTGTGCCCTCCAAGAGTGGAGTATCTGAGTGGAGTTGAGACTCTGAGACTCTGTGTGGAGTCGCACAGACTCTGGGTCCTGTGAAGCTTCGATGTTTTGTGATTCTAGAAATCCTATAGGAGACGGTCCACAGCAGGTGAAGCTAATGTTGTCAGTAGAGGTGTTGAAGCCAAAGATCTGCAGTTCCGGCTATAGGTGCCGATGTACATACAGGACAAAATCATCTCGTGTGAATGTAGTTCAGGCATGTTTAAGATGAATGCAGTCATGTTAATGCCTACCATATTCTATCTTGAGCCTCTCCTCAGGGACCTCCTCCTCAGTTCCTGAGGCTCCTGTAAGTCATGTACAGGGGACTGGAGAGTGGGCTCTGTCCAGTCTGAGCCCTGAGTTACCCTGTGTGTATCTTAGGATACTTTGTATTTCTGTGGTGTCTGTTGTAACATCATCTCTTTCATTTCAGATTTATTTGGGCCCTCTCTTTTTTAACAAAACATACTACTGTTGTCTTTTATTCTTTACAGAAGTTTAATCAGTGTTTGATCTACTATCCTTACCCTATGTATACTTTTTGCAGTGAGATTTTTACTTTTCTTTGTTTCCTTGTTACTATCAATAATTAGTGAGACTTCTTTTAAGCTACCTTCAACATTGCTTATAAAGCTGCTTTATTAGTGATGACAGAGCCTTAATGGAAGTCATGTTCTGGTTGTAAATTAGAATGCAATGTGCCAGCACAAAGCCCCTTAAGTTTATGTCTCATTACTTCTTGTTCTTTTTTTAATTTAATTTTTATTTTTTGTCAGAGCAAATTTGATTAAAATGTTTTGTTTCTTCTAGGTGTGCAAGATGTGGTTCTTTTAAACATATACATATATCTATTCTTTGGATCATTTTCCCATGTAGGTTATGACACCATGTTGAGTAGTCTTGTCTTGGTATTACGTAGGTCTTTGGTGATTACATATTTCACATGTGTTTCTATATCTATCTTAACCCCAATATCCTAATGTATCCAATCCTCACACCTTTCCATTTGGTGAACCCTAAGTTTGTTTAATGAATCTGTGATTGCATTTCTCTGTGGAAATATCTTCATTGGTATCAGTTTTTAGCTAAGACCTATAAGTGATATTATAGGATATGTGTCTTTTGCTTTCTGACTTAGTACAATTTGCCTGATTAACTCAAGAATCATACACAGTGCTGCAAATGGCATTGTTTTGGTTTTTTCGCTAGCTAATATTCCATCTGTACGTGTACCAGTTATTCTTTGGCCACGCACCTCTTGATGGACTTTTTGGTTGCCTCCATGTCTTGGTTATTGTAATACTGCTGCAATGCACATTTGCTTGCCTGTGTCTTTCCAGTTCTATCTCCTTATGTTATAGGCCAAGGAGTGGGCTTGCTGTATCATATGGTAGCTCAGTGTGTACGTTTTAAAGGCACCACCATTCAGTTCTCATTAGTGGCTCTTTCCAGGTTATGTCCCACTTAAAATTGAGGGTATGCATTTCTCCAAAACACCTTCAATATTTATTGTTTGTAGTTTGCTTGCTGCTGGTTATTCTAACAGGTGCGAGCTGATACCTCTGTGTGGCTGAATTTGCATGTGTCCCATAATCTGTTGAAATTGATCTTTAAAGCATGCTCTTTTTATTTATCAAACTGTGATTACAGCTTAGTTCTTCAAATTGTTTTCTTAAAGTAAGTGTCACATTTTGAAAAGTTTTGGCCACTACCTCCCTCAAGACATTTTGAGGGCAGGTTTCATTTACAGCCCTGAAGTACTTGTTCATATGAAGTGACCATTAACACAGATTTTAAAGCTGCATTTGCAGGTAACGGCCAGAGGGCGGCAGCCTTTTTACGTTCCCCAATCTGGTAACTAGGGAAAGAGTCCTTCAGCTGCAAGAGTGTCCAGCTTTATTTCTCATCCAGCTGTGGGTCTAGATATGATCAAACAAGGTTGCATCACAGCCCAGGAACGAATTATGTAAAATTTCCTCTCTCTATCACTGTCTTATTTTTTTGGGTTTTTTAAAGTTATTTAATTTAAAATGGGGATTCGCTACTTTTCACTGCTGTGTTTATGCCGCTTTACACCCACTTGACTCACTTCCAGACAGATATCAATACATAGGTTTTAAGATTCTTACTAGTCACATATATTCTTGTGCGGTGAATAGGGGGTGTTGAGTCCAGTTCACTGAGCAAGGAGTAGGTCTTGTCTATTACATATTGGGTGTATGGAACGGTATCTGAGCGAATTTGAAACCCTTGTTTTATGCATCACCCCACCTCACCTTTCCCGTTAAGCAGCCATAGTGTGTTTTCTAAACGTGTGACTCTGTTCTGTTTTGTAATTCAGTTCAAGTGTAGCGGTTTTTACATTCCCTCTATAAGTGATAGCTTATGATAAGTGTCTTTTTCTGTGTGACTTATTTCACTTAGAATTGTCATACCTAAATCCACTCATCTTGCTTCTACTAGCCTTATGACATTGATTTCATGGCTGAGTGATATTCCATTGTACATAAGGACCACAACTTCTTTATCCATTTTTCTCTTTCCTGGGATATTTAAGGTGTCATGAAGTGGAGGTTCTTGTCAACAGAGCAGCCCTAAACTTTGGGGTGCCTGTGTCTTGCTGATTTTAGTTTTCCCAATTTATACGCCCATGAGTGGAAGTGCCCTATGCTCCCTAAGCTTTGTTTTTTCGATGTTTCAGGACACACCGTACACTTCTCCAGAGTGGCTGTTGGCAATTTACATCCCGCCCATCAGCGTAGCAAGGCTCCTATTTCTCCATGGCCTGTCCTGCATTTGTGGTTTTGACACTTTTTTCAGCATGGCCCTTTGGACCGATGGGAAGCGAGACTTCTTTGTAGCGCTGATTTGAATTTCCAGGTTGCTTGGTTGGCCAAAAAGGGCGTATGCGTTTTTTCCTGAATATATTCAGGAAAAAACGCATACGCCCTTTTTGGCCAAGGGCATCATTGTCGACGTTTTGCCGCTTTTCATGTGCTTTAAAGGCGATTCGAATCTACCTCCTGAAACCTATTTCCTGCAACTCTGCCTTGCTTTCAAATCCTCTTCGTTGCCTTCCCTCAATATATTTGTGGACGAGAGTTATCATTTATAACTCTGCAGGTTTGTGAATTGCAGTGCCCATGTGCTCCATTTATCAACTGGCTTTTTTGGGAGCTGGCCGCAGAAGCGCGGGATTGCCTCAGGCCCTATTCTGGTTCCGGGTGGCAGGCTGAGCCTGTGGTTAATTCTTCTTCCTGATGGGAAAATAGAGAGACCTGTGCCTGTCCCAACACCTAGATCTAGTCTCTCATTGGTTGCCCCTCTTCCCATTCATCCTTAGGACAAATTGCAACCTGTATGGAACAGGAGGTTAAAGGAGCTGATTCTCCAAGTAGGGAGATTGCTAGTAAAGTAGCTGGAATGGCGAACCCGAGCACACGGAGTTGAGAAATGAGGTGCGTTTTAGAAACTTTCCCAATCTCACGGTGTACCATCTTCTAGGTTTCTCATGCATGTTTTCGATGTAGGAAGATGCCCTTGAACCTGGAGATTGGGGACAAATGGGATGGGTACCACGCAGTATTACTTTAAAGGGTCTGCGTTTGCTCACCCAACCTCACCCAACCTTTCAGCCCCAAGAGTGTCCACCCTTATGTCTCATCCAGCTGTGGGTCTAGATATGGTCAATCCAGGTTGCGTCACAGCCCCTTAATGAATTTTGTAAGAATTTCTCTCTCTTTCACTGTCTTTGTTTCATGGGTTTTTAAAACTAATTTATTTTTATAATGGGGTTTAGCTGCTTTTCACGGCTGTGTTTATGCGGCTCTACACCCACTTGACTCACTTCCAGAGAGATATCAATACATTAATTTTAAGATTCTCACTAGTCAGATATATTCTTGTGTGGTGAATAGGGGGTGTTGAGTCCAGTTCACTGAGCAAGGAGTAGGTCTTGTCTATTACATATTGGGTGTATGGAACGGTATCTGAGCTAATTTGAAACCCTTGTTTTATGCATCACCCCACGTCACCTTTCCCGTTAAGCAACCATAGTGTGTTTTCTAAACGTGTGACTCTGTTGTGATTTGTAATTCAGTTCAATTGTAGCGGTTTTTACATTCCCTTTATAAGTGATAGCTTTTGATAAGTGTATTTTTCTGTGTGACTTATTTCACTTAGAGTCGTCGTACCTAAATCCACTCATCATGCTGCTACTAGCCTTATGACATTGATTTCATGGCTGAGTGATATTCCATTGTACATAAGGATCACAATTTCTTTATCCATTTTTCTCCTTCCTGGGATATTTAAGGTTTCGTGAAGTGGAGGTTCTTGTCAACAGAGCAGCCCTAAACTTTGGGGTGCCTGAGTCTTGCTGATTTTTAGTTTTCCCAATTTATACGCCCATGAGTGGAAGTGCCCTATGCTCCATAAACTTTGTCTTTTCGATGTTTCAGGCCACACCGTACACTTCTCCAGAGTGGCTGTTGGCAATTTACATCCCTCCCATCAGCGTGGCAAGGCTCCCATTTCTCCAAGGCCTGTCCTGCATTTGTGGTTTTGACACTTTTTTCAGCATGGCCCTTTTGACCCATGGGAAGCGAGACTTCTTTGTAGCGCTGATTTGCCTTTCCAGGTTGCTTGGTTGGCCAAAAAGGGCGTATGCGGTTTTTCCTGAATATATTCAGGAAAAAACGCATACGCCCTTTTTGGCCAAGGGCATCATTTTCCACGTTTTGCCAATTTTCATGTGCTTGAAAGGCGATTCGAATCTACCTCCTGAAACCTGTTTCATGCAACTCTGCCTTGCTTTCAAATCCTCTTCGTTGCCTTCCCTCAATATATTTGTGGACGAGAGTTATCATTTATAACTCTGCAGGTTTGTGAATTGCAGTGCCCATGTGCTCCATTTTTCAACTGGCTTTTTTCGGAGCTGGCCGCAGAAGCGCGGGATTGCCTCAGGCACTAATCTGGTTCCCGGCGGCAGGCTGAGCCTGTGCTTAATTCTTCTTCCTGATGGGAAAATAGAGTGACCTGTGCCTGTCCCAACACCTACATCTAGTCTCTCATTGGTTGCCCCTCTTCCCGTTCATCCTCAGGACAAATTGCAACCTGTACAGAACAGGAGGTTAAAGGTGCTGATTCTCCAAGTAGGGAGATTGCTAGTAAAGTAGCTGGAATGGCGAACCCGAGAACAAGGAAATGAGAAATGAGGTGCGTTTCAGAAACCTTTCCCGATCAGACGGTGTACCATCTTCTAGGTTTCCCATGCGTGTTTTCGATGTAGGAAGATGCCCTTGAACCTGGAGATTTGGGACCCATGGGATGGGTACCACGCAGTATTACTTTAAAGGGTCTACGTTTGCTCACCCAACCTCACCAAACCTCTCAGCCCCAAGAGTGTCCACCCTTAGGTCTCATCCAACTGTGGGTCTAGATATGTTCAACCCAGGTTGCGTCACAGCCCCTGAAGGAATTGTGTAAGAATTTCTCTCTCTTTCTCTGTCTTTGTTTTACGGGTTTTTAGAAGTAATTTATTTTTATAATGGAGTTTAGCTGCTTTTCACGGCTGTGTTTATGCGGCTTTACACACACTTGACTCACTTCCAGAGAGATATCAATATATAGGTTTTAAGATTCTCACTAGTCAGATATATTCTTGTGCGGTGAATAGGGGGTGTTGAGTCCAGTTCACTGAGAAAGGAGTAGGTCTTTTCTATTACTTATTGGGTGTATGGAAGGGTATCTGAGCTAATTTGAAACCCTTGTTTTATGCATCACCGCACATCACCTTTCCCGTTAAGCAGCCATAGTGTGTTTTCTAAATGTGTGACTCTGTTCTGATTTGTAATACAATTCAAGTGTAGCGGTTTTTACATTCCCTTTATAAGTGATAGCTTTTGATAAGTGTCTTTTTCTGTGTGACTTATTTCACTTAGAGTCATCGTACCTAAATCCACTCATCATGCTGCTACTAGCCTTATGACATTGATTTCATGGCTGAGTGATATTCCATTGTACATAAGGACCACAATTTCTTTATCCATTTTTCTCTTTCCTGGGATATTTAAGGTTTCCTGAAGTGGAGGTTCCTGTCAACAGAGCAGCCCTAACCTTTGGTTGCCTGAGTCTTGCTGATTTTTAGTTTTCCCAATTTATACGCCCATGAGTGGAAGTGCCCTATGCTCCATAAACTGTGTTTTTTCGATGTTTCAGGCCACACCGTACACTTCTCCAGAGTGGCTGTTGGCAATTTACATCCCGCCCATCAGCGTAGCAAGGCTCCCATTTCTCCATGGCCTGTCCTGCATTTGTGGTTTTGACACTTTTTTCAGCATGACCCTTTTGACCGATGGGAAGCGAGACTTCTTTGTAGCGCTGATTTGCCTTTCCAGGTTGCTTGGTTGGCCAAAAAGGGCGTATGCGTTTTTTCCTGAATATATTCAGGAAAAAACGCATACGCCCTTTTTGGCCAAGGGCATCATTTTCCACGTTTTGCCGCTTTTCATGTGCTTGAAATGCGATTCGAATCTACCTCCTGAAATCTGTGTTTTGCAGTTCTGCCTTGCTTTCAAATCCTCTTCGTTGCCTTCCCTCAATATATTTGTGGACGAGAGTTATCATTTATAACTCTGCAGGTTTGTGAATTGCAGTGCCCATGTGCTCCATTTTTCAACTGGCTTTTTTGGGAGCTGGCCGCAGAAGTGCGGGATTGCCTCAGGCCCTATTCTGGTTCCGGGCGGCAGGCTGAGCCTGTGGTTATTTCTTCTTCCTGATGGGAAAATAGAGTGACCTGTGCCTGTCCCAACACCTAGATCTAGTCTCTCATTGGTTGCCCCTCTTCCCGTTCATCCTCAGGACAAATTGCAACCTATACGGAACTGGAGGTTAAAGGTGCTGATTCTCCAAGTAGGGAGATTGCTAGTAAAGTAGCTAGAATGGCGTACCCGAGCACAAGGAGATGAGAAATGAGGTGCGTTTTAGAAACCTTTCAAAATCACATGCTGTACCATCTTCTAGGTTCCTCATGCAAGTTTTCAATGTAGGAAGATGCCCTTGAACCTGGAGATTTGGGACCCATGTGATGGGTACCATGCATTATTACTTTAAAGGGTCTGCGTTGGCTCACCCAACCTCACCAAACCTCTCAGCCCCAAGAGTGTCCACCCTTATGTCTCATCCAGCTGTGGGTCTAGATATGGTCAATCCAGGTTGTGTCACAGCCCCTGAATGAATTTTGTAAGAATTTCTCTCTCTTTCACTGTCTTTGTTTCATGCGTTTTTAAAACTAATTTATTTTTATAATGGGGTTTAGCTGCTTTTCACGGCTGTGTTTATGCGGATTTACACCCACTTGACTCACTTCCAGAGAGATATCAATACATAGGTTTTAAGATTCTCACTAGTCAGATATATTCTTGTGCGGTGAATAGAGGGTGTTGAGTCCAGTTCACTGAGCAAGGAGTAGGTCTTGTCTATTACATATTGGGTGTATGGAATGGTATCTGAGCGAATTTGAAACCCTTGTTTTATGCATCACCCCACCTCACCTTTCCCGTTAAGCAGCCATAGTGTGTTTTCAAAATGGGTGACTCTGTTCTGATTTGTAATTCAGTTCAAGTGTAGCGGTTTTTACATTCCCTCTATAAGTGATAGCTTTTGATATGTGTCTTTTTCTGTGTGACTTATTTCACTTAGAGTCGTCGTACCTAAAACCAATCATCATGCTGCTACTAGCCTTATGACATTGATTTCATGGCTGAGTGATATTCCATTGTACATAAGGACCACAACTTCTTTATCCATTTTTCTCTTTCCTGGGATATTTAAGGTGTCATGAAGTGGAGGTTCTTGTCAACAGAGCAGCCCTAAACTTTGGGGTGCCTGTGTCTTGCTGATTTTAGTTTTCCCAATTTATACGCCCATGAGTGGAAGTGCCCTATGCTCCCTAAGCTTTGTTTTTTCGATGTTTCAAGACACACCGTACACTTCTCCAGAGTGGCTGTTGGCAATTTACATCCCGCCCATCAGCGTAGCAAGGCTCCTATTTCTCCATGGCCTGTCCTGCATTTGTGGTTTTGACACTTTTTTCAGCATGGCCTTTTGGACCGATGGGAAGCGAGACTTCTTTGTAGCGCTGATTTGCCTTTCCAGGTTGCTTGGTTGGCCAAAAAGGGCGTATGCGTTTTTTCCTGAATATATTCAGGAAAAAACGCATACGCCCTTTTTGGCCAAGGGCATCATTGTCCACGTTTTGCCGCTTTTCATGTGCTTTAAAGGCGATTCGAATCTACCTCCTGAAACCTGTTTCCTGCAACTCTGCCTTGCTTTCAAATCCTCTTCGTTGCCTTCCCTCAATATATTTGTGGACGAGAGTTATCATTTATAACTCTGCAGGTTTGTGAATTGCAGTGCCCATGTGCTCCATTTATCAACTGGCTTTTTTGGGAGCTGGCCGCAGAAGCGCGGGATTGCCTCAGGCCCTATTCTGGTTCCGGGCGGCAGGCTGAGCCTGTGGTTAATTCTTCTTCCTGATGGGAAAATAGAGTGACCTGTGCCTGTCCCAACACCTAGATCTAGTCTCTCATTGGTTGCCCCTCTTCCCATTCATCCTTAGGACAAATTGCAACCTGTATGGAACAGGAGGTTAAAGGTGCTGATTCTCCAAGTAGGGAGATTGCTAGTAAAGTAGCTGGAATGGCGAACCCGAGGAAACGGAGTTGAGAAATGAGGTGCATTTTAGAAACTTTCCCAATCACACGGTGTACCATCTTCTGGGTTTCTCATGCATGTTTTCGATGTAGGAAGATGCCCTTGAACCTGGAGATTTGGGACCCATGGGATGGGTACCACGCAGTTTTACTTTAAAGTGTCTGCGTTTGCTCACCCAACCTCACCAAACCTCTCAGCCCCAAGAGTGTCCACCTTTATGTGTCATCCAGCTGTGGGTCTAGATATGGTCAATACAGTTTGCGTCACAGCCCCTGAATGAATTTTGTAAGAATTTCTCTGTCTTTCACTGTCTTTGTTTCATGGGTTTTTAAAACTAATTTATTTTTATAATGGGGTTTAGCTGCTTATCACAGCTTTGTTTATGCGGCTTTACACCCACTTGACTCACTTCCAGAGAGATATCAATACATAAGTTTTAAGATTCTCACTAGTCAGATATATTCTTGTGCGGTGAATAGGGGGTGTTGAGTCCAGTTCACTGAGCAAGGAGTAGGTCTTGTCTATTACATATTGGGTGTATGTAACGGTATCTGTGCTAATTTGAAACCCTTGTTTTATGCATCACCCCACGTCACCTTTCCCGTTAAGCAGCCATAGTGTGTTTTCTAAACGTGTGACTCTGTTCTGTTTTGTAATTCAGTTCAAGTGTAGCGGTTTTCACATTCCCTCTATAAGTGATAGCTTTTGATAAGTGTCTTTTTCTGTGTGACTTATTTCCCTTAGAATCATCGTACCTAAGTCCACCCATCTTGCGTCTACTGGCCTTATGACATTGATTTCATGGCAGAGTGATATTCCATTGTATATAAGAACCACAACTTCTTTATCCATTTTTCTCTTTCCTGGGATATTTAAGGTGTCATGAAGTGGAGGTTCTTGTCAACAGAGCAGCCCTAAACTTTGGGGTGCCTGTGTCTTGCTGATTTTTAGTTTTCCCAATTTATACGCCCATGAGTGGACGTGCCCTATGCTCCCTAAGCTGTGTTTTCTCGATATTTCAGGACACACCGTACACTTCTCCAGAGTGGCTGTTGGCAATTTACATCCCGCCCATCAGCGTAGCAAGGCTCCCATTTCTCCATGGCCTGTCCTGCATTTGTGGTTTTGACACTTTTTTCAGCATGGCCCTTTGGACCGATGGGAAGCGAGACTTCTTTGTAGCGCTGATTTGCCTTTCCAGGTTGCTTGGTTGGCCAAAAAGAGCGTATGAGGTTTTTCCTGAATATATTCAGGAAAAAACGCATACGTCCTTTTTGGCCAAGGGCATCATTGTCGACGTTTTGCCGCTTTTCATGTGCTTTAAAGGCGATTCGAATCTACCTCCTGAAACCAGTTTCCTGCAATTTTGCCTTGCTTTCAAATCCTCTTCGTTGCCTTCCCTCAATATATTTGTGGACGAGAGTTATCATTTATAACTCTGCAGGTTTGTGAATTGCAGTGCCTATGTGCTCCATTTTTCAACTGGCTTTTTTGGGAGCTGGCCGCAGAAGCGCGGGATTGCCTCAGGCCCTATTCTGGTTCCGGGCGGTAGGCTGAGCCTGTGGTTAATTCTTCTTCCTGATGGGAAAATAGAGTGACCTGTGCCTGTCCCAACACCTAGATCTAGTCTCTCATTGGTTGCCCCTCTTCCCATTCATCCTTAGGACAAATTGCAACCTGTATGGAACAGGAGGTTAAAGGTGCTGATTCTCCAAGTAGGGAGATTGCTAGTAAAGTAGCTGGAATGGCGAACCCGAGCACACGGAGTTGAGAAATGAGGTGCATTTTAGAAACTTTCCCAATCACATGGTGTACCATCTTCTGGGTTTCTCATGCATGTTTTCGATGCAGGAAGATGCCCTTGAACCTGGAGATTTGGGACCCATGGGATGGGTACCACGCAGTATTACTTTAAAGGGTCTGCGTTTGCTCACCCAACCTCACCAAACCTGTGAGCCCCAAGAGTGTCCACCCTTAGGTCTCATCCACCTGTTGGTCTAGAATTGGTCAATCCATGTTGCATCACGGCCCCTGAACGAATTGTGTAAGAACTTCTCTCTCTTTCACTGTCTTTGTTTTACGGGTTTTTACAAGTAATTTATTTTTATAATGGGGTTTAGCTGCTTTTCACGGCTGTGTTTATGCGGCTTTACACCCACTTGACACACTTCCAGAGAAATATCAATACATAGGTTTTAAGATTCTCATTAGTCAGATATATACTTGTGCGGTGAATAGGGGGTGTTGAGTCCAGTTCACTGAGCAAGGAGTAGGTCTTGTCTATGACATATTGGGTGTATGTAACGGTATCTGTGCTAATGTGAAACCCTTGTTTTATGCATCACCCCACCTCACCTTTCCCGTTAAGCAGCCATAGTGTGTTTTCTAAACGTGTGACTCTCTTCTGTTTTGTAATTCAGTTCAAGTGTAGCGGTTTTTACATTCCCTCTATAAGTGATAGCTTATGATAAGTGTCTATTTCTGTGTGACTTATTTCACTTAGAATCGTCGTACCTAAATCCACTCATCATGATGCTACTAGCCTTAAGACATTGATTTCATGGCTGAGTGATATTCCATTGTACATAAGGACCACAACTTCTTTATCCATTTTTCTCTTTCCTGGGATATTTAAGGTGTCATGAAGTGGAGGTTCTTGTCAACAGAGCAGCCCTAAACTTTGGGGTGCCTGTGTCTTGCTGATTTTTAGTTTTCCCAATTTATACGCCTATAAGTGGACGTGCCCTATGCTCCCTAAGCTGTGTTTTTCCGATGTTTCAGGATACACCGTACACTTCTCCAGAGTGGTTGTTGGCAATTTACATTCCGCCCATCAGTGTAGCAAGGCTTCCATTTCTCAATGGCCTGTCCTGCTTTTGTGGTTTTGACAGTTTTTTCAGCATGACCCTTTTGACCGATGGGAAGCGAGACTTCTTTGTAGCGCTGATTTGCCTTTCCAGGTTGCTTGGTTGGCCAAAAAGGGCGTATGCGTTTTTTCCTGAATATATTCAGGAAAAAACGCATACGCCCTTTTTGGCCAAGGGCATCATTGTCGACGTTTTGCCGCTTTTCATGTGCTTCAAAGGCGATTCGAATCTACCTCCTGAAACCTGTTTCCTGCAATTCTGCCTTGCTTTCAACTCCTCTTCGTTGCCTTCCCTCAATATATTTGTGGACGAGAGTTATCATTTATAACTCAGCAGGTTTGTGAATTGCAGTGCCCCTGAGCTCCATTTTTGAACTGTCTTTTTTGGGAGCTGGCCGCAATAGCTCGGGATTGCCTCAGGCCCTATTCTGGTTCCCGGCGGCAGGCTGAGCCTGTGTTTAATTCTTCTTCCTGATGGGAAAATAGAGTGACCTGTGCCTGTCCCAACACCTAGATCTAGTCTCTCATTTGTTTCCCCTCTTCCCGTTCATCCTCAGGACAAATTGCAACCTGTAGGGAACAGGAGGTTAAAAGTGCTGATTCTCCAAGTAGGGAGACTGCTAGTAAAGTAGCTGGAAAGGTGAACCCGAGCACAAGGAGATGAAAAATTGGGTGCGTTTTAGAAACCTTTCAAAATCACACGGTGTACCATCTTCTGGGTTTCTCATGCATGTTTTCGATGTAGGAAGATGCCTTTGAACCTGGAGATTTGGGACCCATGGGATGGGTACCACGCAGTATTACTTTAAAGGGTCTGAGTTTGCTCACCCAACCTCACCCAACCTCTCAGCCCCAAGAGTGTCCACCCTTATGTCTCATCCCGGTGTGGGTCTAGATATGGTCAATCCGGGTTGCATCACAGCCCCTGAACGAATTGGGTAAGAATTTCTCTCTCTTTCACTGTCTTTGTTTTACGGGTTTTTAAAAGTAATTTATTTTTATAATGGTGTTTAGCTGCTTTTCACGGCTGTGTTTATGCGGCTTTACACCCACTTGGCTCACTTCCAGAGAGATATCAATATATAGGTTTTAAGATTCTTACTAGTCAGATATATTCTTGTGCCGTGAATAGGGGGTGTTGAGTCCAGTTCACTGAGCAAGGAGTAGGTCTTGTCTATTACATATTGGGTGTATGGAACGGTATCTGAGCGAATTTGAAACCCTTGTTTTATGCATCACCCCACCTCACCTTTCCCGTTAAGCAGCCATAGTGTGTTTTCTAAACGTGTGATTCTGTTCTGTTCTGTAATTCAGTTCGAGTGTAGCGGTTTTTACATTCCCTCTATAAGTGATAGCTTATGATAAGTGTCTTTTTCTGTGTGACTTATTTCACTTAGAATCGTCGTACCTAAATCCACTCATCTTGCTACTACTAGCCTTATGACATTGATTTCATGTCTGAGTGATATTCCTTTGTAGATAAGGACCACAACTTCTTTATCCATTTTTCTCTTTCCTGGGATATTTAAGGTGTCATGAAGTGGAGGTTCTTGTCAACATAGCAGCCCTAAACATTGGGGTGCCTGTGTCTTCCTGATTTTTAGTTTTCCCAATTTATACGCCCATGAGTGGATGTGCCCTATGCTCCCTAAGCTGTATTTTTTCGATGTTTCAGGACACACCGTACACTTCTCCAGAGTGGCTTTTGGCAATTTACATCCCGCCCATCAGCGTAGCAAGGCTGCCATTTCTCCATGGCCTGTACTGCATTTCTGGTTTTGACACTTTTTGCAGCATGGCCCTTTTGACCGATGGGAAGCGAGACTTCTTTGTAGCGCTGATTTGCCTTTCCAGGTTGCGTGGTTGGCCAAAAAGAGCGTATGCGTTTTTTCCTGAATATATTCAGGAAAAAACGCATACGCCCTTTTTGGCCAAGGGCATCATTGTCGACGTTTTGCCGCTTTTCATGTGCTTTAAAGGCGATTCGAATCTACCTCCTGAAATCTGTTTCCTGCAATTCTGCCTTGCTTTCAAATCCTCTTCGTTGCCTTCCCTCAATATATCTGTGGATGAGAGTTATCATTTATAACTCTGCGGGTTTGTGAATTGCAGTGTCCCTGAGCTCCATTTTTCAACTCGCTTTTTTGGGAGCTGGCCGCAAAAGCGCGGGATTGCCTCAGGCCCTATTCTGGTTCCTGGCGGCAGGCTGAGCCTGTGGTTAATTCTTCTTCCTGATGGGAAAATAGAGTGACCTGGGCCTGTCCCAACACCTAGATCTAGTCTCTCATTGGTTGCCCCTCTTCCCGTTCATCCTCAGGACAAATTGCAACCTGTAGGGAACAGGAGCTTAAAGGTGCTGATTCTCCAAGTAGGGAGATTGCTAGTAAAGTAGCTGGAAAGGCGAACCCGAGCACAAGGAGATGAGAAATTGGGTGCGTTTTAGAAACCTTTCAAAATCACACGGTGTTCCATCTTCTGGGTTTCTCATGCATGTTTTCGATGTAGGAAGATGCCCTTGAACCTGGAGATTTGGGACCCATGGGATGGGTACCACGCAGTACTACTTTAAAGGGTCTGAGTTTGCTCACCCAACCTCACCCAACCTCTCAGCCCCAAGAGTGTCCACCCTTATGTCTCATCCAGGTGTGGGTCTAGATATGGTCAATCCAGGTTGCATCACAGCTCCTGAAAGAATTTTTTAAGAATTTCTCTCTCTTTCACTGTCTTTGTTTTACAGGATTTTAAAAGTAATTTATTTTTATAATGGGGTTTAGCTGCTTTTCACGGCTGTGTTTATGCAGCTTTACACCCACTTGACACACTTCCAGAGAGATATCAATACATAGGTTTTACGATTCTTACTAGTCACATATATTCTTGTGCGGTGAATAGGGGGTGTTGAGTCCAGTTCACTGAGCAAGGAGTAGGTCTTGTCTATTACATATTGGGTGTATGGAACAGTATCTGAGCGAATTTGAAACCCTTGTTTTATGCATCACCCCACCTCACCTTTCCCGTTAAGCAGCCATAGTGTGTTTTCTAAACGTGTGACTCTGTTCTGTTTTGTAATTCAGTTCAAGTGTAGCGGTTTTTACATTCCCTCTATAAGTGATAGCTTATGATAAGTGTCTTTTTCTGTGTGACTTATTTCACTTAGAATCGTCATACCTAAATCCACTCATCTTGCTTCTACTAGCCTTATGACATTGATTTCATGTCTGAGTGATATTCCTTTGTACATAAGGACCACAACTTCTTTATCCATTTTTCTCTTTCCTGGGATATTTAAGGTGTCATGAAGTGGAGGTTCTTGTCAACATAGCAGCCCTAAACATTGGGGTGCCTGTGTCTTGCTGATTTTTAGTTTTCCCAATTTATACGCCCATGAGTGGACGTGCCCTATGCTCCCTAAGCTGTGTTTTTTCGATGTTTCAGGACACACCGTACACTTCTCTAGAGTGGCTGTTGGCAATTTACATCCCGCCCATCAGCGTAGCAAGGCTGCCATTTCTCCATGGCCTGTCCTGCATTTCTGGTTTTCACACTTTTTGCAGCATGGCCCTTTTGACCGATGGGAAGCGAGACCTCTTTGTAGCGCTGATTTGCCTTTCCAGGTTGCTTGGTTGGCCAAAAAGGGCGTATGCGTTTTTTCCTGAATATATTCAGGAAAAAACGCATACGCCCTTTTTGGCCAAGGGCATCATTGTCGACGTTTTGCCGCTTTTCATGTGCTTTAAAGGCTATTCGAATCTACCTCCTGAAATCTGCTTCCTGCAATTCTGCCTTGCTTTCAAATCCTCTTCGTTGCCTTCCCTCAATATATCTGTGGATGAGAGTTATCATTTATAACTCTGCGGGTTTGTGAATTGCAGTGTCCCTGAGCTCCATTTTTCAACTCGCTTTTTTGGGAGCTGGCCACAAAAGCGCGAGATTGCCTCAGGCCTTATTCTGGTTCCTGGCGGCAGGCTGAGCCTGTGGTTAATTCTTCTTCCTGATGGGAAAATAGAGTGACCTGTGCCTCTACCAACACCTAGATCTAGTCTCTTATTGGTTGCCCCTCTTCCCGTTCATCCTCAGGACAAATTGCAACCTGTAGGGAACAGGAGCTTAAAGGTGCTGATTCTCCAAGTAGGGAGATTGCTAGTAAAGTAGCTGGAAAGGCGAACCCTAGCACAAGGAGATGAGAAATGGGGTGCGTTTTAGAAACCTTTCAAAATCACACGGTGTACCATCTTCTGGGTTTCTCATGCATGTTTTCGATGTAGGAAGATGCCCTTGAACCTGGAGATTTGGGACCCATGGGATGGGTACCACGCAGTATTACTTTAAAGGGTCTGAGTTTGCTCACCCAACCTCACCCAACCTCTCAGCCCCAAGAGTGTCCACCCTTATGTCTCATCCAGGTGTGGGTCTAGATATGGTCAATCCAGGTTGCATCACAGCCCCTGAACGAATTTTGTAAGAATTTCTCTCTCTTTCACTGTCTTTGTTTCACGGGTTTTTAAAAGTAATTTATTTTTATAATGGGGTTTAGCTGCTTTTCACGGCTGTGTTTATGCGGCTTTACACCCACTTGGCTCACTTCCAGAGAGATATCAATACATAGGTTTTACGATTCTTACTAGTCAGATATATTCTTGTGCGGTGAATAAGGGGTGTTGAGTCCAGTTCACTGAGCAAGGAGTAGGTCTTGTCTATTACATATTGGGTGTATGGAACAGTATCTGAGCGAATTTGAAACCCTTGTTTTATACATCACCCCACCTCACCTTTCCCGTTAAGCAGCCATAGTGTGTTTTCTAAACGTGTGACTCTGTTCTGTTTTGTAATTCAGTTCAAGTGTAGCCGTTTTTACATTCCCTCTATAAGTGATAGCTTATGATAAGTGTCTTTTTCTGTGTGACTTATTTCACTTAGAATCGTCATACCTAAATCCACTCATCTTGCTTCTACTAGCCTTATGACATTGATTTCATGTCTGAGGGATATTCCTTTGTACATAAGGACCACAACTTCTTTATCCATTTATCTCTTTCCTGGGATATTTAAGGTGTCATGAAGTGGAGGTTCTTGTCAACATAGCAGCCCTAAACATTGGGGTGCCTGTGTGTTGCTGATTTTTAGTTTTCCCAATTTATACGCCCATGAGTGGATGTGCCCTATGCTCCCTAAGCTGTGTTTTTTCGATGTTTCAGGACACACCGTACACTTCTCCAGAGTGGCTTTTGGCAATTTACATCCCGCCCATCAGCGTAGCAAGGCTGCCATTTCTCCATGGCCTGTACTGCATTTCTGGTTTTGACACTTTTTGCAGCATGGCCCTTTTGACCGATGGGAAGCGAGACTTATTTGTAGCGCTGATTTGCCTTTCCAGGTTGCTTGGTTGGCCAAAAAGGGCGTATGCGTTTTTTCCTGAATATATTCAAGAAAAAACGCTTACGCCCTTTTTGGCCAAGGGCATCACTGTCGACGTTTTGCCACTTTTCATGTGCTTTAAAGGCGATTCGAATCTACCTCCTGAAACCTGTTTCCTGCAATTCTGCCTTGCTTTCAAATCCTCTTCGTTGCCTTCCCTCAATATATTTGTGGACGAGAGTTATCATTTATAACTCTGCAGGTTTGTGAATTGCAGTGCCCCTGAGCTCCATTTTTCAACTGTCTTTTTTGGGAGCTGGCCGCAAAAGCACGGGATTGCCTCAGGCCCTATTCTGGTTCCCGGCGGCAGGCTGAGCCTGTGTTTAATTCTTCTTCCTGATGGGAAATTAGAGTGACCTGTGCCTGTCCCAACACCTAGATCTAGTCTCTCATTGGTTGCCCCTCTTCCCGTTCATCCTCAGGACAAATTGCAACCTGTAGGGAACAGGACCTTAAAGGTGCTGATTCTCCAAGTAGGGAGATTGCTAGTAAAGTAGCTGGAAAGGCGAACCCGAGCACAAGGAGATGAGAAATTGGGTGCGTTTTAGAAACCTTTCAAAATCACACGGTGTACCATCTTCTGAGTTTCTCATGCATGTTTTCGATGTAGGAAGATGCCCTTGAACCTGGAGATTTGGGACCAATGGGATGGGTACCACACAGTATTACTTTAAAGGGTCTGCGTTTGCTCACCCAACCTCACCCAAACTCTCAGCCCCAAGAGTGTCCACCCTTATGTCTCATCCAGGTGTGGGTCTAGATATGGTCAATCCAGGTTGCATCAGAGCCCCTGAACGAATTTTGTAAGAATTTCTCTCTCTTTCACTGTCTTTGTTTTACGGGTTTTTAAAAGTAATTTATTTTTATAATGGGGTTTAGCTGCTTTTCACGGCTGTGTTTATGCGGCTTTACACCCACTTGGCTCACTTCCAGAGAGATATCAATACATAGGTTTTACGATTCTTACTAGTCAGATATATTCTTGTGCGGTGAATAGGGGGTGTTGAGTCCAGTTCACTGAGCAAGGAGTAGGTCTTGTCTATTACATATTGGGTGTATGGAACAGTATCTGAGCGAATTTGAAACCCTTGTTTTATGCATCACCCCACCTCACCTTTCCCGTTAAGCAGCCATAGTGTGTTTTCTAAACGTGTGACTCTGTTCTGTTTTGTAATTCAGTTCAAGTGTAGCGGTTTTTACATTCCCTCTATAAGTGATAGCTTATTATAAGTGTCTTTTTCTGTGTGACTTATTTCACTTAGAATCGTCATACCTAAATCCACTCATCTTGCTTCTACTAGCCTTATGACATTGATTTCATGTCTGAGTGATATTCCTTTGTACATAAGGACCACAACTTCTTTATCCATTTTTCTCTTTCCTGGGATATTTAAGGTGTCATGAAGTGGAGGTTCTTGTCAACATAGCAGCCCTAATGTTTGGGGTGCCTGTGTCTTGCTGATTTTTAGTTTTCCCAATTTATACGCCAATGAGTGGACGTGCCCTATGCTCCCTAAGCTGTGTTTTTTCGATGTTTCAGGACACACCGTACACTTCTCCAGAGTGGCTGTTGGCAATTTACATCCCGCCCATCAGCGTAGCAAGGCTGCCATTTCTCCATGGCCTGTCCTGCATTTCTGGTTTTGAAACTTTTTGCAGCATGGCCCTTTTGACGGATGGGAAGCGAGACTTCTTTGTAGCGCTGATTTGCCTTTCCAGGTTGCTTGGTTGGCCAAAAAGGGCGTATGCGTTTTTTCCTGAATATATTCAGGAAAAAACGCTTACGCCCTTTTTGGCCAAGGGCATCACTGTCGACGTTTTGCCACTTTTCATGTGCTTTAAAGGCGATTCGAATCTACCTCCTGAAACCTGTTTCCTGCAATTCTGCCTTGCTTTCAAATCCTCTTCGTTGCCTTCCCTCAATATATTTGTGGACGAGAGTTATCATTTATAACTCAGCAGGTTTGTGAATTGCAGTGCCCCTGAGCTCCATTTTTCAACTGTCTTTTTTGGGAGCTGGCCGCAAAAGCACGGGATTGCCTCAGGCCCTATTCTGGTTCCCGGCGGCAGGCTGAGCCTGTGTTTAATTCTTCTTCCTGATGGGAAAATAGAGTGATCTGTGCCTGTCCCAACACCTAGATCTAGTCTCTCATTATTTGCCCCTCTTCCCGTTCATCCTCAGGACAAATTGCAACCTGTAGGGAACAGGAGCTTAAAGGTGCTGATTCTCCAAGTAGGGAGATTGCTAGTAAAGTAGCTGGAAAGGTGAACCCGAGCACAAGGAGATGAGAAATTGGGTGCGTTTTAGAAACCTTTCAAAATCACACGGTGTACCATCTTCTGGGTTTCTCATGCATGTTTTCGATGTAGGAAGCTGCCTTTGAACCTGGAGATTTGGGACCCATGGGATGGGTTCCACGCAGTATTACTTTAAAGGGTCTGAGTTTGCTCACCCAACCTCTCAGCCCCAAGAGTGTCCACCCTTATGTCTCACCCCGGTGTGGGTCTAGATATGGTCAATCCAGGTTGCATCACAGCCCCTGAACGAATTTTGTAAGAATTTCTCTCTCTTTCACTGTCTTTGTTTTACGGGTTTTTAAAAGTAATTTATTTTTATAATGGAGTTTAGCTGCTTTTCACGGCTGTGTTTATGCGGCTTTACACCCACTTGGCTCACTTCCAGAGAGATATCAATACATAGGTTTTACGATTCTTACTAGTCAGATATATTCTTGCGCGGTGAATAGGGGGTGTTGAGTCCAGTTCACTGAGCAAGGAGTAGGTCTTGTCTATTACATATTGGGTGTATGGAACAGTATCTGAGCGAATTTGAAACCCTTGTTTTATGCATCACCCCACCTCACCTTTCCCGTTAAGCAGCCATAGTGTGTTTTCTAAACGTGTGACTCTTTTCTGTTTTGTAATTCAGTTCAAGTGTAGCGGTTTTTACATTCCCTCTATAAGTGATAGCTTATGATAAGTGTCTTTTTCTGTGTGACTTATTTCACTTAGAATCGTCATACCTAAATCCACTCATCTTGCTTCTACTAGCCTTATGACATTGATTTCATGTCTGAGTGATATTCCATTGTACATAAGAACTACAACTTCTTTATCCATTTTTCTCTTTCCTGGGATATTTAAGGTGTCATGAAGTGGAGGTTCTTGTCAACAGAGCAGCCCTAAACTTTTGGGTGCCTGTGTCTTGCTGATTTTTAGTTTTCCCAATTTATACGCCCATGAGTGGAGGTGCCCTATGCTCCCTAAGCTGTGTTTTTTCGATGTTTCAGGACACACCGTACACTTCTCCAGAGTGGCTGTTGGCAATTTACATCCCGCCCATCAGCGTAGCAAGGCTGCCATTTCTCCATGGCCTGTCCTGCATTTCTGGTTTTGACACTTTTTGCAGCATGGCCCTTTTGACCGATGGGAAGCGAGACCTCTTTGTAGCGCTGATTTGCCTTTCCAGGTTGCTTGGTTGGCCAAAAAGGGCGTATGCGTTTTTTCCTGAATATATTCAGGAAAAAACGCATACGCCCTTTTTGGCCAAGGGCATCATTGTCGACGTTTTGCCGCTTTTCATGTGCTTTACAGGCGATTCGAATCTACCTCCTGAAATCTGTTTCCTGCAATTCTGCCTTGCTGTCAAATCCTCTTCGTTGCCTTCCCTCAATATATCTGTGGATGAGAGTTATCATTTATAACTCTGCGGGTTTGTGAATTGCAGTGTCCCTGAGCTCCATTTTTCAACTCGCTTTTTTGGGAGCTGGCCGCAAAAGCGCGGGATTGCCTCAGGCCCTATTCTGGTTCCTGGCGGCAGGCTGAGCCTGTGGTTAATTCTTCTTCCTGATGGGAAAATAGAGTGACCTGTGCCTGTCCCAACACCTAGATCTAGTCTCTCATTGGTTGCCCCTCTTCCCGTTCATCCTCAGGACAAATTGCAACCTGTAGGGAACAGGAGCTTAAAGGTGCTGGTTCTCCAATTAGGGAGATTGCTAGTAAAGTAGTTGGAAAGGCGAACCCGAGCACAAAGAGATGAGAAATTGGGTGCGTTTTAGAAACCTTTCAAAATCACACGGTGTACCATCTTCTGTGTTTCTCATGCATGTTTTCGATGTAGGAAGATGCCCTTGAACCTGGAGATTTGGGACCCATGGGATGGGTACCACACAGTATTACTTTAAAGGGTCTGCGTTTGCTCACCCAACCTCACCCAAAATCTCAGCCCCAAGAGTGTCCACCCTTATGTCTCATCCAGGTGTGGGTCTAGATATGGTCAATCCAGGTTGCATCACAGCCCCTGAACGAATTTTGTAAGAATTTCTCTCTCTTTCACTGTCTTTGTTTTACGGGTTTTTAAAAGTAATTATTTTTATAATGGGGTTTAGCTGCTTTTCACGGCTGTGTTTATGCGGCTTTACACCCACTTGGCTCACTTCCAGAGAGATATCAATACATAGGTTTTACGATTCTTACTAGTCAGATATATTCTTGTGCGGTGAATAGGGGATGTTGAGTCCAGTTCACTGAGCAAGGAGTAGGTCTTGTCTATTACATATTGGGTGTATGGAACAGTATCTGAGCGAATTTGAAACCCTTGTTTTATGCATCACCCCACCTCATCTTTCCCGTTAAGCAGCCATAGTGTGTTTTCTAAACGTGTGACTCTGTTCTGTTTTGTAATTCAGTTCAAGTGTAGCGGTTTTTACATTCCCTCTATAAGTGATAGCTTATGATAAGTGTCTTTTTCTGTGTGACTTATTTCACTTAGCATCGTCATACCTAAATCCACTCATCTTGCTTCTACTAGCCTTATGACATTGATTTCATGTCTGAGGGATATTCCTTTGTACATAAGGACCACAACTTCTTTATCCATTTTTCTCTTTCCTGGGATATTTAAGGTGTCATGAAGTGGAGGTTCTTGTCAACATAGCAGCCCTAAACATTGGGGTGCCTGTGTCTTGCTGATTTTTAGTTTTCCCAATTTATACGCCCATGAGTGGACGTGCCCTATGCTCCCTAAGCTGTGTTTTTTCGTTGTTTCAGGACACACCGTACACTTCTCCAGAGTGTCTGTTGGCAATTTACATCCCGCCCATCAGCGTAGCAAGGCTGCCATTTCTCCATGGCCTGTCCTGCATTTCTGGTTTTGAAAAATTTTGCAGCATGGCCCTTTTGACGGATGGGAAGCGAGACTTCTTTGTAGCGCTGATTTGCCTTTCCAGGTTGCTTGGTTGGCCAAAAAGGGCGTATGCGTTTTTTCCTGAATATATTCAGGAAAAAACGCTTACGCCCTTTTTGGCCAAGGGCATCACTGTCGATGTTTTGCCACTTTTCATGTGCTTTAAAGGCGATTCGAATCTACCTCCTGAAACCTGTTTCCTGCAATTCTGCCTTGCTTTCAACTCCTCTTCGTTGCCTTCCCTCAATATATTTGTGGACGAGAGTTATCATTTATAACTCAGCAGGTTTGTGAATTGCAGTGCCCCTGAGCTCCATTTTTGAACTGTCTTTTTTGGCAGCTGGCCGCAATAGCTCGGGATTGCCTCAGGCCCTATTCTGGTTCCCGGCGGCAGGCTGAGCCTGTGTTTAATTCTTCTTCCTGATGGGAAAATAGAGTGACCTGTGCCTGTCCCAACACCTAGATCTAGTCTCTCATTTGTTTCCCCTCTTCCCGTTCATCCTCAGGACAAATTGCAACCTGTAGGGAACAGGAGGTTAAAGGTGCTGATTCTCCAAGTAGGGAGATTGCTAGTAAAGTAGCTGGAAAGGTGAAACCGAGCACAAGGAGATGAGAAATTGGGTGCGTTTTAGAAACCTTTCAAAATCACATGGTGTACCATCTTCTGGGTTTCTCATGCATGTTTTCGATGTAGGAAGATGCCTTTGAACCTGGAGATTTGGGACCCATGGGATGAGTACCACGCAGTATTACTTTAAAGGGTCTGAGTTTGCTCACCCAACCTCACCCAACCTCTCAGCCCCAAGAGTGTCCACCCTTATGTCTCATCCCGGTGTGGGTCTAGATATGGTCAATCCAGGTTGCATCACAGCCCCTGAACGAATTTTGTAAGAATTTCTCTCTCTTTCACTGTCTTTGTTTTACGGGTTTTTAAAAGTAATTTATTTTTATAATGGTGTTTAGCTGCTTTTCACGGCTGTGTTTATGCGGCTTTACACCCACTTGGCTCACTTCCAGAGAGATATCAATACATAGGTTTTAAGATTCTTACTAGTCAGATATATTCTTGTGCGGTGAATAGGGGGTGTTGAGTCCAGTTCACTGAGCAAGGAGTAGGTCTTGTCTATTACATATTGGGTGTATGGAACGGTATCTGAGCGAATTTGAAACCCTTGTTTTATGCATCACCCCACCTCACCTTTCCCGTTAAGCAGCCATAGTGTGTTTTCTAAACGTGTGACTCTGTTCTGTTTTGTAATTCAGTTCAGGTGTAGCGGTTTTTACATTCCCTCTATAAGTGATAGCTTATGATAAGTGTCTTTTTCTGTGTCACTTATTTCACTTAGAATCGTCGTACCTAAATCCACTCATCTTGCTTCTACTAGCCTTATGACATTGATTTCATGTCTGAGTGATATTCCTTTGTACATAAGGACCACAACTTCTTTATCCATTTTTCTCTTTCCTGGGATATTTAAGGTGTCATGAAGTGGAGGTTCTTGTCAACATAGCAGCCCTAAACATTGGGGTGCCTGTGTCTTGCTGATTTTTAGTTTTCCCAATTTATACGCCCATGAGTGGACGTGCCCTATGCTCCCTAAGCTGTGTTTTTTCGATGTTTCAGGACACACCGTACACTTCTCCAGAGTGGCTTTTGGCAATTTACATCCCGCCCATCAGCGTAGCAAGGCTGCCATTTCTCCATGGCCTGTACTGCATTTCTGGTTTTGACACTTTTTGCAGCATGGCCCTTTTGACCGATGGGAAGCGAGACTTCTTTGTAGCGCTGATTTGCCTTTCCAGGTTGCTTGGTTGGCCAAAAAGGGCGTATGCGTTTTTTCCTGAATATATTCAGGAAAAATCGCATACGCCCTTTTTGGCCAAGGGCATCATTGTCGACGTTTTGCCGCTTTTCATGTGCTTTAAAGGCGATTCGAATCTACCTCCTGAAATCTCTTTCCTGCAATTCTGCCTTGCTTTCAAATCCTCTTCTTTGCCTTCCCTCAATATATCTGTGGATGAGAGTTATCAATTATAACTCTGCGGGTTTGTGAATTGCAGTGTCCCTGAGCTCCATTTTTCAACTCGCTTTTTTGGGAGCTGGCCGCAAAAGCGCGGGATTGCCTCAGGCCCTATTCTGGTTCCTGGAGGCAGGCTGAGCCTGTGGTTAATTCTTCTTCCTGATGGGAAAATAGAGTGACCTGTGCCTGTCCCAACACCTAGATCTAGTCTCTCATTGTTTGCCCCTCTTCCCGTTCATCTTCAGGACAAATTGCCACCTGTAGGGAACAGGAGCTTAAAGGTGCTGATTCTGCAAGTAGGGAGATTGCTAGTAAAGTAGCTGGAAAGGCGAACCCGAGCACAAGGAGATGAGAAATGGGGTGCGTTTTAGAAACCTTTCAAAATCACACGGTGTACCATCCTCTGGGTTTCTCATGCATGTTTTCGATGTAGGAAGATGCCCTTGAACCTGGAGATTTGGGACCCATGGGATGGGTACCACGCAGTACTACTTTAAAGGGTCTGAGTTTGCTCACCCAACCTCACCCAACCTCTCAGCCCCAAGAGTGTCCACCCTTATGTCTCATCCAGGTGTGGGTCTAGATATGGTCAATCCAGGTTGCATCAGAGCCCCTGAACGAATTTTGTAAGAATTTCTCTCTCTTTCACTGTCTTTGTTTTACGGGTTTTTAAAAGTAATTTATTTTTATAATGGGGTTTAGCTGCTTTTCACGGCTGTGTTTATGCGGCTTTACACCCACTTGGCTCACTTCCAGAGAGATATCAATACATAGGTTTTACGATTCTTAATAGTCAGATATATTCTTGCGCGGTGAATAGGGGGTGTTGAGTCCAGTTCACTGAGCAAGGAGTAGGTCTTGTCTATTACATATTGGGTGTATGGAACAGTATCTGAGCGAATTTGAAACCCTTGTTTTATGCATCACCCCACCTCACCTTTCCCGTTAAGCAGCCATAGTGTGTTTTCTAAACGTGTGACTCTGTTCTGTTTTGTAATTCAGTTCAAGTGTAGCGGTTTTTACATTCCCTCTATAAGTGATAGCTTATTATAAGTGTCTTTTTCTGTGTGACTTATTTCACTTAGAATCGTCATACCTAAATCCACTCATCTTGCTTCTACTAGCCTTATGACATTGATTTCATGTCTGAGTGATATTCCTTTGTACATAAGGACCACAACTTCTTTATCCATTTTTCTCTTTCCTGGGATATTTAAGGTGTCATGAAGTGGAGGTTCTTGTCAACATAGCAGCCCTAATCTTTGGGGTGCCTGTGTCTTGCTGATTTTTAGTTTTCCCAATTTATACGCCAATGAGTGGACGTGCCCTATGCTCCCTAAGCTGTGTTTTTTCGATGTTTCAGGACACACCGTACACTTCTCCAGAGTGGCTGTTGGCAATTTACATCCCGCCCATCAGCGTAGCAAGGCTGCCATTTCTCCATGGCCTGTCCTGCATTTCTGGTTTTGACACTTTTTGCAGCATGGCCCTTTTGACCGATGGGAAGCGAGACTTCTTTGTAGCGCTGATTTGCCTTTCCAGTTTGCTTGGTTGGCCAAAAAGGGCGTATGCGTTTTTTCCTGAATATATTCAGGAAAAAACGCTTACGCCCTTTTTGGCCAAGGGCATCACTGTCGACGTTTTGCCACTTTTCATGTGCTTTAAAGGCGATTCGAATCTACCTCCTGAAACCTGTTTCCTGCAATTCTGCCTTGCTTTCAAATCCTCTTCGTTGCCTTCCCTCAATATATTTGTGGACGAGAGTTATCATTTATAACTCAGCAGGTTTGTGAATTGCAGTGCCCCTGAGCTCCATTTTTCAACTGTCTTTTTTGGGAGCTGGCCGCAAAAGCACGTGATTGCCTCAGGCCCTATTCTAGTTCCCGGCGGCAGGCTGAGCCTGTGTTTAATTCTTCTTCCTGATGGGAAAATAGAGTGACCTGTGCCTGTCCCAACACCTAGATCTAGTCTCTCATTATTTGCCCCTCTTCCCGTTCATCCTCAGGACAAATTGCAACCTGTAGGGAACAGGAGCTTAAAGGTGCTGATTCTCCAGGTAGGGAGATTGCTAGTAAAGTAGCTGGAAAGGTGAACCCGAGCACAAGGAGATGAGAAATTGGGTGCGTTTTAGAAACCTTTCAAAATCACACGGTGTACCATCTTCTGGGTTTCTCATGCATGTTTTCGATGTAGGAAGATGCCTTTGAACCTGGAGATTTGGGACCCATGGGATGGGTTCCACGCAGTATTACTTTAAAGGGTCTGAGTTTGCTCACCCAACCTCTCAGCCCCAAGAGTGTCCACCCTTATGTCTCATCCCGGTGTGGGTCTAGATATGGTCAATCCAGGTTGCATCACAGCCCCTGAACGAATTTTGTAAGAATTTTTCTCTCTTTCACTGTCTTTGTTTTACGGGTTTTTAAAAGTAATTTATTTTTATAATGGGGTTTAGCTGCTTTTCACGGCTGTGTTTATGCGGCTTTACACCCACTTGGCTCACTTCCAGAGAGATATCAATACATAGGTTTTACGATTCTTACTAGTCAGATATATTCTTGTGCGGTGAATAGGGGGTGTTGAGTCCAGTTCACTGAGCAAGGAGTAGGTCTTGTCTATTACATATTGGGTGTATGGAACGGTATCTGAGCGAATTTGAAACCCTTGTTTTATGCATCACCCCACCTCACCTTTCCCGTTAAGCAGCCATAGTGTGTTTTCTAAACGTGTGACTCTGTTCTGTTTTGTAATTCAGTTCAAGTGTAGCGGTTTTTACATTCCCTCTATAAGTGATAGCTTATGATAAGTGTCTTTTTCTGTGTGACTTATTTCACTTAGAATCGTCATACCTAAATCCACTCATCTTGCTTCTACTAGCCTTATGACATTGATTTCATGTCTGAGTGATATTCCATTGTACATAAGAACTACAACTTCTTTATCCATTTTTCTCTTTCCTGGGATATTTAAGGTGTCATGAAGTGGAGGTTCTTGTCAACAGAGCAGCCCTAAACTTTTGGGTGCCTGTGTCTTGCTGATTTTTAGTTTTCCCAATTTATACGCCCATGAGTGGAGGTGCCCTATGCTCCCTAAGCTGTGTTTTTTCGATGTTTCAGGACACACCGTACACTTCTCCAGAGTGGCTGTTGGCAATTTACATCCCGCCCATCAGCGTAGCAAGGCTGCCATTTCTCCATGGCCTGTCCTGCATTTCTGGTTTTGACACTTTTTGCAGCATGGCCCTTTTGACCGATGGGAAGCGAGACCTCTTTGTAGCGCTGATTTGCCTTTCCAGGTTGCTTGGTTGGCCAAAAAGGGCGTATGCGTTTTTTCCTGAATATATTCAGGAAAAAACGCATACGCCCTTTTTGGCCAAGGGCATCATTGTCGACGTTTTGCCGCTTTTCATGTGCTTTAAAGGCGATTCGAATCTACCTCCTGAAATCTGTTTCCTGCAATTCTGCCTTGCTTTCAAATCCTCTTCGTTGCCTTCCCTCAATATATCTGTGGATGAGAGTTATCATTTATAACTCTGCGGGTTTGTGAATTGCAGTGTCCCTGAGCTCCATTTTTCAACTCGCTTTTTTGGGAGCTGGCCGCAAAAGCGCGGGATTGCCTCAGGCCCTATTCTGGTTCCTGGCGGCAGGCTGAGCCTGTGGTTAATTCTTCTTCCTGATGGGAAAATAGAGTGACCTGGGCCTGTCCCAACACCTAGATCTAGTCTCTCATTGTTTGCCCCTCTTCCCGTTCATCTTCAGGACAAATTGCAACCTGTAGGGAACAGGAGCTTAAAGGTGCTGATTCTGCAAGTAGGGAGATTGCTAGTAAAGTAGCTGGAAAGGCGAACCCGAGCACAAGGAGATGAGAAATGGGGTGCGTTTTAGAAACCTTTCAAAATCACACGGTGTACCATCCTCTGGGTTTCTCATGCATGTTTTCGATGTAGGAAGATGCCCTTGAACCTGGAGATTTGGGACCCATGGGATGGGTACCACGCAGTACTACTTTAAAGGGTCTGAGTTTGCTCACCCAACCTCACCCAACCTCTCAGCCCCAAGAGTGTCCACCCTTATGTCTCATCCAGGTGTGGGTCTAGATATGGTCAATCCAGGTTGCATCAGAGCCCCTGAACGAATTTTGTAAGAATTTCTCTCTCTTTCACTGTCTTTGTTTTACGGGTTTTTAAAAGTAATTTATTTTTATAATGGGGTTTAGCTGCTTTTCACGGCTGTGTTTATGCGGCTTTACACCCACTTGGCTCACTTCCAGAGAGATATCAATACATAGGTTTTACGATTCTTAATAGTCAGATATATTCTTGCGCGGTGAATAGGGGGTGTTGAGTCCAGTTCACTGAGCAAGGAGTAGGTCTTGTCTATTACATATTGGGTGTATGGAACAGTATCTGAGCGAATTTGAAACCCTTGTTTTATGCATCACCCCACCTCACCTTTCCCGTTAAGCAGCCATAGTGTGTTTTCTAAACGTGTGACTCTGTTCTGTTTTGTAATTCAGTTCAAGTGTAGCGGTTTTTACATTCCCTCTATAAGTGATAGCTTATTATAAGTGTCTTTTTCTGTGTGACTTATTTCACTTAGAATCGTCATACCTAAATCCACTCATCTTGCTTCTACTAGCCTTATGACATTGATTTCATGTCTGAGTGATATTCCTTTGTACATAAGGACCACAACTTCTTTATCCATTTTTCTCTTTCCTGGGATATTTAAGGTGTCATGAAGTGGAGGTTCTTGTCAACATAGCAGCCCTAATCTTTGGGGTGCCTGTGTCTTGCTGATTTTTAGTTTTCCCAATTTATACGCCAATGAGTGGACGTGCCCTATGCTCCCTAAGCTGTGTTTTTTCGATGTTTCAGGACACACCGTACACTTCTCCAGAGTGGCTGTTGGCAATTTACATCCCGCCCATCAGCGTAGCAAGGCTGCCATTTCTCCATGGCCTGTCCTGCATTTCTGGTTTTGACACTTTTTGCAGCATGGCCCTTTTGACCGATGGGAAGCGAGACTTCTTTGTAGCGCTGATTTGCCTTTCCAGTTTGCTTGGTTGGCCAAAAAGGGCGTATGCGTTTTTTCCTGAATATATTCAGGAAAAAACGCTTACGCCCTTTTTGGCCAAGGGCATCACTGTCGACGTTTTGCCACTTTTCATGTGCTTTAAAGGCGATTCGAATCTACCTCCTGAAACCTGTTTCCTGCAATTCTGCCTTGCTTTCAAATCCTCTTCGTTGCCTTCCCTCAATATATTTGTGGACGAGAGTTATCATTTATAACTCAGCAGGTTTGTGAATTGCAGTGCCCCTGAGCTCCATTTTTCAACTGTCTTTTTTGGGAGCTGGCCGCAAAAGCACGGGATTGCCTCAGGCCCTATTCTAGTTCCCGGCGGCAGGCTGAGCCTGTGTTTAATTCTTCTTCCTGATGGGAAAATAGAGTGACCTGTGCCTGTCCCAACACCTAGATCTAGTCTCTCATTATTTGCCCCTCTTCCCGTTCATCCTCAGGACAAATTGCAACCTGTAGGGAACAGGAGCTTAAAGGTGCTGATTCTCCAGGTAGGGAGATTGCTAGTAAAGTAGCTGGAAAGGTGAACCCGAGAACAAGGAGATGAGAAATTGGGTGCGTTTTAGAAACCTTTCAAAATCACACGGTGTACCATCTTCTGGGTTTCTCATGCATGTTTTCGATGTAGGAAGATGCCTTTGAACCTGGAGATTTGGGACCCATGGGATGGGTTCCACGCAGTATTACTTTAAAGGGTCTGAGTTTGCTCACCCAACCTCTCAGCCCCAAGAGTGTCCACCCTTATGTCTCATCCCGGTGTGGGTCTAGATATGGTCAATCCAGGTTGCATCACAGCCCCTGAACGAATTTTGTAAGAATTTTTCTCTCTTTCACTGTCTTTGTTTTACGGGTTTTTAAAAGTAATTTATTTTTATAATGGGGTTTAGCTGCTTTTCACGGCTGTGTTTATGCGGCTTTACACCCACTTGGCTCACTTCCAGAGAGATATCAATACATAGGTTTTACGATTCTTACTAGTCAGATATATTCTTGTGCGGTGAATAGGGGGTGTTGAGTCCAGTTCACTGAGCAAGGAGTAGGTCTTGTCTATTACATATTGGGTGTATGGAACGGTATCTGAGCGAATTTGAAACCCTTGTTTTATGCATCACCCCACCTCACCTTTCCCGTTAAGCAGCCATAGTGTGTTTTCTAAACGTGTGACTCTGTTCTGTTTTGTAATTCAGTTCAAGTGTAGCGGTTTTTACATTCCCTCTATAAGTGATAGCTTATGATAAGTGTCTTTTTCTGTGTGACTTATTTCACTTAGAATCGTCATACCTAAATCCACTCATCTTGCTTCTACTAGCCTTATGACATTGATTTCATGTCTGAGTGATATTCCATTGTACATAAGAACTACAACTTCTTTATCCATTTTTCTCTTTCCTGGGATATTTAAGGTGTCATGAAGTGGAGGTTCTTGTCAACAGAGCAGCCCTAAACTTTTGGGTGCCTGTGTCTTGCTGATTTTTAGTTTTCCCAATTTATACGCCCATGAGTGGAGGTGCCCTATGCTCCCTAAGCTGTGTTTTTTCGATGTTTCAGGACACACCGTACACTTCTCCAGAGTGGCTGTTGGCAATTTACATCCCGCCCATCAGCGTAGCAAGGCTGCCATTTCTCCATGGCCTGTCCTGCATTTCTGGTTTTGACACTTTTTGCAGCATGGCCCTTTTGACCGATGGGAAGCGAGACCTCTTTGTAGCGCTGATTTGCCTTTCCAGGTTGCTTGGTTGGCCAAAAAGGGCGTATGCGTTTTTTCCTGAATATATTCAGGAAAAAACGCATACGCCCTTTTTGGCCAAGGGCATCATTGTCGACGTTTTGCCGCTTTTCATGTGCTTTAAAGGCGATTCGAATCTACCTCCTGAAATCTGTTTCCTGCAATTCTGCCTTGCTTTCAAATCCTCTTCGTTGCCTTCCCTCAATATATCTGTGGATGAGAGTTATCATTTATAACTCTGCGGGTTTGTGAATTGCAGTGTCCCTGAGCTCCATTTTTCAACTCGCTTTTTTGGGAGCTGGCCGCAAAAGCGCGGGATTGCCTCAGGCCCTATTCTGGTTCCTGGCGGCAGGCTGAGCCTGTGGTTAATTCTTCTTCCTGATGGGAAAATAGAGTGACCTGGGCCTGTCCCAACACCTAGATCTAGTCTCTCATTGGTTGCCCCTCTTCCCGTTCATCCTCAGGACAAATTGCAACCTGTAGGGAACAGGAGCTTAAAGGTGCTGGTTCTCCAAGTAGGGAGATTGCTAGTAAAGTAGCTGGAAAGGCGAACCCGAGCACAAGGAGATGAGAAATTGGGTGCGTTTTAGAAACCTTTCAAAATCACACGGTGTACCATCTTCTGTGTTTCTCATGCATGTTTTCGATGTAGGAAGATGCCCTTGAACCTGGAGATTTGGGACCCATGGGATGGGTACCACACAGTATTACTTTAAAGGGTCTGCGTTTGCTCACCCAACCTCACCCAACCTCTCAGCCCCAAGAGTGTCCACCCTTATGTCTCATCCAGGTGTGGGTCTAGATATGGTCAATCCAGGTTGCATCACAGCCCCTGAACGAATTTTGTAAGAATTTCTCTCTCTTTCACTGTCTTTGTTTTACGGGTTTTTAAAAGTAATTTATTTTTATAATGGTGTTTAGCTGCTTTTCACGGCTGTGTTTATGCGGCTTTACACCCACTTGGCTCACTTCCAGAGAGATATCAATACATAGGTTTTAAGATTCTTACTAGTCAGATATATTCTTGTGCGGTGAATAGGGGGTGTTGAGTCCAGTTCACTGAGCAAGGAGTAGGTCTTGTCTATTACATATTGGGTGTATGGAACGGTATCTGAGCGAATTTGAAACCCTTGTTTTATGCATCACCCCACCTCACCTTTCCCGTTAAGCAGCCATAGTGTGTTTTCTAAACGTGTGACTCTGTTCTGTTTTGTAATTCAGTTCAGGTGTAGCGGTTTTTACATTCCCTCTATAAGTGATAGCTTATGATAAGTGTCTTTTTCTGTGTCACTTATTTCACTTAGAATCGTCGTACCTAAATCCACTCATCTTGCTTCTACTAGCCTTATGACATTGATTTCATGTCTGAGTGATATTCCTTTGTACATAAGGACCACAACTTCTTTATCCATTTTTCTCTTTCCTGGGATATTTAAGGTGTCATGAAGTGGAGGTTCTTGTCAACATAGCAGCCCTAAACATTGGGGTGCCTGTGTCTTGCTGATTTTTAGTTTTCCCAATTTATACGCCCATGAGTGGACGTGCCCTATGCTCCCTAAGCTGTGTTTTTTCGATGTTTCAGGACACACCGTACACTTCTCCAGAGTGGCTTTTGGCAATTTACATCCCGCCCATCAGCGTAGCAAGGCTGCCATTTCTCCATGGCCTGTACTGCATTTCTGGTTTTGACACTTTTTGCAGCATGGCCCTTTTGACCGATGGGAAGCGAGACTTCTTTGTAGCGCTGATTTGCCTTTCCAGGTTGCTTGGTTGGCCAAAAAGAGCGTATGCGTTTTTTCCTGAATATATTCAGGAAAAAACGCATACGCCCTTTTTGGCCAAGGGCATCATTGTCGACGTTTTGCCGCTTTTCATGTGCTTTAAAGGCGATTCGAATCTACCTCCTGAAATCTCTTTCCTGCAATTCTGCCTTGCTTTCAAATCCTCTTCTTTGCCTTTCCTCAATATATCTGTGGATGAGAGTTATCAATTATAACTCTGCGGGTTTGTGAATTGCAGTGTCCCTGAGCTCCATTTTTCAACTCTCTTTTTTGGGAGCTGGCCGCAAAAGCGCGGGATTGCCTCAGGCCCTATTCTGGTTCCTGGAGGCAGGCTGAGCCTGTGGTTAATTCTTCTTCCTGATGGGAAAATAGAGTGACCTGTGCCTGTCCCAACACCTAGATCTAGTCTCTCATTGTTTGCCCCTCTTCCCGTTCATCTTCAGGACAAATTGCAACCTGTAGGGAACAGGAGCTTAAAGGTGCTGATTCTGCAAGTAGGGAGATTGCTAGTAAAGTAGCTGGAAAGGCGAACCCGAGCACAAGGAGATGAGAAATGGGGTGCGTTTTAGAAACCTTTCAAAATCACACGGTGTACCATCCTCTGGGTTTCTCATGCATGTTTTCGATGTAGGAAGATGCCCTTGAACCTGGAGATTTGGGACCCATGGGATGGGTACCACGCAGTACTACTTTAAAGGGTCTGAGTTTGCTTACCCAACCTCACCCAACCTCTCAGCCCCAAGAGTGTCCACCCTTATGTCTCAACCAGGTGTGGGTCTAGATATGGTCAATCCAGGTTGCATCACAGCTCCTGAACGAATTTTTTAAGAATTTCTCTCTCTTTCACTGTCTTTGTTTTACAGGTTTTTAAAAGTAATTTATTTTTATAATGGGGTTTAGCTGCTTTTCACGGCTGTGTTTATGCAGCTTTACACCCACTTGACACACTTCCAGAGAGATATCAATACATAGGTTTTACGATTCTTACTAGTCACATATATTCTTGTGCGGTGAATAGGGGTTGTTGAGTCCAGTTCACTGAGCAAGGAGTAGGTCTTGTCTATTACATATTGGGTGTATGGAACAGTATCTGAGCGAATTTGAAACCCTTGTTTTATGCATCACCCCACCTCACCTTTCCCGTTAAGCAGCCATAGTGTGTTTTCTAAACGTGTGACTCTGTTCTGTTTTGTAATTCAGTTCAGGTGTAGCGGTTTTTACATTCCCTCTATAAGTGATAGCTTATGATAAGTGTCTTTTTCTGTGTCACTTATTTCACTTAGAATCGTCGTACCTAAATCCACTCATCTTGCTTCTACTAGCCTTATGACATTGATTTCATGTCTGAGTGATATTCCTTTGTACATAAGGACCACAACTTCTTTATCCATTTTTCTCTTTCCTGGGATATTTAAGGTGTCATGAAGTGGAGGTTCTTGTCAAAATAGCAGCCCTAAACATTGGGGTGCCTGTGTCTTGCTGATTTTTAGTTTTCCCAATTTATACGCCCATGAGTGGACGTGCCCTATGCTCCCTAAGCTGTGTTTTTTCGATGTTTCAGGACACACCGTACACTTCTCCAGTGTGGCTTTTGGCAATTTACATCCCGCCCATCAGCGTAGCAAGGCTGCCATTTCTCCATGGCCTGTACTGCATTTCTGGTTTTGACACTTTTTGCAGCATGGCCCTTTTGACCGATGGGAAGCGAGACTTCTTTGTAGCGCTGATTTGACTTTCCAGGTTGCTTGGTTGGCCAAAAAGGGCGTATGCGTTTTTTCCTGAATATATTCAGGAAAAAACGCATACGCCCTTTTTGGCCAAGGGCATCATTGTCGACGTTTTGCCGCTTTTCATGTGCTTTAAAGGCGATTCGAATCTACCTCCTGAAATCTCTTTCCTGCAATTCTGCCTTGCTTTCAAATCCTCTTCGTTGCCTTCCCTCAATATATCTGTGGATGAGAGTTATCATTTATAACTCTGCGGGTTTGTGAATTGCAGTGTCCCTGAGCTCCATTTTTCAACTCGCTTTTTTGGGAGCTGGCCGCAAAAGCGCGGGATTGCCTCAGGCCCTATTCTGGTTCCTGGCGGCAGGCTGAGCCTGTGGTTAATTCTTCTTCCTGATGGGAAAATAGAGTGACCTGTGCCTGTCCCAACACCTAGATCTAGTCTCTCATTGGTTGCCCCTCTTCCCGTTCATCCTCAGGACAAATTGCAACCTGTAGGGAACAGGAGCTTAAAGGTGCTGATTCTCCAAGTAGGGAGATTGCTAGTAAAGTAGCTGGAAAGGCGAACCCGAGCACAAGGAGATGAGAAATTGGGTGCGTTTTAGAAACCTTTCAAAATCACACGGTGTACCATCTTCTGGGTTTCTCATGCATGTTTTCGATGTAGGAAGATGCCCTTGAACCTGGAGATTTGGGACCCATGGGATGGGTACCACGCAGTACTACTTTAAAGGGTCTGAGTTTGCTCACCCAACCTCACCCAACCTCTCAGCCCCAAGAGTGTCCACCCTTATGTCTCATCCAGGTGTGGGTCTAGATATGGTCAATCCAGGTTGCATCACAGCTCCTGAACGAATTTTTTAAGAATTTCTCTCTCTTTCACTGTCTTTGTTTTACAGGTTTTTAAAAGTAATTTATTTTTATAATGGGGTTTAGCTGCTTTTCACGGCTGTGTTTATGCAGCTTTACACCCACTTGACACACTTCCAGAGAGATATCAATACATAGGTTTTACGATTCTTACTAGTCACATATATTCTTGTGCGGTGAATAGGGGTTGTTGAGTCCAGTTCACTGAGCAAGGAGTAGGTCTTGTCTATTACATATTGGGTGTATGGAACAGTATCTGAGCGAATTTGAAACCCTTGTTTTATGCATCACCCCACCTCACCTTTCCCGTTAAGCAGCCATAGTGTGTTTTCTAAACGTGTGACTCTGTTCTGTTTTGTAATTCAGTTCAGGTGTAGCGGTTTTTACATTCCCTCTATAAGTGATAGCTTATGATAAGTGTCTTTTTCTGTGTCACTTATTTCACTTAGAATCGTCGTACCTAAATCCACTCATCTTGCTTCTACTAGCCTTATGACATTGATTTCATGTCTGAGTGATATTCCTTTGTACATAAGGACCACAACTTCTTTATCCATTTTTCTCTTTCCTGGGATATTTAAGGTGTCATGAAGTAGAGGTTCTTGTCAAAATAGCAGCCCTAAACATTGGGGTGCCTGTGTCTTGCTGATTTTTAGTTTTCCCAATTTATACGCCCATGAGTGGACGTGCCCTATGCTCCCTAAGCTGTGTTTTTTCGATGTTTCAGGACACACCGTACACTTCTCCAGTGTGGCTTTTGGCAATTTACATCCCGCCCATCAGCGTAGCAAGGCTGCCATTTCTCCATGGCCTGTACTGCATTTCTGGTTTTGACACTTTTTGCAGCATGGCCCTTTTGACCGATGGGAAGCGAGACTTCTTTGTAGCGCTGATTTGCCTTTCCAGGTTGCTTGGTTGGCCAAAAAGGGCGTATGCGTTTTTTCCTGAATATATTCAGGAAAAAACGCATACGCCCTTTTTGGCCAAGGGCATCATTGTCGACGTTTTGCCGCTTTTCATGTGCTTTAAAGGCGATTCGAATCTACCTCCTGAAATCTGTTTCCTGCAATTCTGCCTTGCTTTCAAATCCTCTTCGTTGCCTTCCCTCGATATATCTGTGGATGAGAGTTATCATTTATAACTCTGCGGGTTTGTGAATTGCAGTGTCCCTGAGCTCCATTTTTCAACTCGCTTTTTTGGGAGCTGGCCGCAAAAGCGCGGGATTGCCTCAGGCCCTATTCTGGTTCCTGGCGGCAGGCTGAGCCTGTGGTTAATTCTTCTTCCTGATGGGAAAATAGAGTGACCTGTGCCTGTCCCAACACCTAGATCTAGTCTCTCATTGGTTGCCCCTCTTCCCGTTCATCCTCAGGACAAATTGCAACCTGTAGGGAACAGGAGCTTAAAGGTGCTGATTCTCCAAGTAGGGAGATTGCTAGTAAAGTAGCTGGAAAGGCGAACCCGAGCACAAGGAGATGAGAAATTGGGTGCGTTTTAGAAACCTTTCAAAATCACACGGTGTACCATCTTCTGGGTTTCTCATGCATGTTTTCGATGTAGGAAGATGCCCTTGAACCTGGAGATTTGGGACCCATGGGATGGGTACCACGCAGTACTACTTTAAAGGGTCTGAGTTTGCTCACCCAACCTCACCCAACCTCTCAGCCCCAAGAGTGTCCACCCTTATGTCTCATCCAGGTGTGGGTCTAGATATGGTCAATCCAGGTTGCATCACAGCTCCTGAACGAATTTTTTAAGAATTTCTCTCTCTTTCACTGTCTTTGTTTTACAGGTTTTTAAAAGTAATTTATTTTTATAATGGGGTTTAGCTGCTTTTCACGGCTGTGTTTATGCAGCTTTACACCCACTTGACACACTTCCAGAGAGATATCAATACATAGGTTTTACGATTCTTACTAGTCACATATATTCTTGTGCGGTGAATAGGGGTTGTTGAGTCCAGTTCACTGAGCAAGGAGTAGGTCTTGTCTATTACATATTGGGTGTATGGAACAGTATCTGAGCGAATTTGAAACCCTTGTTTTATGCATCACCCCACCTCACCTTTCCCGTTAAGCAGCCATAGTGTGTTTTCTAAACGTGTGACTCTGTTCTGTTTTGTAATTCAGTTCAGGTGTAGCGGTTTTTACATTCCCTCTATAAGTGATAGCTTATGATAAGTGTCTTTTTCTGTGTCACTTATTTCACTTAGAATCGTCGTACCTAAATCCACTCATCTTGCTTCTACTAGCCTTATGACATTGATTTCATGTCTGAGTGATATTCCTTTGTACATAAGGACCACAACTTCTTTATCCATTTTTCTCTTTCCTGGGATATTTAAGGTGTCATGAAGTGGAGGTTCTTGTCAAAATAGCAGCCCTAAACATTGGGGTGCCTGTGTCTTGCTGATTTTTAGTTTTCCCAATTTATACGCCCATGAGTGGACGTGCCCTATGCTCCCTAAGCTGTGTTTTTTCGATGTTTCAGGACACACCGTACACTTCTCCAGTGTGGCTTTTGGCAATTTACATCCCGCCCATCAGCGTAGCAAGGCTGCCATTTCTCCATGGCCTGTACTGCATTTCTGGTTTTGACACTTTTTGCAGCATGGCCCTTTTGACCGATGGGAAGCGAGACTTCTTTGTAGCGCTGATTTGCCTTTCCAGGTTGCTTGGTTGGCCAAAAAGGGCGTATGCGTTTTTTCCTGAATATATTCAGGAAAAAACGCATACGCCCTTTTTGGCCAAGGGCATCATTGTCGACGTTTTGCCGCTTTTCATGTGCTTTAAAGGCGATTCGAATCTACCTCCTGAAATCTGTTTCCTGCAATTCTGCCTTGCTTTCAAATCCTCTTCGTTGCCTTCCCTCGATATATCTGTGGATGAGAGTTATCATTTATAACTCTGCGGGTTTGTGAATTGCAGTGTCCCTGAGCTCCATTTTTCAACTCGCTTTTTTGGGAGCTGGCCGCAAAAGCGCGGGATTGCCTCAGGCCCTATTCTGGTTCCTGGCGGCAGGCTGAGCCTGTGGTTAATTCTTCTTCCTGATGGGAAAATAGAGTGACCTGTGCCTGTCCCAACACCTAGATCTAGTCTCTCATTGGTTGCCCCTCTTCCCGTTCATCCTCAGGACAAATTGCAACCTGTAGGGAACAGGAGCTTAAAGGTGCTGATTCTCCAAGTAGGGAGATTGCTAGTAAAGTAGCTGGAAAGGCGAACCCGAGCACAAGGAGATGAGAAATTGGGTGCGTTTTAGAAACCTTTCAAAATCACACGGTGTACCATCTTCTGGGTTTCTCATGCATGTTTTCGATGTAGGAAGATGCCCTTGAACCTGGAGATTTGGGACCCATGGGATGGGTACCACGCAGTACTACTTTAAAGGGTCTGAGTTTGCTCACCCAACCTCACCCAACCTCTCAGCCCCAAGAGTGTCCACCCTTATGTCTCATCCAGGTGTGGGTCTAGATATGGTCAATCCAGGTTGCATCACAGCTCCTGAACGAATTTTTTAAGAATTTCTCTCTCTTTCACTGTCTTTGTTTTACAGGTTTTTAAAAGTAATTTATTTTTATAATGGGGTTTAGCTGCTTTTCACGGCTGTGTTTATGCAGCTTTACACCCACTTGACACACTTCCAGAGAGATATCAATACATAGGTTTTACGATTCTTACTAGTCACATATATTCTTGTGCGGTGAATAGGGGTTGTTGAGTCCAGTTCACTGAGCAAGGAGTAGGTCTTGTCTATTACATATTGGGTGTATGGAACAGTATCTGAGCGAATTTGAAACCCTTGTTTTATGCATCACCCCACCTCACCTTTCCCGTTAAGCAGCCATAGTGTGTTTTCTAAACGTGTGACTCTGTTCTGTTTTGTAATTCAGTTCAGGTGTAGCGGTTTTTACATTCCCTCTATAAGTGATAGCTTATGATAAGTGTCTTTTTCTGTGTCACTTATTTCACTTAGAATCGTCGTACCTAAATCCACTCATCTTGCTTCTACTAGCCTTATGACATTGATTTCATGTCTGAGTGATATTCCTTTGTACATAAGGACCACAACTTCTTTATCCACTTTTCTCTTTCCTGGGATATTTAAGGTGTCATGAAGTGGAGGTTCTTGTCAAAATAGCAGCCCTAAACATTGGGGTGCCTGTGTCTTGCTGATTTTTAGTTTTCCCAATTTATACGCCCATGAGTGGACGTGCCCTATGCTCCCTAAGCTGTGTTTTTTCGATGTTTCAGGACACACCGTACACTTCTCCAGTGTGGCTTTTGGCAATTTACATCCCGCCCATCAGCGTAGCAAGGCTGCCATTTCTCCATGGCCTGTACTGCATTTCTGGTTTTGACACTTTTTGCAGCATGGCCCTTTTGACCGATGGGAAGCGAGACTTCTTTGTAGCGCTGATTTGACTTTCCAGGTTGCTTGGTTGGCCAAAAAGGGCGTATGCGTTTTTTCCTGAATATATTCAGGAAAAAACGCATACGCCCTTTTTGGCCAAGGGCATCATTGTCGACGTTTTGCCGCTTTTCATGTGCTTTAAAGGCGATTCGAATCTACCTCCTGAAATCTCTTTCCTGCAATTCTGCCTTGCTTTCAAATCCTCTTCGTTGCCTTCCCTCAATATATCTGTGGATGAGAGTTATCATTTATAACTCTGCGGGTTTGTGAATTGCAGTGTCCCTGAGCTCCATTTTTCAACTCGCTTTTTTGGGAGCTGGCCGCAAAAGCACGGGATTGCCTCAGGCCCTATTCTGGTTCCTGGCGGCAGGCTGAGCCTGTGGTTAATTCTTCTTCCTGATGGGAAAATAGAGTGACCTGTGCCTGTCCCAACACCTAGATCTAGTCTCTCATTGGTTGCCCCTCTTCCCGTTCATCCTCAGGACAAATTGCAACCTGTAGGGAACAGGAGCTTAAAGGTGCTGATTCTCCAAGTAGGGAGATTGCTAGTAAAGTAGCTGGAAAGGCGAACCCGAGCACAAGGAGATGAGAAATTGGGTGCGTTTTAGAAACCTTTCAAAATCACACGGTGTACCATCTTCTGGGTTTCTCATGCATGTTTTCGATGTAGGAAGATGCCCTTGAACCTGGAGATTTGGGACCCATGGGATGGGTACCACGCAGTACTACTTTAAAGGGTCTGAGTTTGCTCACCCAACCTCACCCAACCTCTCAGCCCCAAGAGTGTCCACCCTTATGTCTCATCCAGGTGTGGGTCTAGATATGGTCAATCCAGGTTGCATCACAGCTCCTGAACGAATTTTTTAAGAATTTCTCTCTCTTTCACTGTCTTTGTTTTACAGGTTTTTAAAAGTAATTTATTTTTATAATGGGGTTTAGCTGCTTTTCACGGCTGTGTTTATGCAGCTTTACACCCACTTGACACACTTCCAGAGAGATATCAATACATAGGTTTTACGATTCTTACTAGTCACATATATTCTTGTGCGGTGAATAGGGGTTGTTGAGTCCAGTTCACTGAGCAAGGAGTAGGTCTTGTCTATTACATATTGGGTGTATGGAACAGTATCTGAGCGAATTTGAAACCCTTGTTTTATGCATCACCCCACCTCACCTTTCCCGTTAAGCAGCCATAGTGTGTTTTCTAAACGTGTGACTCTGTTCTGTTTTGTAATTCAGTTCAGGTGTAGCGGTTTTTACATTCCCTCTATAAGTGATAGCTTATGATAAGTGTCTTTTTCTGTGTCACTTATTTCACTTAGAATCGTCGTACCTAAATCCACTCATCTTGCTTCTACTAGCCTTATGACATTGATTTCATGTCTGAGTGATATTCCTTTGTACATAAGGACCACAACTTCTTTATCCATTTTTCTCTTTCCTGGGATATTTAAGGTGTCATGAAGTGGAGGTTCTTGTCAACATAGCAGCCCTAAACATTGGGGTGCCTGTGTCTTGCTGATTTTTAGTTTTCCCAATTTATACGCCCATGAGTGGACGTGCCCTATGCTCCCTAAGCTGTGTTTTTTCGATGTTTCAGGACACACCGTACACTTCTCCAGTGTGGCTTTTGGCAATTTACATCCCGCCCATCAGCGTAGCAAGGCTGCCATTTCTCCATGGCCTGTACTGCATTTCTGGTTTTGACACTTTTTGCAGCATGGCCCTTTTGACCGATGGGAAGCGAGACTTCTTTGTAGCGCTGATTTGACTTTCCAGGTTGCTTGGTTGGCCAAAAAGGGCGTATGCGTTTTTTCCTGAATATATTCAGGAAAAAACGCATACGCCCTTTTTGGCCAAGGGCATCATTGTCGACGTTTTGCCGCTTTTCATGTGCTTTAAAGGCGATTCGAATCTACCTCCTGAAATCTGTTTCCTGCAATTCTGCCTTGCTTTCAAATCCTCTTCGTTGCCTTCCCTCGATATATCTGTGGATGAGAGTTATCATTTATAACTCTGCGGGTTTGTGAATTGCAGTGTCCCTGAGCTCCATTTTTCAACTCGCTTTTTTGGGAGCTGGCCGCAAAAGCGCGGGATTGCCTCAGGCCCTATTCTGGTTCCTGGCGGCAGGCTGAGCCTGTGGTTAATTCTTCTTCCTGATGGGAAAATAGAGTGACCTGTGCCTGTCCCAACACCTAGATCTAGTCTCTCATTGGTTGCCCCTCTTCCCGTTCATCCTCAGGACAAATTGCAACCTGTAGGGAACAGGAGCTTAAAGGTGCTGATTCTCCAAGTAGGGAGATTGCTAGTAAAGTAGCTGGAAAGGCGAACCCGAGCACAAGGAGATGAGAAATTGGGTGCGTTTTAGAAACCTTTCAAAATCACACGGTGTACCATCTTCTGGGTTTCTCATGCATGTTTTCGATGTAGGAAGATGCCCTTGAACCTGGAGATTTGGGACCCATGGGATGGGTACCACGCAGTACTACTTTAAAGGGTCTGAGTTTGCTCACCCAACCTCACCCAACCTCTCAGCCCCAAGAGTGTCCACCCTTATGTCTCATCCAGGTGTGGGTCTAGATATGGTCAATCCAGGTTGCATCACAGCTCCTGAACGAATTTTTTAAGAATTTCTCTCTCTTTCACTGTCTTTGTTTTACAGGTTTTTAAAAGTAATTTATTTTTATAATGGGGTTTAGCTGCTTTTCACGGCTGTGTTTATGCAGCTTTACACCCACTTGACACACTTCCAGAGAGATATCAATACATAGGTTTTACGATTCTTACTAGTCACATATATTCTTGTGCGGTGAATAGGGGTTGTTGAGTCCAGTTCACTGAGCAAGGAGTAGGTCTTGTCTATTACATATTGGGTGTATGGAACAGTATCTGAGCGAATTTGAAACCCTTGTTTTATGCATCACCCCACCTCACCTTTCCCGTTAAGCAGCCATAGTGTGTTTTCTAAACGTGTGACTCTGTTCTGTTTTGTAATTCAGTTCAGGTGTAGCGGTTTTTACATTCCCTCTATAAGTGATAGCTTATGATAAGTGTCTTTTTCTGTGTCACTTATTTCACTTAGAATCGTCGTACCTAAATCCACTCATCTTGCTTCTACTAGCCTTATGACATTGATTTCATGTCTGAGTGATATTCCTTTGTACATAAGGACCACAACTTCTTTATCCATTTTTCTCTTTCCTGGGATATTTAAGGTGTCATGAAGTGGAGGTTCTTGTCAAAATAGCAGCCCTAAACATTGGGGTGCCTGTGTCTTGCTGATTTTTAGTTTTCCCAATTTATACGCCCATGAGTGGACGTGCCCTATGCTCCCTAAGCTGTGTTTTTTCGATGTTTCAGGACACACCGTACACTTCTCCAGTGTGGCTTTTGGCAATTTACATCCCGCCCATCAGCGTAGCAAGGCTGCCATTTCTCCATGGCCTGTACTGCATTTCTGGTTTTGACACTTTTTGCAGCATGGCCCTTTTGACCGATGGGAAGCGAGACTTCTTTGTAGCGCTGATTTGCCTTTCCAGGTTGCTTGGTTGGCCAAAAAGGGCGTATGCGTTTTTTCCTGAATATATTCAGGAAAAAACGCATACGCCCTTTTTGGCCAAGGGCATCATTGTCGACGTTTTGCCGCTTTTCATGTGCTTTAAAGGCGATTCGAATCTACCTCCTGAAATCTGTTTCCTGCAATTCTGCCTTGCTTTCAAATCCTCTTCGTTGCCTTCCCTCGATATATCTGTGGATGAGAGTTATCATTTATAACTCTGCGGGTTTGTGAATTGCAGTGTCCCTGAGCTCCATTTTTCAACTCGCTTTTTTGGGAGCTGGCCGCAAAAGCGCGGGATTGCCTCAGGCCCTATTCTGGTTCCTGGCGGCAGGCTGAGCCTGTGGTTAATTCTTCTTCCTGATGGGAAAATAGAGTGACCTGTGCCTGTCCCAACACCTAGATCTAGTCTCTCATTGGTTGCCCCTCTTCCCGTTCATCCTCAGGACAAATTGCAACCTGTAGGGAACAGGAGCTTAAAGGTGCTGATTCTCCAAGTAGGGAGATTGCTAGTAAAGTAGCTGGAAAGGCGAACCCGAGCACAAGGAGATGAGAAATTGGGTGCGTTTTAGAAACCTTTCAAAATCACACGGTGTACCATCTTCTGGGTTTCTCATGCATGTTTTCGATGTAGGAAGATGCCCTTGAACCTGGAGATTTGGGACCCATGGGATGGGTACCACGCAGTACTACTTTAAAGGGTCTGAGTTTGCTCACCCAACCTCACCCAACCTCTCAGCCCCAAGAGTGTCCACCCTTATGTCTCATCCAGGTGTGGGTCTAGATATGGTCAATCCAGGTTGCATCACAGCTCCTGAACGAATTTTTTAAGAATTTCTCTCTCTTTCACTGTCTTTGTTTTACAGGTTTTTAAAAGTAATTTATTTTTATAATGGGGTTTAGCTGCTTTTCACGGCTGTGTTTATGCAGCTTTACACCCACTTGACACACTTCCAGAGAGATATCAATACATAGGTTTTACGATTCTTACTAGTCACATATATTCTTGTGCGGTGAATAGGGGTTGTTGAGTCCAGTTCACTGAGCAAGGAGTAGGTCTTGTCTATTACATATTGGGTGTATGGAACAGTATCTGAGCGAATTTGAAACCCTTGTTTTATGCATCACCCCACCTCACCTTTCCCGTTAAGCAGCCATAGTGTGTTTTCTAAACGTGTGACTCTGTTCTGTTTTGTAATTCAGTTCAGGTGTAGCGGTTTTTACATTCCCTCTATAAGTGATAGCTTATGATAAGTGTCTTTTTCTGTGTCACTTATTTCACTTAGAATCGTCGTACCTAAATCCACTCATCTTGCTTCTACTAGCCTTATGACATTGATTTCATGTCTGAGTGATATTCCTTTGTACATAAGGACCACAACTTCTTTATCCACTTTTCTCTTTCCTGGGATATTTAAGGTGTCATGAAGTGGAGGTTCTTGTCAAAATAGCAGCCCTAAACATTGGGGTGCCTGTGTCTTGCTGATTTTTAGTTTTCCCAATTTATACGCCCATGAGTGGACGTGCCCTATGCTCCCTAAGCTGTGTTTTTTCGATGTTTCAGGACACACCGTACACTTCTCCAGTGTGGCTTTTGGCAATTTACATCCCGCCCATCAGCGTAGCAAGGCTGCCATTTCTCCATGGCCTGTACTGCATTTCTGGTTTTGACACTTTTTGCAGCATGGCCCTTTTGACCGATGGGAAGCGAGACTTCTTTGTAGCGCTGATTTGACTTTCCAGGTTGCTTGGTTGGCCAAAAAGGGCGTATGCGTTTTTTCCTGAATATATTCAGGAAAAAACGCATACGCCCTTTTTGGCCAAGGGCATCATTGTCGACGTTTTGCCGCTTTTCATGTGCTTTAAAGGCGATTCGAATCTACCTCCTGAAATCTCTTTCCTGCAATTCTGCCTTGCTTTCAAATCCTCTTCGTTGCCTTCCCTCAATATATCTGTGGATGAGAGTTATCATTTATAACTCTGCGGGTTTGTGAATTGCAGTGTCCCTGAGCTCCATTTTTCAACTCGCTTTTTTGGGAGCTGGCCGCAAAAGCACGGGATTGCCTCAGGCCCTATTCTGGTTCCTGGCGGCAGGCTGAGCCTGTGGTTAATTCTTCTTCCTGATGGGAAAATAGAGTGACCTGTGCCTGTCCCAACACCTAGATCTAGTCTCTCATTGGTTGCCCCTCTTCCCGTTCATCCTCAGGACAAATTGCAACCTGTAGGGAACAGGAGCTTAAAGGTGCTGATTCTCCAAGTAGGGAGATTGCTAGTAAAGTAGCTGGAAAGGCGAACCCGAGCACAAGGAGATGAGAAATTGGGTGCGTTTTAGAAACCTTTCAAAATCACACGGTGTACCATCTTCTGGGTTTCTCATGCATGTTTTCGATGTAGGAAGATGCCCTTGAACCTGGAGATTTGGGACCCATGGGATGGGTACCACGCAGTACTACTTTAAAGGGTCTGAGTTTGCTCACCCAACCTCACCCAACCTCTCAGCCCCAAGAGTGTCCACCCTTATGTCTCATCCAGGTGTGGGTCTAGATATGGTCAATCCAGGTTGCATCACAGCTCCTGAACGAATTTTTTAAGAATTTCTCTCTCTTTCACTGTCTTTGTTTTACAGGTTTTTAAAAGTAATTTATTTTTATAATGGGGTTTAGCTGCTTTTCACGGCTGTGTTTATGCAGCTTTACACCCACTTGACACACTTCCAGAGAGATATCAATACATAGGTTTTACGATTCTTACTAGTCACATATATTCTTGTGCGGTGAATAGGGGTTGTTGAGTCCAGTTCACTGAGCAAGGAGTAGGTCTTGTCTATTACATATTGGGTGTATGGAACAGTATCTGAGCGAATTTGAAACCCTTGTTTTATGCATCACCCCACCTCACCTTTCCCGTTAAGCAGCCATAGTGTGTTTTCTAAACGTGTGACTCTGTTCTGTTTTGTAATTCAGTTCAGGTGTAGCGGTTTTTACATTCCCTCTATAAGTGATAGCTTATGATAAGTGTCTTTTTCTGTGTCACTTATTTCACTTAGAATCGTCGTACCTAAATCCACTCATCTTGCTTCTACTAGCCTTATGACATTGATTTCATGTCTGAGTGATATTCCTTTGTACATAAGGACCACAACTTCTTTATCCATTTTTCTCTTTCCTGGGATATTTAAGGTGTCATGAAGTGGAGGTTCTTGTCAACATAGCAGCCCTAAACATTGGGGTGCCTGTGTCTTGCTGATTTTTAGTTTTCCCAATTTATACGCCCATGAGTGGACGTGCCCTATGCTCCCTAAGCTGTGTTTTTTCGATGTTTCAGGACACACCGTACACTTCTCCAGTGTGGCTTTTGGCAATTTACATCCCGCCCATCAGCGTAGCAAGGCTGCCATTTCTCCATGGCCTGTACTGCATTTCTGGTTTTGACACTTTTTGCAGCATGGCCCTTTTGACCGATGGGAAGCGAGACTTCTTTGTAGCGCTGATTTGACTTTCCAGGTTGCTTGGTTGGCCAAAAAGGGCGTATGCGTTTTTTCCTGAATATATTCAGGAAAAAACGCATACGCCCTTTTTGGCCAAGGGCATCATTGTCGACGTTTTGCCGCTTTTCATGTGCTTTAAAGGCGATTCGAATCTACCTCCTGAAATCTGTTTCCTGCAATTCTGCCTTGCTTTCAAATCCTCTTCGTTGCCTTCCCTCAATATATCTGTGGATGAGAGTTATCATTTATAACTCTGCGGGTTTGTGAATTGCAGTGTCCCTGAGCTCCATTTTTCAACTCGCTTTTTTGGGAGCTGGCCGCAAAAGCGCGGGATTGCCTCAGGCCCTATTCTGGTTCCTGGCGGCAGGCTGAGCCTGTGGTTAATTCTTCTTCCTGATGGGAAAATAGAGTGACCTGTGCCTGTCCCAACACCTAGATCTAGTCTCTCATTGGTTGCCCCTCTTCCCGTTCATCCTCAGGACAAATTGCAACCTGTAGGGAACAGGAGCTTAAAGGTGCTGATTCTCCAAGTAGGGAGATTGCTAGTAAAGTAGCTGGAAAGGCGAACCCGAGCACAAGGAGATGAGAAATTGGGTGCGTTTTAGAAACCTTTCAAAATCACACGGTGTACCATCTTCTGGGTTTCTCATGCATGTTTTCGATGTAGGAAGATGCCCTTGAACCTGGAGATTTGGGACCCATGGGATGGGTACCACGCAGTACTACTTTAAAGGGTCTGAGTTTGCTCACCCAACCTCACCCAACCTCTCAGCCCCAAGAGTGTCCACCCTTATGTCTCATCCAGGTGTGGGTCTAGATATGGTCAATCCAGGTTGCATCACAGCTCCTGAACGAATTTTTTAAGAATTTCTCTCTCTTTCACTGTCTTTGTTTTACAGGTTTTTAAAAGTAATTTATTTTTATAATGGGGTTTAGCTGCTTTTCACGGCTGTGTTTATGCAGCTTTACACCCACTTGACACACTTCCAGAGAGATATCAATACATAGGTTTTACGATTCTTACTAGTCACATATATTCTTGTGCGGTGAATAGGGGTTGTTGAGTCCAGTTCACTGAGCAAGGAGTAGGTCTTGTCTATTACATATTGGGTGTATGGAACAGTATCTGAGCGAATTTGAAACCCTTGTTTTATGCATCACCCCACCTCACCTTTCCCGTTAAGCAGCCATAGTGTGTTTTCTAAACGTGTGACTCTGTTCTGTTTTGTAATTCAGTTCAGGTGTAGCGGTTTTTACATTCCCTCTATAAGTGATAGCTTATGATAAGTGTCTTTTTCTGTGTCACTTATTTCACTTAGAATCGTCGTACCTAAATCCACTCATCTTGCTTCTACTAGCCTTATGACATTGATTTCATGTCTGAGTGATATTCCTTTGTACATAAGGACCACAACTTCTTTATCCATTTTTCTCTTTCCTGGGATATTTAAGGTGTCATGAAGTGGAGGTTCTTGTCAAAATAGCAGCCCTAAACATTGGGGTGCCTGTGTCTTGCTGATTTTTAGTTTTCCCAATTTATACGCCCATGAGTGGACGTGCCCTATGCTCCCTAAGCTGTGTTTTTTCGATGTTTCAGGACACACCGTACACTTCTCCAGTGTGGCTTTTGGCAATTTACATCCCGCCCATCAGCGTAGCAAGGCTGCCATTTCTCCATGGCCTGTACTGCATTTCTGGTTTTGACACTTTTTGCAGCATGGCCCTTTTGACCGATGGGAAGCGAGACTTCTTTGTAGCGCTGATTTGACTTTCCAGGTTGCTTGGTTGGCCAAAAAGGGCGTATGCGTTTTTTCCTGAATATATTCAGGAAAAAACGCATACGCCCTTTTTGGCCAAGGGCATCATTGTCGACGTTTTGCCGCTTTTCATGTGCTTTAAAGGCGATTCGAATCTACCTCCTGAAATCTGCTTCCTGCAATTCTGCCTTGCTTTCAAATCCTCTTCGTTGCCTTCCCTCAATATATCTGTGGATGAGAGTTATCATTTATAACTCTGCGGGTTTGTGAATTGCAGTGTCCCTGAGCTCCATTTTTCAACTCGCTTTTTTGGGAGCTGGCCACAAAAGCGCGAGATTGCCTCAGGCCTTATTCTGGTTCCTGGCGGCAGGCTGAGCCTGTGGTTAATTCTTCTTCCTGATGGGAAAATAGAGTGACCTGTGCCTCTACCAACACCTAGATCTAGTCTCTCATTGGTTGCCCCTCTTCCCGTTCATCCTCAGGACAAATTGCAACCTGTAGGGAACAGGAGCTTAAAGGTGCTGATTCTCCAAGTAGGGAGATTGCTAGTAAAGTAGCTGGAAAGGCGAACCCTAGCACAAGGAGATGAGAAATGGGGTGCGTTTTAGAAACCTTTCAAAATCACACGGTGTACCATCTTCTGGGTTTCTCATGCATGTTTTCGATGTAGGAAGATGCCCTTGAACCTGGAGATTTGGGACCCATGGGATGGGTACCACGCAGTACTACTTTAAAGGGTCTGAGTTTGCTCACCCAACCTCACCCAACCTCTCAGCCCCAAGAGTGTCCACCCTTATGTCTCATCCAGGTGTGGGTCTAGATATGGTCAATCCAGGTTGCATCACAGCTCCTGAACGAATTTTTTAAGAATTTATCTCTCTTTCACTGTGTTTGTTTTACAGGTTTTTAAAAGTAATTTATTTTTATAATGGGGTTTAGCTGCTTTTCACGGCTGTGTTTATGCAGCTTTACACCCACTTGACACACTTCCAGAGAGATATCAATACATAGGTTTTACGATTCTTACTAGTCACATATATTCTTGTGCGGTGAATAGGGGTTGTTGAGTCCAGTTCACTGAGCAAGGAGTAGGTCTTGTCTATTACATATTGGGTGTATGGAACAGTATCTGAGCGAATTTGAAACCCTTGTTTTATGCATCACCCCACCTCACCTTTCCCGTTAAGCAGCCATAGTGTGTTTTCTAAACGTGTGACTCTGTTCTGTTTTGTAATTCAGTTCAGGTGTAGCGGTTTTTACATTCCCTCTATAAGTGATAGCTTATGATAAGTGTCTTTTTCTGTGTCACTTATTTCACTTAGAATCGTCGTACCTAAATCCACTCATCTTGCTTCTACTAGCCTTATGACATTGATTTCATGTCTGAGTGATATTCCTTTGTACATAAGGACCACAACTTCTTTATCCATTTTTCTCTTTCCTGGGATATTTAAGGTGTCATGAAGTGGAGGTTCTTGTCAAAATAGCAGCCCTAAACATTGGGGTGCCTGTGTCTTGCTGATTTTTAGTTTTCCCAATTTATACGCCCATGAGTGGACGTGCCCTATGCTCCCTAAGCTGTGTTTTTTCGATGTTTCAGGACACACCGTACACTTCTCCAGTGTGGCTTTTGGCAATTTACATCCCGCCCATCAGCGTAGCAAGGCTGCCATTTCTCCATGGCCTGTACTGCATTTCTGGTTTTGACACTTTTTGCAGCATGGCCCTTTTGACCGATGGGAAGCGAGACTTCTTTGTAGCGCTGATTTGACTTTCCAGGTTGCTTGGTTGGCCAAAAAGGGCGTATGCGTTTTTTCCTGAATATATTCAGGAAAAAACGCATACGCCCTTTTTGGCCAAGGGCATCATTGTCGACGTTTTGCCGCTTTTCATGTGCTTTAAAGGCGATTCGAATCTACCTCCTGAAATCTCTTTCCTGCAATTCTGCCTTGCTTTCAAATCCTCTTCGTTGCCTTCCCTCAATATATCTGTGGATGAGAGTTATCATTTATAACTCTGCGGGTTTGTGAATTGCAGTGTCCCTGAGCTCCATTTTTCAACTCGCTTTTTTGGGAGCTGGCCGCAAAAGCGCGGGATTGCCTCAGGCCCTATTCTGGTTCCTGGCGGCAGGCTGAGCCTGTGGTTAATTCTTCTTCCTGATGGGAAAATAGAGTGACCTGTGCCTGTCCCAACACCTAGATCTAGTCTCTCATTGGTTGCCCCTCTTCCCGTTCATCCTCAGGACAAATTGCAACCTGTAGGGAACAGGAGCTTAAAGGTGCTGATTCTCCAAGTAGGGAGATTGCTAGTAAAGTAGCTGGAAAGGCGAACCCGAGCACAAGGAGATGAGAAATTGGGTGCGTTTTAGAAACCTTTCAAAATCACACGGTGTACCATCTTCTGGGTTTCTCATGCATGTTTTCGATGTAGGAAGATGCCCTTGAACCTGGAGATTTGGGACCCATGGGATGGGTACCACGCAGTACTACTTTAAAGGGTCTGAGTTTGCTCACCCAACCTCACCCAACCTCTCAGCCCCAAGAGTGTCCACCCTTATGTCTCATCCAGGTGTGGGTCTAGATATGGTCAATCCAGGTTGCATCACAGCTCCTGAACGAATTTTTTAAGAATTTCTCTCTCTTTCACTGTCTTTGTTTTACAGGTTTTTAAAAGTAATTTATTTTTATAATGGGGTTTAGCTGCTTTTCACGGCTGTGTTTATGCAGCTTTACACCCACTTGACACACTTCCAGAGAGATATCAATACATAGGTTTTACGATTCTTACTAGTCACATATATTCTTGTGCGGTGAATAGGGGTTGTTGAGTCCAGTTCACTGAGCAAGGAGTAGGTCTTGTCTATTACATATTGGGTGTATGGAACAGTATCTGAGCGAATTTGAAACCCTTGTTTTATGCATCACCCCACCTCACCTTTCCCGTTAAGCAGCCATAGTGTGTTTTCTAAACGTGTGACTCTGTTCTGTTTTGTAATTCAGTTCAGGTGTAGCGGTTTTTACATTCCCTCTATAAGTGATAGCTTATGATAAGTGTCTTTTTCTGTGTCACTTATTTCACTTAGAATCGTCGTACCTAAATCCACTCATCTTGCTTCTACTAGCCTTATGACATTGATTTCATGTCTGAGTGATATTCCTTTGTACATAAGGACCACAACTTCTTTATCCATTTTTCTCTTTCCTGGGATATTTAAGGTGTCATGAAGTGGAGGTTCTTGTCAACATAGCAGCCCTAAACATTGGGGTGCCTGTGTCTTGCTGATTTTTAGTTTTCCCAATTTATACGCCCATGAGTGGACGTGCCCTATGCTCCCTAAGCTGTGTTTTTTCGATGTTTCAGGACACACCGTACACTTCTCCAGTGTGGCTTTTGGCAATTTACATCCCGCCCATCAGCGTAGCAAGGCTGCCATTTCTCCATGGCCTGTCCTGCATTTCTGGTTTTGACACTTTTTGCAGCATGGCCCTTTTGACCGATGGGAAGCGAGACTTCTTTGTAGCGCTGATTTGCCTTTCCAGGTTGCTTGGTTGGCCAAAAAGGGCGTATGCGTTTTTTCCTGAATATATTCAGGAAAAAACGCATACGCCCTTTTTGGCCAAGGGCATCATTGTCGACGTTTTGCCGCTTTTCATGTGCTTTAAAGGCGATTCGAATCTACCTCCTGAAATCTGTTTCCTGCCATTCTGCCTTGCTTTCAAATCCTCTTCGTTGCCTTCCCTCAATATATCTGTGGATGAGAGTTATCATTTATAACTCTGCGGGTTTGTGAATTGCAGTGTCCCTGAGCTCCATTTTTCAACTCGCTTTTTTGGGAGCTGGCCGCAAAAGCGCGGGATTGCCTCAGGCCCTATTCTGGTTCCTGGCGGCAGGCTGAGCCTGTGGTTAATTCTTCTTCCTGATGGGAAAATAGAGTGACCTGTGCCTGTCCCAACACCTAGATCTAGTCTCTCATTGGTTGCCCCTCTTCCCGTTCATCCTCAGGACAAATTGCAACCTGTACAGAACAGGAGCTTAAAGGTGCTGATTCTCCAAGTAGGGAGATTTCTAGTAAAGTAGCTGGAAAGGCGAACCCGAGCACAAGGAGATGAGAAATTGGGTGCGTTTTAGAAACCTTTCAAAATCACACGGTGTACCATCTTCTGGGTTTCTCATGCATGTTTTCGATGTAGGAAGATGCCCTTGAACCTGGAGATTTGGGACCCATGGGATGGGTACCACGCAGTACTACTTTAAAGGGTCTGAGTTTGCTCACCCAACCTCACCCAACCTCTCAGCCCCAAGAGTGTCCACCCTTATGTCTCATCCAGGTGTGGGTCTAGATATGGTCAATCCAGGTTGCATCACAGCTCCTGAACGAATTTTTTAAGAATTTCTCTCTCTTTCACTGTCTTTGTTTTACAGGTTTTTAAAAGTAATTTATTTTTATAATGGGGTTTAGCTGCTTTTCACGGCTGTGTTTATGCAGCTTTACACCCACTTGACACACTTCCAGAGAGATATCAATACATAGGTTTTACGATTCTTACTAGTCACATATATTCTTGTGCGGTGAATAGGGGTTGTTGAGTCCAGTTCACTGAGCAAGGAGTAGGTCTTGTCTATTACATATTGGGTGTATGGAACAGTATCTGAGCGAATTTGAAACCCTTGTTTTATGCATCACCCCACCTCACCTTTCCCGTTAAGCAGCCATAGTGTGTTTTCTAAACGTGTGACTCTGTTCTGTTTGTAATTCAGTTCAAGTGTAGCGGTTTTTACATTCCCTCTATAAGTGGTATCTTATGATAAGTGTCTTTTTCTGTGTGACTTATTTCACTTAGAATCGTCATACCTAAATCCACTCATCTTGCTTCTACTAGCCTTATGACATTGATTTCATGTCTGAGTGATATTCCTTTGTACATAAGGACCACAACTTCTTTATCCATTTTTCTCTTTCCTGGGATATTTAAGGTGTCATGAAGTGGAGGTTCTTGTCAACATAGCAGCCCTAAACATTGGGGTGCCTGTGTCTTGCTGATTTTTAGTTTTCCCAATTTATACGCCCATGAGTGGACGTGCCCTATGCTCCCTAAGCTGTGTTTTTTCGATGTTTCAGGACACACCGTACACTTCTCTAGAGTGGCTGTTGGCAATTTACATCCCGCCCATCAGCGTAGCAAGGCTGCCATTTCTCCATGGCCTGTCCTGCATTTCTGGTTTTGACACTTTTTGCAGCATGGCCCTTTTGACCGATGGGAAGCGAGACCTCTTTGTAGCGCTGATTTGCCTTTCCAGGTTGCTTGGTTGGCCAAAAAGGGCGTATGCGTTTTTTTCCTGAATATATTCAGGAAAAAACGCATACGCCCTTTTTGGCCAAGGGCATCATTGTCGACGTTTTGCCGCTTTTCATGTGCTTTAAAGGCGATTCGAATCTACCTCCTGAAATCTGCTTCCTGCAATTCTGCCTTGCTTTCAAATCCTCTTCGTTGCCTTCCCTCAATATATCTGTGGATGAGAGTTATCATTTATAACTCTGCGGGTTTGTGAATTGCAGTGTCCCTGAGCTCCATTTTTCAACTCGCTTTTTTGGGAGCTGGCCACAAAAGCGCGAGATTGCCTCAGGCCTTATTCTGGTTCCTGGCGGCAGGCTGAGCCTGTGGTTAATTCTTCTTCCTGATGGGAAAATAGAGTGACCTGTGCCTCTACCAACACCTAGATCTAGTCTCTCATTGGTTGCCCCTCTTCCCGTTCATCCTCAGGACAAATTGCAACCTGTAGGGAACAGGAGCTTAAAGGTGCTGATTCTCCAAGTAGGGAGATTGCTAGTAAAGTAGCTGGAAAGGCGAACCCTAGCACAAGGAGATGAGAAATGGGGTGCGTTTTAGAAACCTTTCAAAATCACACGGTGTACCATCTTCTGGGTTTCTCATGCATGTTTTCGATGTAGGAAGATGCCCTTGAACCTGGAGATTTGGGACCCATGGGATGGGTACCACGCAGTACTACTTTAAAGGGTCTGAGTTTGCTCACCCAACCTCACCCAACCTCTCAGCCCCAAGAGTGTCCACCCTTATGTCTCATCCAGGTGTGGGTCTAGATATGGTCAATCCAGGTTGCATCACAGCTCCTGAACGAATTTTTTAAGAATTTCTCTCTCTTTCACTGTCTTTGTTTTACAGGTTTTTAAAAGTAATTTATTTTTATAATGGGGTTTAGCTGCTTTTCACGGCTGTGTTTATGCAGCTTTACACCCACTTGACACACTTCCAGAGAGATATCAATACATAGGTTTTACGATTCTTACTAGTCACATATATTCTTGTGCGGTGAATAGGGGTTGTTGAGTCCAGTTCACTGAGCAAGGAGTAGGTCTTGTCTATTACATATTGGGTGTATGGAACAGTATCTGAGCGAATTTGAAACCCTTGTTTTATGCATCACCCCACCTCACCTTTCCCGTTAAGCAGCCATAGTGTGTTTTCTAAACGTGTGACTCTGTTCTGTTTTGTAATTCAGTTCAGGTGTAGCGGTTTTTACATTCCCTCTATAAGTGATAGCTTATGATAAGTGTCTTTTTCTGTGTCACTTATTTCACTTAGAATCGTCGTACCTAAATCCACTCATCTTGCTTCTACTAGCCTTATGACATTGATTTCATGTCTGAGTGATATTCCTTTGTACATAAGGACCACAACTTCTTTATCCATTTTTCTCTTTCCTGGGATATTTAAGGTGTCATGAAGTGGAGGTTCTTGTCAAAATAGCAGCCCTAAACATTGGGGTGCCTGTGTCTTGCTGATTTTTAGTTTTCCCAATTTATACGCCCATGAGTGGACGTGCCCTATGCTCCCTAAGCTGTGTTTTTTCGATGTTTCAGGACACACCGTACACTTCTCCAGTGTGGCTTTTGGCAATTTACATCCCGCCCATCAGCGTAGCAAGGCTGCCATTTCTCCATGGCCTGTACTGCATTTCTGGTTTTGACACTTTTTGCAGCATGGCCCTTTTGACCGATGGGAAGCGAGACCTCTTTGTAGCGCTGATTTGCCTTTCCAGGTTGCTTGGTTGGTCAAAAAGGGCGTATGCGTTTTTTCCTGAATATATTCAGGAAAAAACGCATACGCCCTTTTTGGCCAAGGGCATCATTGTCGACGTTTTGCCGCTTTTCATGTGCTTTAAAGGCGATTCGAATCTACCTCCTGAAATCTGTTTCCTGCAATTCTGCCTTGCTTTCAAATCCTCTTCGTTGCCTTCCCTCAATATATCTGTGGATGAGAGTTATCATTTATAACTCTGCGGGTTTGTGAATTGCAGTGTCCCTGAGCTCCATTTTTCAACTCGCTTTTTTGGGAGCTGGCCGCAAAAGCGCGGGATTGCCTCAGGCCCTATTCTGGTTCCTGGCGGCAGGCTGAGCCTGTGGTTAATTCTTCTTCCTGATGGGAAAATAGAGTGACCTGTGCCTGTCCCAACACCTAGATCTAGTCTCTCATTGGTTGCCCCTCTTCCCGTTCATCCTCAGGACAAATTGCAACCTGTAGGGAACAGGAGCTTAAAGGTGCTGATTCTCCAAGTAGGGAGATTGCTAGTAAAGTAGCTGGAAAGGCGAACCCGAGCACAAGGAGATGAGAAATTGGGTGCGTTTTAGAAACCTTTCAAAATCACACGGTGTACCATCTTCTGGGTTTCTCATGCATGTTTTCGATGTAGGAAGATGCCCTTGAACCTGGAGATTTGGGACCCATGGGATGGGTACCACGCAGTACTACTTTAAAGGGTCTGAGTTTGCTCACCCAACCTCACCCAACCTCTCAGCCCCAAGAGTGTCCACCCTTATGTCTCATCCAGGTGTGGGTCTAGATATGGTCAATCCAGGTTGCATCACAGCTCCTGAACGAATTTTTTAAGAATTTCTCTCTCTTTCACTGTCTTTGTTTTACAGGTTTTTAAAAGTAATTTATTTTTATAATGGGGTTTAGCTGCTTTTCACGGCTGTGTTTATGCAGCTTTACACCCACTTGACACACTTCCAGAGAGATATCAATACATAGGTTTTACGATTCTTACTAGTCACATATATTCTTGTGCGGTGAATAGGGGTTGTTGAGTCCAGTTCACTGAGCAAGGAGTAGGTCTTGTCTATTACATATTGGGTGTATGGAACAGTATCTGAGCGAATTTGAAACCCTTGTTTTATGCATCACCCCACCTCACCTTTCCCGTTAAGCAGCCATAGTGTGTTTTCTAAACGTGTGACTCTGTTCTGTTTTGTAATTCAGTTCAGGTGTAGCGGTTTTTACATTCCCTCTATAAGTGATAGCTTATGATAAGTGTCTTTTTCTGTGTCACTTATTTCACTTAGAATCGTCGTACCTAAATCCCCTCATCTTGCTTCTACTAGCCTTATGACATTGATTTCATGTCTGAGTGATATTCCTTTGTACATAAGGACCACAACTTCTTTATCCATTTTTCTCTTTCCTGGGATATTTAAGGTGTCATGAAGTGGAGGTTCTTGTCAAAATAGCAGCCCTAAACATTGGGGTGCCTGTGTCTTGCTGATTTTTAGTTTTCCCAATTTATACGCCCATGAGTGGACGTGCCCTATGCTCCCTAAGCTGTGTTTTTTCGATGTTTCAGGACACACCGTACACTTCTCCAGTGTGGCTTTTGGCAATTTACATCCCGCCCATCAGCGTAGCAAGGCTGCCATTTCTCCATGGCCTGTACTGCATTTCTGGTTTTGACACTTTTTGCAGCATGGCCCTTTTGACCGATGGGAAGCGAGACCTCTTTGTAGCGCTGATTTGACTTTCCAGGTTGCTTGGTTGGCCAAAAAGGGCGTATGCATTTTTTCCTGAATATATTCAGGAAAAAACCATACGCCCTTTTTGGCCAAGGGCATCATTGTCGACGTTTTGCCGCTTTTCATGTGCTTTAAAGGCGATTCGAATCTACCTCCTGAAATCTGTTTCCTGCAATTCTGCCTTGCTTTCAAATCCTCTTCGTTGCCTTCCCTCAATATATCTGTGGATGAGAGTTATCATTTATAACTCTGCGGGTTTGTGAATTGCAGTGTCCCTGAGCTCCATTTTTCAACTCGCTTTTTTGGGAGCTGGCCGCAAAAGCGCGGGATTGCCTCAGGCCCTATTCTGGTTCCTGGTGGCAGGCTGAGCCTGTGGTTAATTCTTCTTCCTGATGGGAAAATAGAGTGACCTGTGCCTGTCCCAACACCTAGATCTAGTCTCTCATTGGTTGCCCCTCTTCCCGTTCATCCTCAGGACAAATTGCAACCTGTAGGGAACAGGAGCTTAAAGGTGCTGATTCTCCAAGTAGGGAGATTGCTAGTAAAGTAGCTGGAAAGGCGAACCCGAGCACAAGGAGATGAGAAATTGGGTGCGTTTTAGAAACCTTTCAAAATCACACGGTGTACCATCTTCTGGGTTTCTCATGCATGTTTTCGATGTAGGAAGATGCCCTTGAACCTGGAGATTTGGGACCCATGGGATGGGTACCACGCAGTACTACTTTAAAGGGTCTGAGTTTGCTCACCCAACCTCACCCAACCTCTCAGCCCCAAGAGTGTCCACCCTTATGTCTCATCCAGGTGTGGGTCTAGATATGGTCAATCCAGGTTGCATCACAGCTCCTGAACGAATTTTTTAAGAATTTCTCTCTCTTTCACTGTCTTTGTTTTACAGGTTTTTAAAAGTAATTTATTTTTATAATGGGGTTTAGCTGCTTTTCACGGCTGTGTTTATGCAGCTTTACACCCACTTGACACACTTCCAGAGAGATATCAATACATAGGTTTTACGATTCTTACTAGTCACATATATTCTTGTGCGGTGAATAGGGGTTGTTGAGTCCAGTTCACTGAGCAAGGAGTAGGTCTTGTCTATTACATATTGGGTGTATGGAACAGTATCTGAGCGAATTTGAAACCCTTGTTTTATGCATCACCCCACCTCACCTTTCCCGTTAAGCAGCCATAGTGTGTTTTCTAAACGTGTGACTCTGTTCTGTTTTGTAATTCAGTTCAGGTGTAGCGGTTTTTACATTCCCTCTATAAGTGATAGCTTATGATAAGTGTCTTTTTCTGTGTCACTTATTTCACTTAGAATCGTCGTACCTAAATCCACTCATCTTGCTTCTACTAGCCTTATGACATTGATTTCATGTCTGAGTGATATTCCTTTGTACATAAGGACCACAACTTCTTTATCCATTTTTCTCTTTCCTGGGATATTTAAGGTGTCATGAAGTGGAGGTTCTTGTCAACATAGCAGCCCTAAACATTGGGGTGCCTGTGTCTTGCTGATTTTTTAGTTTTCCCAATTTATACGCCCATGAGTGGACGTGCCCTATGCTCCCTAAGCTGTGTTTTTTCGATGTTTCAGGACACTCCGTACACTTCTCCAGAGTGGCTGTTGGCAATTTACATCCCGCCCATCAGCGTAGCAAGGCTGCCATTTCTCCATGGCCTGTCCTGCATTTCTGGTTTTGACACTTTTTGCAGCATGGCCCTTTTGACCGATGGGAAGCGAGACCTCTTTGTAGCGCTGATTTGCCTTTCCAGGTTGCTTGGTTGGCCAAAAAGGGCGTATGCGTTTTTTCCTGAATATATTCAGGAAAAAACGCATACGCCCTTTTTGGCCAAGGGCATCATTGTCGACGTTTTGCCGCTTTTCATGTGCTTTAAAGGCGATTCGAATCTACCTCCTGAAATCTGCTTCCTGCAATTCTGCCTTGCTTTCAAATCCTCTTCGTTGCCTTCCCTCAATATATCTGTGGATGAGAGTTATCATTTATAACTCTGCGGGTTTGTGAATTGCAGTGTCCCTGAGCTCCATTTTTCAACTCGCTTTTTTGGGAGCTGGCCACAAAAGCGCGAGATTGCCTCAGGCCTTATTCTGGTTCCTGGCGGCAGGCTGAGCCTGTGGTTAATTCTTCTTCCTGATGGGAAAATAGAGTGACCTGTGCCTCTACCAACACCTAGATCTAGTCTCTCATTGGTTGCCCCTCTTCCCGTTCATCCTCAGGACAAATTGCAACCTGTAGGGAACAGGAGCTTAAAGGTGCTGATTCTCCAAGTAGGGAGATTGCTAGTAAAGTAGCTGGAAAGGCGAACCCTAGCACAAGGAGATGAGAAATGGGGTGCGTTTTAGAAACCTTTCAAAATCACACGGTGTACCATCTTCTGGGTTTCTCATGCATGTTTTCGATGTAGGAAGATGCCCTTGAACCTGGAGATTTGGGACCCATGGGATGGGTACCACGCAGTACTACTTTAAAGGGTCTGAGTTTGCTCACCCAACCTCACCCAACCTCTCAGCCCCAAGAGTGTCCACCCTTATGTCTCATCCAGGTGTGGGTCTAGATATGGTCAATCCAGGTTGCATCACAGCTCCTGAACGAATTTTTTAAGAATTTCTCTCTCTTTCACTGTCTTTGTTTTACAGGTTTTTAAAAGTAATTTATTTTTATAATGGGGTTTAGCTGCTTTTCACGGCTGTGTTTATGCAGCTTTACACCCACTTGACACACTTCCAGAGAGATATCAATACATAGGTTTTACGATTCTTACTAGTCACATATATTCTTGTGCGGTGAATAGGGGTTGTTGAGTCCAGTTCACTGAGCAAGGAGTAGGTCTTGTCTATTACATATTGGGTGTATGGAACAGTATCTGAGCGAATTTGAAACCCTTGTTTTATGCATCACCCCACCTCACCTTTCCCGTTAAGCAGCCATAGTGTGTTTTCTAAACGTGTGACTCTGTTCTGTTTTGTAATTCAGTTCAGGTGTAGCGGTTTTTACATTCCCTCTATAAGTGATAGCTTATGATAAGTGTCTTTTTCTGTGTCACTTATTTCACTTAGAATCGTCGTACCTAAATCCACTCATCTTGCTTCTACTAGCCTTATGACATTGATTTCATGTCTGAGTGATATTCCTTTGTACATAAGGACCACAACTTCTTTATCCATTTTTCTCTTTCCTGGGATATTTAAGGTGTCATGAAGTGGAGGTTCTTGTCAAAATAGCAGCCCTAAACATTGGGGTGCCTGTGTCTTGCTGATTTTTAGTTTTCCCAATTTATACGCCCATGAGTGGACGTGCCCTATGCTCCCTAAGCTGTGTTTTTTCGATGTTTCAGGACACACCGTACACTTCTCCAGTGTGGCTTTTGGCAATTTACATCCCGCCCATCAGCGTAGCAAGGCTGCCATTTCTCCATGGCCTGTACTGCATTTCTGGTTTTGACACTTTTTGCAGCATGGCCCTTTTGACCGATGGGAAGCGAGACCTCTTTGTAGCGCTGATTTGACTTTCCAGGTTGCTTGGTTGGCCAAAAAGGGCGTATGCGTTTTTTCCTGAATATATTCAGGAAAAAACGCATACGCCCTTTTTGGCCAAGGGCATCATTGTCGACGTTTTGCCGCTTTTCATGTGCTTTAAAGGCGATTCGAATCTACCTCCTGAAATCTGTTTCCTGCAATTCTGCCTTGCTTTCAAATCCTCTTCGTTGCCTTCCCTCAATATATCTGTGGATGAGAGTTATCATTTATAACTCTGCGGGTTTGTGAATTGCAGTGTCCCTGAGCTCCATTTTTCAACTCGCTTTTTTGGGAGCTGGCCGCAAAAGCGCGGGATTGCCTCAGGCCCTATTCTGGTTCCTGGCGGCAGGCTGAGCCTGTGGTTAATTCTTCTTCCTGATGGGAAAATAGAGTGACCTGTGCCTGTCCCAACACCTAGATCTAGTCTCTCATTGGTTGCCCCTCTTCCCGTTCATCCTCAGGACAAATTGCAACCTGTAGGGAACAGGAGCTTAAAGGTGCTGATTCTCCAAGTAGGGAGATTGCTAGTAAAGTAGCTGGAAAGGCGAACCCGAGCACAAGGAGATGAGAAATGGGGTGCGTTTTAGAAACCTTTCAAAATCACACGGTGTACCATCTTCTGGGTTTCTCATGCATGTTTTCGATGTAGGAAGATGCCCTTGAACCTGGAGATTTGGGACCCATGGGATGGGTACCACGCAGTACTACTTTAAAGGGTCTGAGTTTGCTCACCCAACCTCACCCAACCTCTCAGCCCCAAGAGTGTCCACCCTTATGTCTCATCCAGGTGTGGGTCTAGATATGGTCAATCCAGGTTGCATCACAGCTCCTGAACGAATTTTTTAAGAATTTCTCTCTCTTTCACTGTCTTTGTTTTACAGGTTTTTAAAAGTAATTTATTTTTATACTGGGGTTTAGCTGCTTTTCACGGCTGTGTTTATGCAGCTTTACACCCACTTGACACACTTCCAGAGAGATATCAATACATAGGTTTTACGATTCTTACTAGTCACATATATTCTTGTGCGGTGAATAGGGGTTGTTGAGTCCAGTTCACTGAGCAAGGAGTAGGTCTTGTCTATTACATATTGGGTGTATGGAACAGTATCTGAGCGAATTTGAAACCCTTGTTTTATGCATCACCCCACCTCACCTTTCCCGTTAAGCAGCCATAGTGTGTTTTCTAAACGTGTGACTCTGTTCTGTTTTGTAATTCAGTTCAGGTGTAGCGGTTTTTACATTCCCTCTATAAGTGATAGCTTATGATAAGTGTCTTTTTCTGTGTCACTTATTTCACTTAGAATCGTCGTACCTAAATCCACTCATCTTGCTTCTACTAGCCTTATGACATTGATTTCATGTCTGAGTGATATTCCTTTGTACATAAGGACCACAACTTCTTTATCCATTTTTCTCTTTCCTGGGATATTTAAGGTGTCATGAAGTGGAGGTTCTTGTCAACATAGCAGCCCTAAACATTGGGGTGCCTGTGTCTTGCTGATTTTTAGTTTTCCCAATTTATACGCCCATGAGTGGACGTGCCCTATGCTCCCTAAGCTGTGTTTTTTCGATGTTTCAGGACACACCGTACACTTCTCCAGTGTGGCTTTTGGCAATTTACATCCCGCCCATCAGCGTAGCAAGGCTGCCATTTCTCCATGGCCTGTACTGCATTTCTGGTTTTGACACTTTTTGCAGCATGGCCCTTTTGACCGATGGGAAGCGAGACTTCTTTGTAGCGCTGATTTGACTTTCCAGGTTGCTTGGTTGGCCAAAAAGGGCGTATGCGTTTTTTCCTGAATATATTCAGGAAAAAACGCATACGCCCTTTTTGGCCAAGGGCATCATTGTCGACGTTTTGACGCTTTTCATGTGCTTTAAAGGCGATTCGAATCTACCTCCTGAAATCTGTTTCCTGCAATTCTGCCTTGCTTTCAAATCCTCTTCGTTGCCTTCCCTCAATATATCTGTGGATGAGAGTTATCATTTATAACTCTGCGGGTTTGTGAATTGCAGTGTCCCTGAGCTCCATTTTTCAACTCGCTTTTTTGGGAGCTGGCCGCAAAAGCGCGGGATTGCCTCAGGCCCTATTCTGGTTCCTGGCGGCAGGCTGAGCCTGTGGTTAATTCTTCTTCCTGATGGGAAAATAGAGTGACCTGTGCCTGTCCCAACACCTAGATCTAGTCTCTCATTGGTTGCCCCTCTTCCCGTTCATCCTCAGGACAAATTGCAACCTGTAGGGAACAGGAGCTTAAAGGTGCTGATTCTCCAAGTAGGGAGATTGCTAGTAAAGTAGCTGGAAAGGCGAACCCGAGCACAAGGAGATGAGAAATTGGGTGCGTTTTAGAAACCTTTCAAAATCACACGGTGTACCATCTTCTGGGTTTCTCATGCATGTTTTCGATGTAGGAAGATGCCCTTGAACCTGGAGATTTGGGACCCATGGGATGGGTACCACGCAGTACTACTTTAAAGGGTCTGAGTTTGCTCACCCAACCTCACCCAACCTCTCAGCCCCAAGAGTGTCCACCCTTATGTCTCATCCAGGTGTGGGTCTAGATATGGTCAATCCAGGTTGCATCACAGCTCCTGAACGAATTTTTTAAGAATTTCTCTCTCTTTCACTGTCTTTGTTTTACAGGTTTTTAAAAGTAATTTATTTTTATAATGGGGTTTAGCTGCTTTTCACGGCTGTGTTTATGCAGCTTTACACCCACTTGACACACTTCCAGAGAGATATCAATACATAGGTTTTACGATTCTTACTAGTCACATATATTCTTGTGCGGTGAATAGGGGTTGTTGAGTCCAGTTCACTGAGCAAGGAGTAGGTCTTGTCTATTACATATTGGGTGTATGGAACAGTATCTGAGCGAATTTGAAACCCTTGTTTTATGCATCACCCCACCTCACCTTTCCCGTTAAGCAGCCATAGTGTGTTTTCTAAACGTGTGACTCTGTTCTGTTTTGTAATTCAGTTCAGGTGTAGCGGTTTTTACATTCCCTCTATAAGTGATAGCTTATGATAAGTGTCTTTTTCTGTGTCACTTATTTCACTTAGAATCGTCGTACCTAAATCCACTCATCTTGCTTCTACTAGCCTTATGACATTGATTTCATGTCTGAGTGATATTCCTTTGTACATAAGGACCACAACTTCTTTATCCATTTTTCTCTTTCCTGGGATATTTAAGGTGTCATGAAGTGGAGGTTCTTGTCAACATAGCAGCCCTAAACATTGGGGTGCCTGTGTCTTGCTGATTTTTAGTTTTCCCAATTTATACGCCCATGAGTGGACGTGCCCTATGCTCCCTAAGCTGTGTTTTTTCGATGTTTCAGGACACACCGTACACTTCTCCAGTGTGGCTTTTGGCAATTTACATCCCGCCCATCAGCGTAGCAAGGCTGCCATTTCTCCATGGCCTGTACTGCATTTCTGGTTTTGACACTTTTTGCAGCATGGCCCTTTTGACCGATGGGAAGCGAGACTTCTTTGTAGCGCTGATTTGACTTTCCAGGTTGCTTGGTTGGCCAAAAAGGGCGTATGCGTTTTTTCCTGAATATATTCAGGAAAAAACGCATACGCCCTTTTTGGCCAAGGGCATCATTGTCGACGTTTTGCCGCTTTTCATGTGCTTTAAAGGCGATTCGAATCTACCTCCTGAAATCTGTTTCCTGCAATTCTGCCTTGCTTTCAAATCCTCTTCGTTGCCTTCCCTCAATATATCTGTGGATGAGAGTTATCATTTATAACTCTGCGGGTTTGTGAATTGCAGTGTCCCTGAGCTCCATTTTTCAACTCGCTTTTTTGGGAGCTGGCCGCAAAAGCGCGGGATTGCCTCAGGCCCTATTCTGGTTCCTGGCGGCAGGCTGAGCCTGTGGTTAATTCTTCTTCCTGATGGGAAAATAGAGTGACCTGTGCCTGTCCCAACACCTAGATCTAGTCTCTCATTGGTTGCCCCTCTTCCCGTTCATCCTCAGGACAAATTGCAACCTGTAGGGAACAGGAGCTTAAAGGTGCTGATTCTCCAAGTAGGGAGATTGCTAGTAAAGTAGCTGGAAAGGCGAACCCGAGCACAAGGAGATGAGAAATTGGGTGCGTTTTAGAAACCTTTCAAAATCACACGGTGTACCATCTTCTGGGTTTCTCATGCATGTTTTCGATGTAGGAAGATGCCCTTGAACCTGGAGATTTGGGACCCATGGGATGGGTACCACGCAGTACTACTTTAAAGGGTCTGCGTTTGCTCACCCAACCTCACCCAACCTCTCAGCCCCAAGAGTGTCCACCCTTATGTCTCATCCAGGTGTGGGTCTAGATATGGTCAATCCAGGTTGCATCACAGCTCCTGAATGAATTTTTTAAGAATTTCTCTCTCTTTCACTGTCTTTGTTTTACAGGTTTTTAAAAGTAATTTATTTTTATAATGGGGTTTAGCTGCTTTTCACGGCTGTGTTTATGCAGCTTTACACCCACTTGACACACTTCCAGAGAGATATCAATACATAGGTTTTACGATTCTTACTAGTCACATATATTCTTGTGCGGTGAATAGGGGTTGTTGAGTCCAGTTCACTGAGCAAGGAGTAGGTCTTGTCTATTACATATTGGGTGTATGGAACAGTATCTGAGCGAATTTGAAACCCTTGTTTTATGCATCACCCCACCTCACCTTTCCCGTTAAGCAGCCATAGTGTGTTTTCTAAACGTGTGACTCTGTTCTGTTTTGTAATTCAGTTCAGGTGTAGCGGTTTTTACATTCCCTCTATAAGTGATAGCTTATGATAAGTGTCTTTTTCTGTGTCACTTATTTCACTTAGAATCGTCGTACCTAAATCCACTCATCTTGCTTCTCCTAGCCTTATGACATTGATTTCATGTCTGAGTGATATTCCTTTGTACATAAGGACCACAACTTCTTTATCCATTTTTCTCTTTCCTGGGATATTTAAGGTGTCATGAAGTGGAGGTTCTTGTCAACATAGCAGCCCTAAACATTGGGGTGCCTGTGTCTTGCTGATTTTTAGTTTTCCCAATTTATACGCCCATGAGTGGACGTGCCCTATGCTCCCTAAGCTGTGTTTTTTCGATGTTTCAGGACACTCCGTACACTTCTCCAGAGTGGCTGTTGGCAATTTACATCCCGCCCATCAGCGTAGCAAGGCTGCCATTTCTCCATGGCCTGTCCTGCATTTCTGGTTTTGACACTTTTTGCAGCATGGCCCTTTTGACCGATGGGAAGCGAGACCTCTTTGTAGCGCTGATTTGCCTTTCCAGGTTGCTTGGTTGGCCAAAAAGGGCGTATGCGTTTTTTCCTGAATATATTCAGGAAAAAACGCATACGCCCTTTTTGGCCAAGGGCATCATTGTCGACGTTTTGCCGCTTTTCATGTGCTTTAAAGGCGATTCGAATCTACCTCCTGAAATCTGTTTCCTGCAATTCTGCCTTGCTTTCAAATCCTCTTCGTTGCCTTCCCTCAATATATCTGTGGATGAGAGTTATCATTTATAACTCTGCGGGTTTGTGAATTGCAGTGTCCCTGAGCTCCATTTTTCAACTCGCTTTTTTGGGAGCTGGCCGCAAAAGCGCGGGATTGCCTCAGGCCCTATTCTGGTTCCTGGCGGCAGGCTGAGCCTGTGGTTAATTCTTCTTCCTGATGGGAAAATAGAGTGACCTGTGCCTGTCCCAACACCTAGATCTAGTCTCTCATTGGTTGCCCCTCTTCCCGTTCATCCTCAGGACAAATTGCAACCTGTAGGGAACAGGAGCTTAAAGGTGCTGATTCTCCAAGTAGGGAGATTGCTAGTAAAGTAGCTGGAAAGGCGAACCCGAGCACAAGGAGATGAGAAATTGGGTGCGTTTTAGAAACCTTTCAAAATCACACGGTGTACCATCTTCTGGGTTTCTCATGCATGTTTTCGATGTAGGAAGATGCCCTTGAACCTGGAGATTTGGGACCCATGGGATGGGTACCACGCAGTACTACTTTAAAGGGTCTGAGTTTGCTCACCCAACCTCACCCAACCTCTCAGCCCCAAGAGTGTCCACCCTTATGTCTCATCCAGGTGTGGGTCTAGATATGGTCAATCCAGGTTGCATCACAGCTCCTGAACGAATTTTTTAAGAATTTCTCTCTCTTTCACTGTCTTTGTTTTACAGGTTTTTAAAAGTAATTTATTTTTATAATGGGGTTTAGCTGCTTTTCACGGCTGTGTTTATGCAGCTTTACACCCACTTGACACACTTCCAGAGAGATATCAATACATAGGTTTTACGATTCTTACTAGTCACGTATATTCTTGTGCGGTGAATAGGGGTTGTTGAGTCCAGTTCACTGAGCAAGGAGTAGGTCTTGTCTATTACATATTGGGTGTATGGAACAGTATCTGAGCGAATTTGAAACCCTTGTTTTATGCATCACCCCACCTCACCTTTCCCGTTAAGCAGCCATAGTGTGTTTTCTAAACGTGTGACTCTGTTCTGTTTTGTAATTCAGTTCAAGTGTAGCGGTTTTTACATTCCCTCTATAAGTGATATCTTATGATAAGTGTCTTTTTCTGTGTGACTTATTTCACTTAGAATCGTCATACCTAAATCCACTCATCTTGCTTCTACTAGCCTTATGACATTGATTTCATGTCTGAGTGATATTCCTTTGTACATAAGGACCACAACTTCTTTATCCATTTTTCTCTTTCCTGGGATATTTAAGGTGTCATGAAGTGGAGGTTCTTGTCAACATAGCAGCCCTAAACATTGGGGTGCCTGTGTCTTGCTGATTTTTAGTTTTCCCAATTTATACGCCCATGAGTGGACGTGCCCTATGCTCCCTAAGCTGTGTTTTTTCGATGTTTCAGGACACACCGTACACTTCTCTAGAGTGGCTGTTGGCAATTTACATCCCGCCCATCAGCGTAGCAAGGCTGCCATTTCTCCATGGCCTGTCCTGCATTTCTGGTTTTGACACTTTTTGCCGCATGGCCCTTTTGACCGATGGGAAGCGAGACCTCTTTGTAGCGCTGATTTGCCTTTCCAGGTTGCTTGGTTGGCCAAAAAGGGCGTATGCGTTTTTTCCTGAATATATTCAGGAAAAAACGCATACGCCCTTTTTGGCCAAGGGCATCATTGTCGACGTTTTGCCGCTTTTCATGTGCTTTAAAGGCGATTCGAATCTACCTCCTGAAATCTGCTTCCTGCAATTCTGCCTTGCTTTCAAATCCTCTTCGTTGCCTTCCCTCAATATATCTGTGGATGAGAGTTATCATTTATAACTCTGCGGGTTTGTGAATTGCAGTGTCCCTGAGCTCCATTTTTCAACTCGCTTTTTTGGGAGCTGGCCACAAAAGCGCGAGATTGCCTCAGGCCTTATTCTGGTTCCTGGCGGCAGGCTGAGCCTGTGGTTAATTCTTCTTCCTGATGGGAAAATAGAGTGACCTGTGCCTCTACCAACACCTAGATCTAGTCTCTCATTGGTTGCCCCTCTTCCCGTTCATCCTCAGGACAAATTGCAACCTGTAGGGAACAGGAGCTTAAAGGTGCTGATTCTCCAAGTAGGGAGATTGCTAGTAAAGTAGCTGGAAAGGCGAACCCTAGCACAAGGAGATGAGAAATGGGGTGCGTTTTAGAAACCTTTCAAAATCACACGGTGTACCATCTTCTGGGTTTCTCATGCATGTTTTCGATGTAGGAAGATGCCCTTGAACCTGGAGATTTGGGACCCATGGGATGGGTACCACGCAGTACTACTTTAAAGGGTCTGAGTTTGCTCACCCAACCTCACCCAACCTCTCAGCCCCAAGAGTGTCCACCCTTATGTCTCATCCAGGTGTGGGTCTAGATATGGTCAATCCAGGTTGCATCACAGCTCCTGAACGAATTTTTTAAGAATTTCTCTCTCTTTCACTGTCTTTGTTTTACAGGTTTTTAAAAGTAATTTATTTTTATAATGGGGTTTAGCTGCTTTTCACGGCTGTGTTTATGCAGCTTTACACCCACTTGACACACTTCCAGAGAGATATCAATACATAGGTTTTACGATTCTTACTAGTCACATATATTCTTGTGCGGTGAATAGGGGTTGTTGAGTCCAGTTCACTGAGCAAGGAGTAGGTCTTGTCTATTACATATTGGGTGTATGGAACAGTATCTGAGCGAATTTGAAACCCTTGTTTTATGCATCACCCAACCTCACCTTTCCCGTTAAGCAGCCATAATGTGTTTTCTAAACGTGTGACTCTGTTCTGTTTTGTAATTCAGTTCAGGTGTAGCGGTTTTTACATTCCCTCTATAAGTGATAGCTTATGATAAGTGTCTTTTTCTGTGTCACTTATTTCACTTAGAATCGTCGTACCTAAATCCACTCATCTTGCTTCTACTAGCCTTATGACATTGATTTCATGTCTGAGTGATATTCCTTTGTACATAAGGACCACAACTTCTTTATCCATTTTTCTCTTTCCTGGGATATTTAAGGTGTCATGAAGTGGAGGTTCTTGTCAAAATAGCAGCCCTAAACATTGGGGTGCCTGTGTCTTGCTGATTTTTAGTTTTCCCAATTTATACGCCCATGAGTGGACGTGCCCTATGCTCCCTAAGCTGTGTTTTTTCGATGTTTCAGGACACACCGTACACTTCTCCAGTGTGGCTTTTGGCAATTTACATCCCGCCCATCAGCGTAGCAAGGCTGCCATTTCTCCATGGCCTGTACTGCATTTCTGGTTTTGACACTTTTTGCAGCATGGCCCTTTTGACCGATGGGAAGCGAGACTTCTTTGTAGCGCTGATTTGACTTTCCAGGTTGCTTGGTTGGCCAAAAAGGGCGTATGCGTTTTTTCCTGAATATATTCAGGAAAAAACGCATACGCCCTTTTTGGCCAAGGGCATCATTGTCGACGTTTTGCCGCTTTTCATGTGCTTTAAAGGCGATTCGAATCTACCTCCTGAAATCTGTTTCCTGCAATTCTGCCTTGCTTTCAAATCCTCTTCGTTGCCTTCCCTCAATATATCTGTGGATGAGAGTTATCATTTATAACTCTGCGGGTTTGTGAATTGCAGTGTCCCTGAGCTCCATTTTTCAACTCGCTTTTTTGGGAGCTGGCCGCAAAAGCGCGGGATTGCCTCAGGCCCTATTCTGGTTCCTGGCGGCAGGCTGAGCCTGTGGTTAATTCTTCTTCCTGATGGGAAAATAGAGTGACCTGTGCCTGTCCCAACACCTAGATCTAGTCTCTCATTGGTTGCCCCTCTTCCCGTTCATCCTCAGGACAAATTGCAACCTGTAGGGAACAGGAGCTTAAAGGTGCTGATTCTCCAAGTAGGGAGATTGCTAGTAAAGTAGCTGGAAAGGCGAACCCGAGCACAAGGAGATGAGAAATTGGGTGCGTTTTAGAAACCTTTCAAAATCACACGGTGTACCATCTTCTGGGTTTCTCATGCATGTTTTCGATGTAGGAAGATGCCCTTGAACCTGGAGATTTGGGACCCATGGGATGGGTACCACGCAGTACTACTTTAAAGGGTCTGAGTTTGCTCACCCAACCTCACCCAACCTCTCAGCCCCAAGAGTGTCCACCCTTATGTCTCATCCAGGTGTGGGTCTAGATATGGTCAATCCAGGTTGCATCACAGCTCCTGAACGAATTTTTTAAGAATTTCTCTCTCTTTCACTGTCTTTGTTTTACAGGTTTTTAAAAGTAATTTATTTTTATAATGGGGTTTAGCTGCTTTTCACGGCTGTGTTTATGCAGCTTTACACCCACTTGACACACTTCCAGAGAGATATCAATACATAGGTTTTACGATTCTTACTAGTCACATATATTCTTGTGCGGTGAATAGGGGTTGTTGAGTCCAGTTCACTGAGCAAGGAGTAGGTCTTGTCTATTACATATTGGGTGTATGGAACAGTATCTGAGCGAATTTGAAACCCTTGTTTTATGCATCACCCCACCTCACCTTTCCCGTTAAGCAGCCATAGTGTGTTTTCTAAACGTGTGACTCTGTTCTGTTTTGTAATTCAGTTCAGGTGTAGCGGTTTTTACATTCCCTCTATAAGTGATAGCTTATGATAAGTGTCTTTTTCTGTGTCACTTATTTCACTTAGAATCGTCGTACCTAAATCCACTCATCTTGCTTCTACTAGCCTTATGACATTGATTTCATGTCTGAGTGATATTCCTTTGTACATAAGGACCACAACTTCTTTATCCATTTTTCTCTTTCCTGGGATATTTAAGGTGTCATGAAGTGGAGGTTCTTGTCAACATAGCAGCCCTAAACATTGGGGTGCCTGTGTCTTGCTGATTTTTAGTTTTCCCAATTTATACGCCCATGAGTGGACGTGCCCTATGCTCCCTAAGCTGTGTTTTTTCGATGTTTCAGGACACACCGTACACTTCTCCAGTGTGGCTTTTGGCAATTTACATCCCGCCCATCAGCGTAGCAAGGCTGCCATTTCTCCATGGCCTGTACTGCATTTCTGGTTTTGACACTTTTTGCAGCATGGCCCTTTTGACCGATGGGAAGCGAGACTTCTTTGTAGCGCTGATTTGACTTTCCAGGTTGCTTGGTTGGCCAAAAAGGGCGTATGCGTTTTTTCCTGAATATATTCAGGAAAAAACGCATACGCCCTTTTTGGCCAAGGGCATCATTGTCGACGTTTTGCCGCTTTTCATGTGCTTTAAAGGCGATTCGAATCTACCTCCTGAAATCTGTTTCCTGCAATTCTGCCTTGCTTTCAAATCCTCTTCGTTGCCTTCCCTCAATATATCTGTGGATGAGAGTTATCATTTATAACTCTGCGGGTTTGTGAATTGCAGTGTCCCTGAGCTCCATTTTTCAACTCGCTTTTTTGGGAGCTGGCCGCAAAAGCGCGGGATTGCCTCAGGCCCTATTCTGGTTCCTGGCGGCAGGCTGAGCCTGTGGTTAATTCTTCTTCCTGATGGGAAAATAGAGTGACCTGTGCCTGTCCCAACACCTAGATCTAGTCTCTCATTGGTTGCCCCTCTTCCCGTTCATCCTCAGGACAAATTGCAACCTGTAGGGAACAGGAGCTTAAAGGTGCTGATTCTCCAAGTAGGGAGATTGCTAGTAAAGTAGCTGGAAAGGCGAACCCGAGCACAAGGAGATGAGAAATTGGGTGCGTTTTAGAAACCTTTCAAAATCACACGGTGTACCATCTTCTGGGTTTCTCATGCATGTTTTCGATGTAGGAAGATGCCCTTGAACCTGGAGATTTGGGACCCATGGGATGGGTACCACGCAGTACTACTTTAAAGTGTCTGAGTTTGCTCACCCAACCTCACCCAACCTCTCAGCCCCAAGAGTGTCCACCCTTATGTCTCATCCAGGTGTGGGTCTAGATATGGTCAATCCAGGTTGCATCACAGCTCCTGAACGAATTTTTTAAGAATTTCTCTCTCTTTCACTGTCTTTGTTTTACAGGTTTTTAAAAGTAATTTATTTTTATAATGGGGTTTAGCTGCTTTTCACGGCTGTGTTTATGCAGCTTTACACCCACTTGACACACTTCCAGAGAGATATCAATACATAGGTTTTACGATTCTTACTAGTCACATATATTCTTGTGCGGTGAATAGGGGTTGTTGAGTCCAGTTCACTGAGCAAGGAGTAGGTCTTGTCTATTACATATTGGGTGTATGGAACAGTATCTGAGCGAATTTGAAACCCTTGTTTTATGCATCACCCCACCTCACCTTTCCCGTTAAGCAGCCATAGTGTGTTTTCTAAACGTGTGACTCTGTTCTGTTTTGTAATTCAGTTCAGGTGTAGCGGTTTTTACATTCCCTCTATAAGTGATAGCTTATGATAAGTGTCTTTTTCTGTGTCACTTATTTCACTTAGAATCGTCGTACCTAAATCCACTCATCTTGCTTCTACTAGCCTTATGACATTGATTTCATGTCTGAGTGATATTCCTTTGTACATAAGGACCACAACTTCTTTATCCATTTTTCTCTTTCCTGGGATATTTAAGGTGTCATGAAGTGGAGGTTCTTGTCAACATAGCAGCCCTAAACATTGGGGTGCCTGTGTCTTGCTGATTTTTAGTTTTCCCAATTTATACGCCCATGAGTGGACGTGCCCTATGCTCCCTAAGCTGTGTTTTTTCGATGTTTCAGGACACACCGTACACTTCTCCAGTGTGGCTTTTGGCAATTTACATCCCGCCCATCAGCGTAGCAAGGCTGCCATTTCTCCATGGCCTGTACTGCATTTCTGGTTTTGACACTTTTTGCAGCATGGCCCTTTTGACCGATGGGAAGCGAGACTTCTTTGTAGCGCTGATTTGACTTTCCAGGTTGCTTGGTTGGCCAAAAAGGGCGTATGCGTTTTTTCCTGAATATATTCAGGAAAAAACGCATACGCCCTTTTTGGCCAAGGGCATCATTGTCGACGTTTTGCCGCTTTTCATGTGCTTTAAAGGCGATTCGAATCTACCTCCTGAAATCTGTTTCCTGCAATTCTGCCTTGCTTTCAAATCCTCTTCGTTGCCTTCCCTCAATATATCTGTGGATGAGAGTTATCATTTATAACTCTGCGGGTTTGTGAATTGCAGTGTCCCTGAGCTCCATTTTTCAACTCGCTTTTTTGGGAGCTGGCCGCAAAAGCGCGGGATTGCCTCAGGCCCTATTCTGGTTCCTGGCGGCAGGCTGAGCCTGTGGTTAATTCTTCTTCCTGATGGGAAAATAGAGTGACCTGTGCCTGTCCCAACACCTAGATCTAGTCTCTCATTGGTTGCCCCTCTTCCCGTTCATCCTCAGGACAAATTGCAACCTGTAGGGAACAGGAGCTTAAAGGTGCTGATTCTCCAAGTAGGGAGATTGCTAGTAAAGTAGCTGGAAAGGCGAACCCGAGCACAAGGAGATGAGAAATTGGGTGCGTTTTAGAAACCTTTCAAAATCACACGGTGTACCATCTTCTGGGTTTCTCATGCATGTTTTCGATGTAGGAAGATGCCCTTGAACCTGGAGATTTGGGACCCATGGGATGGGTACCACGCAGTACTACTTTAAAGGGTCTGAGTTTGCTCACCCAACCTCACCCAACCTCTCAGCCCCAAGAGTGTCCACCCTTATGTCTCATCCAGGTGTGGGTCTAGATATGGTCAATCCAGGTTGCATCACAGCTCCTGAACGAATTTTTTAAGAATTTCTCTCTCTTTCACTGTCTTTGTTTTACAGGTTTTTAAAAGTAATTTATTTTTATAATGGGGTTTAGCTGCTTTTCACGGCTGTGTTTATGCAGCTTTACACCCACTTGACACACTTCCAGAGAGATATCAATACATAGGTTTTACGATTCTTACTAGTCACATATATTCTTGTGCGGTGAATAGGGGTTGTTGAGTCCAGTTCACTGAGCAAGGAGTAGGTCTTGTCTATTACATATTGGGTGTATGGAACAGTATCTGAGCGAATTTGAAACCCTTGTTTTATGCATCACCCCACCTCACCTTTCCCGTTAAGCAGCCATAGTGTGTTTTCTAAACGTGTGACTCTGTTCTGTTTTGTAATTCAGTTCAGGTGTAGCGGTTTTTACATTCCCTCTATAAGTGATAGCTTATGATAAGTGTCTTTTTCTGTGTCACTTATTTCACTTAGAATCGTCGTACCTAAATCCACTCATCTTGCTTCTACTAGCCTTATGACATTGATTTCATGTCTGAGTGATATTCCTTTGTACATAAGGACCACAACTTCTTTATCCATTTTTCTCTTTCCTGGGATATTTAAGGTGTCATGAAGTGGAGGTTCTTGTCAAAATAGCAGCCCTAAACATTGGGGTGCCTGTGTCTTGCTGATTTTTAGTTTTCCCAATTTATACGCCCATGAGTGGACGTGCCCTATGCTCCCTAAGCTGTGTTTTTTCGATGTTTCAGGACACACCGTACACTTCTCCAGTGTGGCTTTTGGCAATTTACATCCCGCCCATCAGCGTAGCAAGGCTGCCATTTCTCCATGGCCTGTACTGCATTTCTGGTTTTGACACTTTTTGCAGCATGGCCCTTTTGACCGATGGGAAGCGAGACCTCTTTGTAGCGCTGATTTGACTTTCCAGGTTGCTTGGTTGGCCAAAAAGGGCGTATGCGTTTTTTCCTGAATATATTCAGGAAAAAACGCATACGCCCTTTTTGGCCAAGGGCATCATTGTCGACGTTTTGCCGCTTTTCATGTGCTTTAAAGGCGATTCGAATCTACCTCCTGAAATCTGTTTCCTGCAATTCTGCCTTGCTTTCAAATCCTCTTCGTTGCCTTCCCTCAATATATCTGTGGATGAGAGTTATCATTTATAACTCTGCGGGTTTGTGAATTGCAGTGTCCCTGAGCTCCATTTTTCAACTCGCTTTTTTGGGAGCTGGCCGCAAAAGCGCGGGATTGCCTCAGGCCCTATTCTGGTTCCTGGCGGCAGGCTGAGCCTGTGGTTAATTCTTCTTCCTGATGGGAAAATAGAGTGACCTGTGCCTGTCCCAACACCTAGATCTAGTCTCTCATTGGTTGCCCCTCTTCCCGTTCATCCTCAGGACAAATTGCAACCTGTAGGGAACAGGAGCTTAAAGGTGCTGATTCTCCAAGTAGGGAGATTGCTAGTAAAGTAGCTGGAAAGGCGAACCCGAGCACAAGGAGATGAGAAATGGGGTGCGTTTTAGAAACCTTTCAAAATCACACGGTGTACCATCTTCTGGGTTTCTCATGCATGTTTTCGATGTAGGAAGATGCCCTTGAACCTGGAGATTTGGGACCCATGGGATGGGTACCACGCAGTACTACTTTAAAGGGTCTGAGTTTGCTCACCCAACCTCACCCAACCTCTCAGCCCCAAGAGTGTCCACCCTTATGTCTCATCCAGGTGTGGGTCTAGATATGGTCAATCCAGGTTGCATCACAGCTCCTGAACGAATTTTTTAAGAATTTCTCTCTCTTTCACTGTCTTTGTTTTACAGGTTTTTAAAAGTAATTTATTTTTATACTGGGGTTTAGCTGCTTTTCACGGCTGTGTTTATGCAGCTTTACACCCACTTGACACACTTCCAGAGAGATATCAATACATAGGTTTTACGATTCTTACTAGTCACATATATTCTTGTGCGGTGAATAGGGGTTGTTGAGTCCAGTTCACTGAGCAAGGAGTAGGTCTTGTCTATTACATATTGGGTGTATGGAACAGTATCTGAGCGAATTTGAAACCCTTGTTTTATGCATCACCCCACCTCACCTTTCCCGTTAAGCAGCCATAGTGTGTTTTCTAAACGTGTGACTCTGTTCTGTTTTGTAATTCAGTTCAGGTGTAGCGGTTTTTACATTCCCTCTATAAGTGATAGCTTATGATAAGTGTCTTTTTCTGTGTCACTTATTTCACTTAGAATCGTCGTACCTAAATCCACTCATCTTGCTTCTACTAGCCTTATGAAATTGATTTCATGTCTGAGTGATATTCCTTTGTACATAAGGACCACAACTTCTTTATCCATTTTTCTCTTTCCTGGGATATTTAAGGTGTCATGAAGTGGAGGTTCTTGTCAACATAGCAGCCCTAAACATTGGGGTGCCTGTGTCTTGCTGATTTTTAGTTTTCCCAATTTATACGCCCATGAGTGGACGTGCCCTATGCTCCCTAAGCTGTGTTTTTTCGATGTTTCAGGACACACCGTACACTTCTCCAGTGTGGCTTTTGGCAATTTACATCCCGCCCATCAGCGTAGCAAGGCTGCCATTTCTCCATGGCCTGTACTGCATTTCTGGTTTTGACACTTTTTGCAGCATGGCCCTTTTGACCGATGGGAAGCGAGACTTCTTTGTAGCGCTGATTTGACTTTCCAGGTTGCTTGGTTGGCCAAAAAGGGCGTATGCGTTTTTTCCTGAATATATTCAGGAAAAAACGCATACGCCCTTTTTGGCCAAGGGCATCATTGTCGACGTTTTGACGCTTTTCATGTGCTTTAAAGGCGATTCGAATCTACCTCCTGAAATCTGTTTCCTGCAATTCTGCCTTGCTTTCAAATCCTCTTCGTTGCCTTCCCTCAATATATCTGTGGATGAGAGTTATCATTTATAACTCTGCGGGTTTGTGAATTGCAGTGTCCCTGAGCTCCATTTTTCAACTCGCTTTTTTGGGAGCTGGCCGCAAAAGCGCGGGATTGCCTCAGGCCCTATTCTGGTTCCTGGCGGCAGGCTGAGCCTGTGGTTAATTCTTCTTCCTGATGGGAAAATAGAGTGACCTGTGCCTGTCCCAACACCTAGATCTAGTCTCTCATTGGTTGCCCCTCTTCCCGTTCATCCTCAGGACAAATTGCAACCTGTAGGGAACAGGAGCTTAAAGGTGCTGATTCTCCAAGTAGGGAGATTGCTAGTAAAGTAGCTGGAAAGGCGAACCCGAGCACAAGGAGATGAGAAATGGGGTGCGTTTTAGAAACCTTTCAAAATCACACGGTGTACCATCTTCTGGGTTTCTCATGCATGTTTTCGATGTAGGAAGATGCCCTTGAACCTGGAGATTTGGGACCCATGGGATGGGTACCACGCAGTACTACTTTAAAGGGTCTGAGTTTGCTCACCCAACCTCACCCAACCTCTCAGCCCCAAGAGTGTCCACCCTTATGTCTCATCCAGGTGTGGGTCTAGATATGGTCAATCCAGGTTGCATCACAGCTCCTGAACGAATTTTTTAAGAATTTCTCTCTCTTTCACTGTCTTTGTTTTACAGGTTTTTAAAAGTAATTTATTTTTATAATGGGGTTTAGCTGCTTTTCACGGCTGTGTTTATGCAGCTTTACACCCACTTGACACACTTCCAGAGAGATATCAATACATAGGTTTTACGATTCTTACTAGTCACATATATTCTTGTGCGGTGAATAGGGGTTGTTGAGTCCAGTTCACTGAGCAAGGAGTAGGTCTTGTCTATTACATATTGGGTGTATGGAACAGTATCTGAGCGAATTTGAAACCCTTGTTTTATGCATCACCCCACCTCACCTTTCCCGTTAAGCAGCCATAGTGTGTTTTCTAAACGTGTGACTCTGTTCTGTTTTGTAATTCAGTTCAGGTGTAGCGGTTTTTACATTCCCTCTATAAGTGATAGCTTATGATAAGTGTCTTTTTCTGTGTCACTTATTTCACTTAGAATCGTCGTACCTAAATCCACTCATCTTGCTTCTACTAGCCTTATGACATTGATTTCATGTCTGAGTGATATTCCTTTGTACATAAGGACCACAACTTCTTTATCCATTTTTCTCTTTCCTGGGATATTTAAGGTGTCATGAAGTGGAGGTTCTTGTCAACATAGCAGCCCTAAACATTGGGGTGCCTGTGTCTTGCTGATTTTTAGTTTTCCCAATTTATACGCCCATGAGTGGACGTGCCCTATGCTCCCTAAGCTGTGTTTTTTCGATGTTTCAGGACACACCGTACACTTCTCCAGTGTGGCTTTTGGCAATTTACATCCCGCCCATCAGCGTAGCAAGGCTGCCATTTCTCCATGGCCTGTACTGCATTTCTGGTTTTGACACTTTTTGCAGCATGGCCCTTTTGACCGATGGGAAGCGAGACTTCTTTGTAGCGCTGATTTGACTTTCCAGGTTGCTTGGTTGGCCAAAAAGGGCGTATGCGTTTTTTCCTGAATATATTCAGGAAAAAACGCATACGCCCTTTTTGGCCAAGGGCATCATTGTCGACGTTTTGCCGCTTTTCATGTGCTTTAAAGGCGATTCGAATCTACCTCCTGAAATCTGTTTCCTGCAATTCTGCCTTGCTTTCAAATCCTCTTCGTTGCCTTCCCTCAATATATCTGTGGATGAGAGTTATCATTTATAACTCTGCGGGTTTGTGAATTGCAGTGTCCCTGAGCTCCATTTTTCAACTCGCTTTTTTGGGAGCTGGCCGCAAAAGAGCGGGATTGCCTCAGGCCCTATTCTGGTTCCTGGCGGCAGGCTGAGCCTGTGGTTAATTCTTCTTCCTGATGGGAAAATAGAGTGACCTGTGCCTGTCCCAACACCTAGATCTAGTCTCTCATTGGTTGCCCCTCTTCCCGTTCATCCTCAGGACAAATTGCAACCTGTAGGGAACAGGAGCTTAAAGGTGCTGATTCTCCAAGTAGGGAGATTGCTAGTAAAGTAGCTGGAAAGGCGAACCCGAGCACAAGGAGATGAGAAATTGGGTGCGTTTTAGAAACCTTTCAAAATCACACGGTGTACCATCTTCTGGGTTTCTCATGCATGTTTTCGATGTAGGAAGATGCCCTTGAACCTGGAGATTTGGGACCCATGGGATGGGTACCACGCAGTACTACTTTAAAGGGTCTGCGTTTGCTCACCCAACCTCACCCAACCTCTCAGCCCCAAGAGTGTCCACCCTTATGTCTCATCCAGGTGTGGGTCTAGATATGGTCAATCCAGGTTGCATCACAGCTCCTGAATGAATTTTTTAAGAATTTCTCTCTCTTTCACTGTCTTTGTTTTACAGGTTTTTAAAAGTAATTTATTTTTATAATGGGGTTTAGCTGCTTTTCACGGCTGTGTTTATGCAGCTTTACACCCACTTGACACACTTCCAGAGAGATATCAATACATAGGTTTTACGATTCTTACTAGTCACATATATTCTTGTGCGGTGAATAGGGGTTGTTGAGTCCAGTTCACTGAGCAAGGAGTAGGTCTTGTCTATTACATATTGGGTGTATGGAACAGTATCTGAGCGAATTTGAAACCCTTGTTTTATGCATCACCCCACCTCACCTTTCCCGTTAAGCAGCCATAGTGTGTTTTCTAAACGTGTGACTCTGTTCTGTTTTGTAATTCAGTTCAGGTGTAGCGGTTTTTACATTCCCTCTATAAGTGATAGCTTATGATAAGTGTCTTTTTCTGTGTCACTTATTTCACTTAGAATCGTCGTACCTAAATCCACTCATCTTGCTTCTTCTAGCCTTATGACATTGATTTCATGTCTGAGTGATATTCCTTTGTACATAAGGACCACAACTTCTTTATCCATTTTTCTCTTTCCTGGGATATTTAAGGTGTCATGAAGTGGAGGTTCTTGTCAACATAGCAGCCCTAAACATTGGGGTGCCTGTGTCTTGCTGATTTTTAGTTTTCCCAATTTATACGCCCATGAGTGGACGTGCCCTATGCTCCCTAAGCTGTGTTTTTTCGATGTTTCAGGACACTCCGTACACTTCTCCAGAGTGGCTGTTGGCAATTTACATCCCGCCCATCAGCGTAGCAAGGCTGCCATTTCTCCATGGCCTGTCCTGCATTTCTGGTTTTGACACTTTTTGCAGCATGGCCCTTTTGACCGATGGGAAGCGAGACCTCTTTGTAGCGCTGATTTGCCTTTCCAGGTTGCTTGGTTGGCCAAAAAGGGCGTATGCGTTTTTTCCTGAATATATTCAGGAAAAAACGCATACGCCCTTTTTGGCCAAGGGCATCATTGTCGACGTTTTGCCGCTTTTCATGTGCTTTAAAGGCGATTCGAATCTACCTCCTGAAATCTGTTTCCTGCAATTCTGCCTTGCTTTCAAATCCTCTTCGTTGCCTTCCCTCAATATATCTGTGGATGAGAGTTATCATTTATAACTCTGCGGGTTTGTGAATTGCAGTGTCCCTGAGCTCCATTTTTCAACTCGCTTTTTTGGGAGCTGGCCGCAAAAGCACGGGATTGCCTCAGGCCCTATTCTGGTTCCTGGCGGCAGGCTGAGCCTGTGGTTAATTCTTCTTCCTGATGGGAAAATAGAGTGACCTGTGCCTGTCCCAACACCTAGATCTAGTCTCTCATTGGTTGCCCCTCTTCCCGTTCATCCTCAGGACAAATTGCAACCTGTAGGGAACAGGAGCTTAAAGGTGCTGATTCTCCAAGTAGGGAGATTTCTAGTAAAGTAGCTGGAAAGGCGAACCCGAGCACAAGGAGATGAGAAATTGGGTGCGTTTTAGAAACCTTTCAAAATCACACGGTGTACCATCTTCTGGGTTTCTCATGCATGTTTTCGATGTAGGAAGATGCCCTTGAACCTGGAGATTTGGGACCCATGGGATGGGTACCACGCAGTACTACTTTAAAGGGTCTGAGTTTGCTCACCCAACCTCACCCAACCTCTCAGCCCCAAGAGTGTCCACCCTTATGTCTCATCCAGGTGTGGGTCTAGATATGGTCAATCCAGGTTGCATCACAGCTCCTGAACGAATTTTTTAAGAATTTCTCTCTCTTTCACTGTCTTTGTTTTACAGGTTTTTAAAAGTAATTTATTTTTATAATGGGGTTTAGCTGCTTTTCACGGCTGTGTTTATGCAGCTTTACACCCACTTGACACACTTCCAGAGAGATATCAATACATAGGTTTTACGATTCTTACTAGTCACGTATATTCTTGTGCGGTGAATAGGGGTTGTTGAGTCCAGTTCACTGAGCAAGGAGTAGGTCTTGTCTATTACATATTGGGTGTATGGAACAGTATCTGAGCGAATTTGAAACCCTTGTTTTATGCATCACCCCACCTCACCTTTCCCGTTAAGCAGCCATAGTGTGTTTTCTAAACGTGTGACTCTGTTCTGTTTTGTAATTCAGTTCAAGTGTAGCGGTTTTTACATTCCCTCTATAAGTGATATCTTATGATAAGTGTCTTTTTCTGTGTGACTTATTTCACTTAGAATCGTCATACCTAAATCCACTCATCTTGCTTCTACTAGCCTTATGACATTGATTTCATGTCTGAGTGATATTCCTTTGTACATAAGGACCACAACTTCTTTATCCATTTTTCTCTTTCCTGGGATATTTAAGGTGTCATGAAGTGGAGGTTCTTGTCAACATAGCAGCCCTAAACATTGGGGTGCCTGTGTCTTGCTGATTTTTAGTTTTCCCAATTTATACGCCCATGAGTGGACGTGCCCTATGCTCCCTAAGCTGTGTTTTTTCGATGTTTCAGGACACACCGTACACTTCTCTAGAGTGGCTGTTGGCAATTTACATCCCGCCCATCAGCGTAGCAAGGCTGCCATTTCTCCATGGCCTGTCCTGCATTTCTGGTTTTGACACTTTTTGCAGCATGGCCCTTTTGACCGATGGGAAGCGAGACCTCTTTGTAGCGCTGATTTGCCTTTCCAGGTTGCTTGGTTGGCCAAAAAGGGCGTATGCGTTTTTTCCTGAATATATTCAGGAAAAAACGCATACGCCCTTTTTGGCCAAGGGCATCATTGTCGACGTTTTGCCGCTTTTCATGTGCTTTAAAGGCGATTCGAATCTACCTCCTGAAATCTGCTTCCTGCAATTCTGCCTTGCTTTCAAATCCTCTTCGTTGCCTTCCCTCAATATATCTGTGGATGAGAGTTATCATTTATAACTCTGCGGGTTTGTGAATTGCAGTGTCCCTGAGCTCCATTTTTCAACTCGCTTTTTTGGGAGCTGGCCACAAAAGCGCGAGATTGCCTCAGGCCTTATTCTGGTTCCTGGCGGCAGGCTGAGCCTGTGGTTAATTCTTCTTCCTGATGGGAAAATAGAGTGACCTGTGCCTCTACCAACACCTAGATCTAGTCTCTCATTGGTTGCCCCTCTTCCCGTTCATCCTCAGGACAAATTGCAACCTGTAGGGAACAGGAGCTTAAAGGTGCTGATTCTCCAAGTAGGGAGATTGCTAGTAAAGTAGCTGGAAAGGCGAACCCTAGCACAAGGAGATGAGAAATGGGGTGCGTTTTAGAAACCTTTCAAAATCACACGGTGTACCATCTTCTGGGTTTCTCATGCATGTTTTCGATGTAGGAAGATGCCCTTGAACCTGGAGATTTGGGACCCATGGGATGGGTACCACGCAGTACTACTTTAAAGGGTCTGAGTTTGCTCACCCAACCTCACCCAACCTCTCAGCCCCAAGAGTGTCCACCCTTATGTCTCATCCAGGTGTGGGTCTAGATATGGTCAATCCAGGTTGCATCACAGCTCCTGAACGAATTTTTTAAGAATTTCTCTCTCTTTCACTGTCTTTGTTTTACAGGTTTTTAAAAGTAATTTATTTTTATAATGGGGTTTAGCTGCTTTTCACGGCTGTGTTTATGCAGCTTTACACCCACTTGACACACTTCCAGAGAGATATCAATACATAGGTTTTACGATTCTTACTAGTCACATATATTCTTGTGCGGTGAATAGGGGTTGTTGAGTCCAGTTCACTGAGCAAGGAGTAGGTCTTGTCTATTACATATTGGGTGTATGGAACAGTATCTGAGCGAATTTGAAACCCTTGTTTTATGCATCACCCAACCTCACCTTTCCCGTTAAGCAGCCATAATGTGTTTTCTAAACGTGTGACTCTGTTCTGTTTTGTAATTCAGTTCAGGTGTAGCGGTTTTTACATTCCCTCTATAAGTGATAGCTTATGATAAGTGTCTTTTTCTGTGTCACTTATTTCACTTAGAATCGTCGTACCTAAATCCACTCATCTTGCTTCTACTAGCCTTATGACATTGATTTCATGTCTGAGTGATATTCCTTTGTACATAAGGACCACAACTTCTTTATCCATTTTTCTCTTTCCTGGGATATTTAAGGTGTCATGAAGTGGAGGTTCTTGTCAAAATAGCAGCCCTAAACATTGGGGTGCCTGTGTCTTGCTGATTTTTAGTTTTCCCAATTTATACGCCCATGAGTGGACGTGCCCTATGCTCCCTAAGCTGTGTTTTTTCGATGTTTCAGGACACACCGTACACTTCTCCAGTGTGGCTTTTGGCAATTTACATCCCGCCCATCAGCGTAGCAAGGCTGCCATTTCTCCATGGCCTGTACTGCATTTCTGGTTTTGACACTTTTTGCAGCATGGCCCTTTTGACCGATGGGAAGCGAGACTTCTTTGTAGCGCTGATTTGACTTTCCAGGTTGCTTGGTTGGCCAAAAAGGGCGTATGCGTTTTTTCCTGAATATATTCAGGAAAAAACGCATACGCCCTTTTTGGCCAAGGGCATCATTGTCGACGTTTTGCCGCTTTTCATGTGCTTTAAAGGCGATTCGAATCTACCTCCTGAAATCTGTTTCCTGCAATTCTGCCTTGCTTTCAAATCCTCTTCGTTGCCTTCCCTCAATATATCTGTGGATGAGAGTTATCATTTATAACTCTGCGGGTTTGTGAATTGCAGTGTCCCTGAGCTCCATTTTTCAACTCGCTTTTTTGGGAGCTGGCCGCAAAAGCGCGGGATTGCCTCAGGCCCTATTCTGGTTCCTGGCGGCAGGCTGAGCCTGTGGTTAATTCTTCTTCCTGATGGGAAAATAGAGTGACCTGTGCCTGTCCCAACACCTAGATCTAGTCTCTCATTGGTTGCCCCTCTTCCCGTTCATCCTCAGGACAAATTGCAACCTGTAGGGAACAGGAGCTTAAAGGTGCTGATTCTCCAAGTAGGGAGATTGCTAGTAAAGTAGCTGGAAAGGCGAACCCGAGCACAAGGAGATGAGAAATTGGGTGCGTTTTAGAAACCTTTCAAAATCACACGGTGTACCATCTTCTGGGTTTCTCATGCATGTTTTCGATGTAGGAAGATGCCCTTGAACCTGGAGATTTGGGACCCATGGGATGGGTACCACGCAGTACTACTTTAAAGGGTCTGAGTTTGCTCACCCAACCTCACCCAACCTCTCAGCCCCAAGAGTGTCCACCCTTATGTCTCATCCAGGTGTGGGTCTAGATATGGTCAATCCAGGTTGCATCACAGCTCCTGAACGAATTTTTTAAGAATTTCTCTCTCTTTCACTGTCTTTGTTTTACAGGTTTTTAAAAGTAATTTATTTTTATAATGGGGTTTAGCTGCTTTTCACGGCTGTGTTTATGCAGCTTTACACCCACTTGACACACTTCCAGAGAGATATCAATACATAGGTTTTACGATTCTTACTAGTCACATATATTCTTGTGCGGTGAATAGGGGTTGTTGAGTCCAGTTCACTGAGCAAGGAGTAGGTCTTGTCTATTACATATTGGGTGTATGGAACAGTATCTGAGCGAATTTGAAACCCTTGTTTTATGCATCACCCCACCTCACCTTTCCCGTTAAGCAGCCATAGTGTGTTTTCTAAACGTGTGACTCTGTTCTGTTTTGTAATTCAGTTCAGGTGTAGCGGTTTTTACATTCCCTCTATAAGTGATAGCTTATGATAAGTGTCTTTTTCTGTGTCACTTATTTCACTTAGAATCGTCGTACCTAAATCCACTCATCTTGCTTCTACTAGCCTTATGACATTGATTTCATGTCTGAGTGATATTCCTTTGTACATAAGGACCACAACTTCTTTATCCATTTTTCTCTTTCCTGGGATATTTAAGGTGTCATGAAGTGGAGGTTCTTGTCAACATAGCAGCCCTAAACATTGGGGTGCCTGTGTCTTGCTGATTTTTAGTTTTCCCAATTTATACGCCCATGAGTGGACGTGCCCTATGCTCCCTAAGCTGTGTTTTTTCGATGTTTCAGGACACACCGTACACTTCTCCAGTGTGGCTTTTGGCAATTTACATCCCGCCCATCAGCGTAGCAAGGCTGCCATTTCTCCATGGCCTGTACTGCATTTCTGGTTTTGACACTTTTTGCAGCATGGCCCTTTTGACCGATGGGAAGCGAGACTTCTTTGTAGCGCTGATTTGACTTTCCAGGTTGCTTGGTTGGCCAAAAAGGGCGTATGCGTTTTTTCCTGAATATATTCAGGAAAAAACGCATACGCCCTTTTTGGCCAAGGGCATCATTGTCGACGTTTTGCCGCTTTTCATGTGCTTTAAAGGCGATTCGAATCTACCTCCTGAAATCTGTTTCCTGCAATTCTGCCTTGCTTTCAAATCCTCTTCGTTGCCTTCCCTCAATATATCTGTGGATGAGAGTTATCATTTATAACTCTGCGGGTTTGTGAATTGCAGTGTCCCTGAGCTCCATTTTTCAACTCGCTTTTTTGGGAGCTGGCCGCAAAAGCGCGGGATTGCCTCAGGCCCTATTCTGGTTCCTGGCGGCAGGCTGAGCCTGTGGTTAATTCTTCTTCCTGATGGGAAAATAGAGTGACCTGTGCCTGTCCCAACACCTAGATCTAGTCTCTCATTGGTTGCCCCTCTTCCCGTTCATCCTCAGGACAAATTGCAACCTGTAGGGAACAGGAGCTTAAAGGTGCTGATTCTCCAAGTAGGGAGATTGCTAGTAAAGTAGCTGGAAAGGCGAACCCGAGCACAAGGAGATGAGAAATTGGGTGCGTTTTAGAAACCTTTCAAAATCACACGGTGTACCATCTTCTGGGTTTCTCATGCATGTTTTCGATGTAGGAAGATGCCCTTGAACCTGGAGATTTGGGACCCATGGGATGGGTACCACGCAGTACTACTTTAAAGTGTCTGAGTTTGCTCACCCAACCTCACCCAACCTCTCAGCCCCAAGAGTGTCCACCCTTATGTCTCATCCAGGTGTGGGTCTAGATATGGTCAATCCAGGTTGCATCACAGCTCCTGAACGAATTTTTTAAGAATTTCTCTCTCTTTCACTGTCTTTGTTTTACAGGTTTTTAAAAGTAATTTATTTTTATAATGGGGTTTAGCTGCTTTTCACGGCTGTGTTTATGCAGCTTTACACCCACTTGACACACTTCCAGAGAGATATCAATACATAGGTTTTACGATTCTTACTAGTCACATATATTCTTGTGCGGTGAATAGGGGTTGTTGAGTCCAGTTCACTGAGCAAGGAGTAGGTCTTGTCTATTACATATTGGGTGTATGGAACAGTATCTGAGCGAATTTGAAACCCTTGTTTTATGCATCACCCCACCTCACCTTTCCCGTTAAGCAGCCATAGTGTGTTTTCTAAACGTGTGACTCTGTTCTGTTTTGTAATTCAGTTCAGGTGTAGCGGTTTTTACATTCCCTCTATAAGTGATAGCTTATGATAAGTGTCTTTTTCTGTGTCACTTATTTCACTTAGAATCGTCGTACCTAAATCCACTCATCTTGCTTCTACTAGCCTTATGACATTGATTTCATGTCTGAGTGATATTCCTTTGTACATAAGGACCACAACTTCTTTATCCATTTTTCTCTTTCCTGGGATATTTAAGGTGTCATGAAGTGGAGGTTCTTGTCAACATAGCAGCCCTAAACATTGGGGTGCCTGTGTCTTGCTGATTTTTAGTTTTCCCAATTTATACGCCCATGAGTGGACGTGCCCTATGCTCCCTAAGCTGTGTTTTTTCGATGTTTCAGGACACACCGTACACTTCTCCAGTGTGGCTTTTGGCAATTTACATCCCGCCCATCAGCGTAGCAAGGCTGCCATTTCTCCATGGCCTGTACTGCATTTCTGGTTTTGACACTTTTTGCAGCATGGCCCTTTTGACCGATGGGAAGCGAGACTTCTTTGTAGCGCTGATTTGACTTTCCAGGTTGCTTGGTTGGCCAAAAAGGGCGTATGCGTTTTTTCCTGAATATATTCAGGAAAAAACGCATACGCCCTTTTTGGCCAAGGGCATCATTGTCGACGTTTTGCCGCTTTTCATGTGCTTTAAAGGCGATTCGAATCTACCTCCTGAAATCTGTTTCCTGCAATTCTGCCTTGCTTTCAAATCCTCTTCGTTGCCTTCCCTCAATATATCTGTGGATGAGAGTTATCATTTATAACTCTGCGGGTTTGTGAATTGCAGTGTCCCTGAGCTCCATTTTTCAACTCGCTTTTTTGGGAGCTGGCCGCAAAAGCGCGGGATTGCCTCAGGCCCTATTCTGGTTCCTGGCGGCAGGCTGAGCCTGTGGTTAATTCTTCTTCCTGATGGGAAAATAGAGTGACCTGTGCCTGTCCCAACACCTAGATCTAGTCTCTCATTGGTTGCCCCTCTTCCCGTTCATCCTCAGGACAAATTGCAACCTGTAGGGAACAGGAGCTTAAAGGTGCTGATTCTCCAAGTAGGGAGATTGCTAGTAAAGTAGCTGGAAAGGCGAACCCGAGCACAAGGAGATGAGAAATTGGGTGCGTTTTAGAAACCTTTCAAAATCACACGGTGTACCATCTTCTGGGTTTCTCATGCATGTTTTCGATGTAGGAAGATGCCCTTGAACCTGGAGATTTGGGACCCATGGGATGGGTACCACGCAGTACTACTTTAAAGGGTCTGAGTTTGCTCACCCAACCTCACCCAACCTCTCAGCCCCAAGAGTGTCCACCCTTATGTCTCATCCAGGTGTGGGTCTAGATATGGTCAATCCAGGTTGCATCACAGCTCCTGAACGAATTTTTTAAGAATTTCTCTCTCTTTCACTGTCTTTGTTTTACAGGTTTTTAAAAGTAATTTATTTTTATAATGGGGTTTAGCTGCTTTTCACGGCTGTGTTTATGCAGCTTTACACCCACTTGACACACTTCCAGAGAGATATCAATACATAGGTTTTACGATTCTTACTAGTCACGTATATTCTTGTGCGGTGAATAGGGGTTGTTGAGTCCAGTTCACTGAGCAAGGAGTAGGTCTTGTCTATTACATATTGGGTGTATGGAACAGTATCTGAGCGAATTTGAAACCCTTGTTTTATGCATCACCCAACCTCACCTTTCCCGTTAAGCAGCCATAGTGTGTTTTCTAAACGTGTGACTCTGTTCTGTTTTGTAATTCAGTTCAGGTGTAGCGGTTTTTACATTCCCTCTATAAGTGATAGCTTATGATAAGTGTCTTTTTCTGTGTCACTTATTTCACTTAGAATCGTCGTACCTAAATCCACTCATCTTGCTTCTACTAGCCTTATGACATTGATTTCATGTCTGAGTGATATTCCTTTGTACATAAGGACCACAACTTCTTTATCCATTTTTCTCTTTCCTGGGATATTTAAGGTGTCATGAAGTGGAGGTTCTTGTCAAAATAGCAGCCCTAAACATTGGGGTGCCTGTGTCTTGCTGATTTTTAGTTTTCCCAATTTATACGCCCATGAGTGGACGTGCCCTATGCTCCCTAAGCTGTGTTTTTTCGATGTTTCAGGACACACCGTACACTTCTCCAGTGTGGCTTTTGGCAATTTACATCCCGCCCATCAGCGTAGCAAGGCTGCCATTTCTCCATGGCCTGTACTGCATTTCTGGTTTTGACACTTTTTGCAGCATGGCCCTTTTGACCGATGGGAAGCGAGACTTCTTTGTAGCGCTGATTTGACTTTCCAGGTTGCTTGGTTGGCCAAAAAGGGCGTATGCGTTTTTTCCTGAATATATTCAGGAAAAAACGCATACGCCCTTTTTGGCCAAGGGCATCATTGTCGACGTTTTGCCGCTTTTCATGTGCTTTAAAGGCGATTCGAATCTACCTCCTGAAATCTGTTTCCTGCAATTCTGCCTTGCTTTCAAATCCTCTTCGTTGCCTTCCCTCAATATATCTGTGGATGAGAGTTATCATTTATAATTCTGCGGGTTTGTGAATTGCAGTGTCCCTGAGCTCCATTTTTCAACTCGCTTTTTTGGGAGCTGGCCGCAAAAGCGCGGGATTGCCTCAGGCCCTATTCTGGTTCCTGGCGGCAGGCTGAGCCTGTGGTTAATTCTTCTTCCTAATGGGAAAATAGAGTGACCTGTGCCTGTCCCAACACCTAGATCTAGTCTCTCATTGGTTGCCCCTCTTCCCGTTCATCCTCAGGACAAATTGCAACCTGTAGGGAACAGGAGCTTAAAGGTGCTGATTCTCCAAGTAGGGAGATTGCTAGTAAAGTAGCTGGAAAGGCGAACCCGAGCACAAGGAGATGAGAAATTGGGTGCGTTTTAGAAACCTTTCAAAATCACACGGTGTACCATCTTCTGTGTTTCTCATGCATGTTTTCGATGTAGGAAGATGCCCTTGAACCTGGAGATTTGGGACCCATGGGATGGGTACCACGCAGTACTACTTTAAAGGGTCTGAGTTTGCTCACCCAACCTCACCCAACCTCTCAGCCCCAAGAGTGTCCACCCTTATGTCTCATCCAGGTGTGGGTCTAGATATGGTCAATCCAGGTTGCATCACAGCTCCTGAACGAATTTTTTAAGAATTTCTCTCTCTTTCACTGTCTTTGTTTTACAGGTTTTTAAAAGTAATTTATTTTTATAATGGGGTTTAGCTGCTTTTCACGGCTGTGTTTATGCAGCTTTACACCCACTTGACACACTTCCAGAGAGATATCAATACATAGGTTTTACGATTCTTACTAGTCACATATATTCTTGTGCGGTGAATAGGGGTTGTTGAGTCCTGTTCACTGAGCAAGGAGTAGGTCTTGTCTATTACATATTGGGTGTATGGAACAGTATCTGAGCGAATTTGAAACCCTTGTTTTATGCATCACCCCACCTCACCTTTCCCGTTAAGCAGCCATAGTGTGTTTTCTAAACGTGTGACTCTGTTCTGTTTTGTAATTCAGTTCAGGTGTAGCGGTTTTTACATTCCCTCTATAAGTGATAGCTTATGATAAGTGTCTTTTTCTGTGTCACTTATTTCACTTAGAATCGTCGTACCTAAATCCACTCATCTTGCTTCTCCTAGCCTTATGACATTGATTTCATGTCTGAGTGATATTCCTTTGTACATAAGGACCACAACTTCTTTATCCATTTTTCTCTTTCCTGGGATATTTAAGGTGTCATGAAGTGGAGGTTCTTGTCAACATAGCAGCCCTAAACATTGGGGTGCCTGTGTCTTGCTGATTTTTAGTTTTCCCAATTTATACGCCCATGAGTGGACGTGCCCTATGCTCCCTAAGCTGTGTTTTTTCGATGTTTCAGGACACTCCGTACACTTCTCCAGAGTGGCTGTTGGCAATTTACATCCCGCCCATCAGCGTAGCAAGGCTGCCATTTCTCCATGGCCTGTCCTGCATTTCTGGTTTTGACACTTTTTGCAGCATGGCCCTTTTGACCGATGGGAAGCGAGACCTCTTTGTAGCGCTGATTTGCCTTTCCAGGTTGCTTGGTTGGCCAAAAAGGGCGTATGCGTTTTTTCCTGAATATATTCAGGAAAAAACGCATACGCCCTTTTTGGCCAAGGGCATCATTGTCGACGTTTTGCCGCTTTTCATGTGCTTTAAAGGCGATTCGAATCTACCTCCTGAAATCTGTTTCCTGCAATTCTGCCTTGCTTTCAAATCCTCTTCGTTGCCTTCCCTCAATATATCTGTGGATGAGAGTTATCATTTATAACTCTGCGGGTTTGTGAATTGCAGTGTCCCTGAGCTCCATTTTTCAACTCGCTTTTTTGGGAGCTGGCCGCAAAAGCGCGGGATTGCCTCAGGCCCTATTCTGGTTCCTGGCGGCAGGCTGAGCCTGTGGTTAATTCTTCTTCCTGATGGGAAAATAGAGTGACCTGTGCCTGTCCCAACACCTAGATCTAGTCTCTCATTGGTTGCCCCTCTTCCCGTTCATCCTCAGGACAAATTGCAACCTGTAGGGAACAGGAGCTTAAAGGTGCTGATTCTCCAAGTAGGGAGATTGCTAGTAAAGTAGCTGGAAAGGCGAACCCGAGCACAAGGAGATGAGAAATTGGGTGCGTTTTAGAAACCTTTCAAAATCACACGGTGTACCATCTTCTGGGTTTCTCATGCATGTTTTCGATGTAGGAAGATGCCCTTGAACCTGGAGATTTGGGACCCATGGGATGGGTACCACGCAGTACTACTTTAAAGGGTCTGAGTTTGCTCACCCAACCTCACCCAACCTCTCAGCCCCAAGAGTGTCCACCCTTATGTCTCATCCAGGTGTGGGTCTAGATATGGTCAATCCAGGTTGCATCACAGCTCCTGAACGAATTTTTTAAGAATTTCTCTCTCTTTCACTGTCTTTGTTTTACAGGTTTTTAAAAGTAATTTATTTTTATAATGGGGTTTAGCTGCTTTTCACGGCTGTGTTTATGCAGCTTTACACCCACTTGACACACTTCCAGAGAGATATCAATACATAGGTTTTACGATTCTTACTAGTCACATATATTCTTGTGCGGTGAATAGGGGTTGTTGAGTCCAGTTCACTGAGCAAGGAGTAGGTCTTGTCTATTACATATTGGGTGTATGGAACAGTATCTGAGCGAATTTGAAACCCTTGTTTTATGCATCACCCCACCTCACCTTTCCCGTTAAGCAGCCATAGTGTGTTTTCTAAACGTGTGACTCTGTTCTGTTTTGTAATTCAGTTCAAGTGTAGCGGTTTTTACATTCCCTCTATAAGTGATATCTTATGATAAGTGTCTTTTTCTGTGTGACTTATTTCACTTAGAATCGTCATACCTAAATCCACTCATCTTGCTTCTACTAGCCTTATGACATTGATTTCATGTCTGAGTGATATTCCTTTGTACATAAGGACCACAACTTCTTTATCCATTTTTCTCTTTCCTGGGATATTTAAGGTGTCATGAAGTGGAGGTTCTTGTCAACATAGCAGCCCTAAACATTGGGGTGCCTGTGTCTTGCTGATTTTTAGTTTTCCCAATTTATACGCCCATGAGTGGACGTGCCCTATGCTCCCTAAGCTGTGTTTTTTCGATGTTTCAGGACACACCGTACACTTCTCTAGAGTGGCTGTTGGCAATTTACATCCCTCCCATCAGCGTAGCAAGGCTGCCATTTCTCCATGGCCTGTCCTGCATTTCTGGTTTTGACACTTTTTGCAGCATGGCCCTTTTGACCGATGGGAAGCGAGACCTCTTTGTAGCGCTGATTTGCCTTTCCAGGTTGCTTGGTTGGCCAAAAAGGGCGTATGCGTTTTTTCCTGAATATATTCAGGAAAAAACGCATACGCCCTTTTTGGCCAAGGGCATCATTGTCGACGTTTTGCCGCTTTTCATGTGCTTTAAAGGCGATTCGAATCTACCTCCTGAAATCTGCTTCCTGCAATTCTGCCTTGCTTTCAAATCCTCTTCGTTGCCTTCCCTCAATATATCTGTGGATAAGAGTTATCATTTATAACTCTGCGGGTTTGTGAATTGCAGTGTCCCTGAGCTCCATTTTTCAACTCGCTTTTTTGGGAGCTGGCCACAAAAGCGCGAGATTGCCTCAGGCCTTATTCTGGTTCCTGGCGGCAGGCTGAGCCTGTGGTTAATTCTTCTTCCTGATGGGAAAATAGAGTGACCTGTGCCTCTACCAACACCTAGATCTAGTCTCTCATTGGTTGCCCCTCTTCCCGTTCATCCTCAGGACAAATTGCAACCTGTAGGGAACAGGAGCTTAAAGGTGCTGATTCTCCAAGTAGGGAGATTGCTAGTAAAGTAGCTGGAAAGGCGAACCCGAGCACAAGGAGATGAGAAATTGGGTGCGTTTTAGAAACCTTTCAAAATCACACGGGGTACCATCTTCTGGGTTTCTCATGCATGTTTTCGATGTAGGAAGATGCCCTTGAACCTGGAGATTTGGGACCCATGGGATGGGTACCACGCAGTACTACTTTAAAGGGTCTGAGTTTGCTCACCCAACCTCACCCAACCTCTCAGCCCCAAGAGTGTCCACCCTTATGTCTCATCCAGGTGTGGGTCTAGATATGGTCAATCCAGGTTGCATCACAGCTCCTGAACGAATTTTTTAAGAATTTCTCTCTCTTTCACTGTCTTTGTTTTACAGGTTTTTAAAAGTAATTTATTTTTATAATGGGGTTTAGCTGCTTTTCACGGCTGTGTTTATGCAGCTTTACACCCACTTGACACACTTCCAGAGAGATATCAATACATAGGTTTTACGATTCTTACTAGTCACATATATTCTTGTGCGGTGAATAGGGGTTGTTGAGTCCAGTTCACTGAGCAAGGAGTAGGTCTTGTCTATTACATATTGGGTGTATGGAACAGTATCTGAGCGAATTTGAAACCCTTGTTTTATGCATCACCCCACCTCACCTTTCCCGTTAAGCAGCCATAGTGTGTTTTCTAAACGTGTGACTCTGTTCTGTTTTGTAATTCAGTTCAGGTGTAGCGGTTTTTACATTCCCTCTATAAGTGATAGCTTATGATAAGTGTCTTTTTCTGTGTCACTTATTTCACTTAGAATCGTCGTACCTAAATCCACTCATCTTGCTTCTACTAGCCTTATGACATTGATTTCATGTCTGAGTGATATTCCTTTGTACATAAGGACCACAACTTCTTTATCCATTTTTCTCTTTCCTGGGATATTTAAGGTGTCATGAAGTGGAGGTTCTTGTCAAAATAGCAGCCCTAAACATTGGGGTGCCTGTGTCTTGCTGATTTTTAGTTTTCCCAATTTATACGCCCATGAGTGGACGTGCCCTATGCTCCCTAAGCTGTGTTTTTTCGATGTTTCAGGACACACCGTACACTTCTCCAGTGTGGCTTTTGGCAATTTACATCCCGCCCATCAGCGTAGCAAGGCTGCCATTTCTCCATGGCCTGTACTGCATTTCTGGTTTTGACACTTTTTGCAGCATGGCCCTTTTGACCGATGGGAAGCGAGACTTCTTTGTAGCGCTGATTTGACTTTCCAGGTTGCTTGGTTGGCCAAAAAGGGCGTATGCGTTTTTTCCTGAATATATTCAGGAAAAAACGCATACGCCCTTTTTGGCCAAGGGCATCATTGTCGACGTTTTGCCGCTTTTCATGTGCTTTAAAGGCGATTCGAATCTACCTCCTGAAATCTGTTTCCTGCAATTCTGCCTTGCTTTCAAATCCTCTTCGTTGCCTTCCCTCAATATATCTGTGGATGAGAGTTATCATTTATAACTCTGCGGGTTTGTGAATTGCAGTGTCCCTGAGCTCCATTTTTCAACTCGCTTTTTTGGGAGCTGGCCGCAAAAGCGCGGGATTGCCTCAGGCCCTATTCTGGTTCCTGGCGGCAGGCTGAGCCTGTGGTTAATTCTTCTTCCTAATGGGAAAATAGAGTGACCTGTGCCTGTCCCAACACCTAGATCTAGTCTCTCATTGGTTGCCCCTCTTCCCGTTCATCCTCAGGACAAATTGCAACCTGTAGGGAACAGGAGCTTAAAGGTGCTGATTCTCCAAGTAGGGAGATTGCTAGTAAAGTAGCTGGAAAGGCGAACCCGAGCACAAGGAGATGAGAAATTGGGTGCGTTTTAGAAACCTTTCAAAATCACACGGTGTACCATCTTCTGTGTTTCTCATGCATGTTTTCGATGTAGGAAGATGCCCTTGAACCTGGAGATTTGGGACCCATGGGATGGGTACCACGCAGTACTACTTTAAAGGGTCTGAGTTTGCTCACCCAACCTCACCCAACCTCTCAGCCCCAAGAGTGTCCACCCTTATGTCTCATCCAGGTGTGGGTCTAGATATGGTCAATCCAGGTTGCATCACAGCTCCTGAACGAATTTTTTAAGAATTTCTCTCTCTTTCACTGTCTTTGTTTTACAGGTTTTTAAAAGTAATTTATTTTTATAATGGGGTTTAGCTGCTTTTCACGGCTGTGTTTATGCAGCTTTACACCCACTTGACACACTTCCAGAGAGATATCAATACATAGGTTTTACGATTCTTACTAGTCACATATATTCTTGTGCGGTGAATAGGGGTTGTTGAGTCCTGTTCACTGAGCAAGGAGTAGGTCTTGTCTATTACATATTGGGTGTATGGAACAGTATCTGAGCGAATTTGAAACCCTTGTTTTATGCATCACCCCACCTCACCTTTCCCGTTAAGCAGCCATAGTGTGTTTTCTAAACGTGTGACTCTGTTCTGTTTTGTAATTCAGTTCAGGTGTAGCGGTTTTTACATTCCCTCTATAAGTGATAGCTTATGATAAGTGTCTTTTTCTGTGTCACTTATTTCACTTAGAATCGTCGTACCTAAATCCACTCATCTTGCTTCTCCTAGCCTTATGACATTGATTTCATGTCTGAGTGATATTCCTTTGTACATAAGGACCACAACTTCTTTATCCATTTTTCTCTTTCCTGGGATATTTAAGGTGTCATGAAGTGGAGGTTCTTGTCAACATAGCAGCCCTAAACATTGGGGTGCCTGTGTCTTGCTGATTTTTAGTTTTCCCAATTTATACGCCCATGAGTGGACGTGCCCTATGCTCCCTAAGCTGTGTTTTTTCGATGTTTCAGGACACTCCGTACACTTCTCCAGAGTGGCTGTTGGCAATTTACATCCCGCCCATCAGCGTAGCAAGGCTGCCATTTCTCCATGGCCTGTCCTGCATTTCTGGTTTTGACACTTTTTGCAGCATGGCCCTTTTGACCGATGGGAAGCGAGACCTCTTTGTAGCGCTGATTTGCCTTTCCAGGTTGCTTGGTTGGCCAAAAAGGGCGTATGCGTTTTTTCCTGAATATATTCAGGAAAAAACGCATACGCCCTTTTTGGCCAAGGGCATCATTGTCGACGTTTTGCCGCTTTTCATGTGCTTTAAAGGCGATTCGAATCTACCTCCTGAAATCTGTTTCCTGCAATTCTGCCTTGCTTTCAAATCCTCTTCGTTGCCTTCCCTCAATATATCTGTGGATGAGAGTTATCATTTATAACTCTGCGGGTTTGTGAATTGCAGTGTCCCTGAGCTCCATTTTTCAACTCGCTTTTTTGGGAGCTGGCCGCAAAAGCGCGGGATTGCCTCAGGCCCTATTCTGGTTCCTGGCGGCAGGCTGAGCCTGTGGTTAATTCTTCTTCCTGATGGGAAAATAGAGTGACCTGTGCCTGTCCCAACACCTAGATCTAGTCTCTCATTGGTTGCCCCTCTTCCCGTTCATCCTCAGGACAAATTGCAACCTGTAGGGAACAGGAGCTTAAAGGTGCTGATTCTCCAAGTAGGGAGATTGCTAGTAAAGTAGCTGGAAAGGCGAACCCGAGCACAAGGAGATGAGAAATTGGGTGCGTTTTAGAAACCTTTCAAAATCACACGGTGTACCATCTTCTGGGTTTCTCATGCATGTTTTCGATGTAGGAAGATGCCCTTGAACCTGGAGATTTGGGACCCATGGGATGGGTACCACGCAGTACTACTTTAAAGGGTCTGAGTTTGCTCACCCAACCTCACCCAACCTCTCAGCCCCAAGAGTGTCCACCCTTATGTCTCATCCAGGTGTGGGTCTAGATATGGTCAATCCAGGTTGCATCACAGCTCCTGAACGAATTTTTTAAGAATTTCTCTCTCTTTCACTGTCTTTGTTTTACAGGTTTTTAAAAGTAATTTATTTTTATAATGGGGTTTAGCTGCTTTTCACGGCTGTGTTTATGCAGCTTTACACCCACTTGACACACTTCCAGAGAGATATCAATACATAGGTTTTACGATTCTTACTAGTCACATATATTCTTGTGCGGTGAATAGGGGTTGTTGAGTCCAGTTCACTGAGCAAGGAGTAGGTCTTGTCTATTACATATTGGGTGTATGGAACAGTATCTGAGCGAATTTGAAACCCTTGTTTTATGCATCACCCCACCTCACCTTTCCCGTTAAGCAGCCATAGTGTGTTTTCTAAACGTGTGACTCTGTTCTGTTTTGTAATTCAGTTCAAGTGTAGCGGTTTTTACATTCCCTCTATAAGTGATATCTTATGATAAGTGTCTTTTTCTGTGTGACTTATTTCACTTAGAATCGTCATACCTAAATCCACTCATCTTGCTTCTACTAGCCTTATGACATTGATTTCATGTCTGAGTGATATTCCTTTGTACATAAGGACCACAACTTCTTTATCCATTTTTCTCTTTCCTGGGATATTTAAGGTGTCATGAAGTGGAGGTTCTTGTCAACATAGCAGCCCTAAACATTGGGGTGCCTGTGTCTTGCTGATTTTTAGTTTTCCCAATTTATACGCCCATGAGTGGACGTGCCCTATGCTCCCTAAGCTGTGTTTTTTCGATGTTTCAGGACACACCGTACACTTCTCTAGAGTGGCTGTTGGCAATTTACATCCCTCCCATCAGCGTAGCAAGGCTGCCATTTCTCCATGGCCTGTCCTGCATTTCTGGTTTTGACACTTTTTGCAGCATGGCCCTTTTGACCGATGGGAAGCGAGACCTCTTTGTAGCGCTGATTTGCCTTTCCAGGTTGCTTGGTTGGCCAAAAAGGGCGTATGCGTTTTTTCCTGAATATATTCAGGAAAAAACGCATACGCCCTTTTTGGCCAAGGGCATCATTGTCGACGTTTTGCCGCTTTTCATGTGCTTTAAAGGCGATTCGAATCTACCTCCTGAAATCTGCTTCCTGCAATTCTGCCTTGCTTTCAAATCCTCTTCGTTGCCTTCCCTCAATATATCTGTGGATAAGAGTTATCATTTATAACTCTGCGGGTTTGTGAATTGCAGTGTCCCTGAGCTCCATTTTTCAACTCGCTTTTTTGGGAGCTGGCCACAAAAGCGCGAGATTGCCTCAGGCCTTATTCTGGTTCCTGGCGGCAGGCTGAGCCTGTGGTTAATTCTTCTTCCTGATGGGAAAATAGAGTGACCTGTGCCTCTACCAACACCTAGATCTAGTCTCTCATTGGTTGCCCCTCTTCCCGTTCATCCTCAGGACAAATTGCAACCTGTAGGGAACAGGAGCTTAAAGGTGCTGATTCTCCAAGTAGGGAGATTGCTAGTAAAGTAGCTGGAAAGGCGAACCCGAGCACAAGGAGATGAGAAATTGGGTGCGTTTTAGAAACCTTTCAAAATCACACGGGGTACCATCTTCTGGGTTTCTCATGCATGTTTTCGATGTAGGAAGATGCCCTTGAACCTGGAGATTTGGGACCCATGGGATGGGTACCACGCAGTACTACTTTAAAGGGTCTGAGTTTGCTCACCCAACCTCACCCAACCTCTCAGCCCCAAGAGTGTCCACCCTTATGTCTCATCCAGGTGTGGGTCTAGATATGGTCAATCCAGGTTGCATCACAGCTCCTGAACGAATTTTTTAAGAATTTCTCTCTCTTTCACTGTCTTTGTTTTACAGGTTTTTAAAAGTAATTTATTTTTATAATGGGGTTTAGCTGCTTTTCACGGCTGTGTTTATGCAGCTTTACACCCACTTGACACACTTCCAGAGAGATATCAATACATAGGTTTTACGATTCTTACTAGTCACATATATTCTTGTGCGGTGAATAGGGGTTGTTGAGTCCAGTTCACTGAGCAAGGAGTAGGTCTTGTCTATTACATATTGGGTGTATGGAACAGTATCTGAGCGAATTTGAAACCCTTGTTTTATGCATCACCCCACCTCACCTTTCCCGTTAAGCAGCCATAGTGTGTTTTCTAAACGTGTGACTCTGTTCTGTTTTGTAATTCAGTTCAGGTGTAGCGGTTTTTACATTCCCTCTATAAGTGATAGCTTATGATAAGTGTCTTTTTCTGTGTCACTTATTTCACTTAGAATCGTCGTACCTAAATCCACTCATCTTGCTTCTACTAGCCTTATGACATTGATTTCATGTCTGAGTGATATTCCTTTGTACATAAGGACCACAACTTCTTTATCCATTTTTCTCTTTCCTGGGATATTTAAGGTGTCATGAAGTGGAGGTTCTTGTCAAAATAGCAGCCCTAAACATTGGGGTGCCTGTGTCTTGCTGATTTTTAGTTTTCCCAATTTATACGCCCATGAGTGGACGTGCCCTATGCTCCCTAAGCTGTGTTTTTTCGATGTTTCAGGACACACCGTACACTTCTCCAGTGTGGCTTTTGGCAATTTACATCCCGCCCATCAGCGTAGCAAGGCTGCCATTTCTCCATGGCCTGTACTGCATTTCTGGTTTTGACACTTTTTGCAGCATGGCCCTTTTGACCGATGGGAAGCGAGACTTCTTTGTAGCGCTGATTTGACTTTCCAGGTTGCTTGGTTGGCCAAAAAGGGCGTATGCGTTTTTTCCTGAATATATTCAGGAAAAAACGCATACGCCCTTTTTGGCCAAGGGCATCATTGTCGACGTTTTGCCGCTTTTCATGTGCTTTAAAGGCGATTCGAATCTACCTCCTGAAATCTGTTTCCTGCAATTCTGCCTTGCTTTCAAATCCTCTTCGTTGCCTTCCCTCAATATATCTGTGGATGAGAGTTATCATTTATAACTCTGCGGGTTTGTGAATTGCAGTGTCCCTGAGCTCCATTTTTCAACTCGCTTTTTTGGGAGCTGGCCGCAAAAGCGCGGGATTGCCTCAGGCCCTATTCTGGTTCCTGGCGGCAGGCTGAGCCTGTGGTTAATTCTTCTTCCTGATGGGAAAATAGAGTGACCTGTGCCTGTCCCAACACCTAGATCTAGTCTCTCATTGGTTGCCCCTCTTCCCGTTCATCCTCAGGACAAATTGCAACCTGTAGGGAACAGGAGCTTAAAGGTGCTGATTCTCCAAGTAGGGAGATTGCTAGTAAAGTAGCTGGAAAGGCGAACCCGAGCACAAGGAGATGAGAAATTGGGTGCGTTTTAGAAACCTTTCAAAATCACACGGTGTACCATCTTCTGGGTTTCTCATGCATGTTTTCGATGTAGGAAGATGCCCTTGAACCTGGAGATTTGGGACCCATGGGATGGGTACCACGCAGTACTACTTTAAAGGGTCTGAGTTTGCTCACCCAACCTCACCCAACCTCTCAGCCCCAAGAGTGTCCACCCTTATGTCTCATCCAGGTGTGGGTCTAGATATGGTCAATCCAGGTTGCATCACAGCTCCTGAACGAATTTTTTAAGAATTTCTCTCTCTTTCACTGTCTTTGTTTTACAGGTTTTTAAAAGTAATTTATTTTTATAATGGGGTTTAGCTGCTTTTCACGGCTGTGTTTATGCAGCTTTACACCCACTTGACACACTTCCAGAGAGATATCAATACATAGGTTTTACGATTCTTACTAGTCACATATATTCTTGTGCGGTGAATAGGGGTTGTTGAGTCCAGTTCACTGAGCAAGGAGTAGGTCTTGTCTATTACATATTGGGTGTATGGAACAGTATCTGAGCGAATTTGAAACCCTTGTTTTATGCATCACCCCACCTCACCTTTCCCGTTAAGCAGCCATAGTGTGTTTTCTAAACGTGTGACTCTGTTCTGTTTTGTAATTCAGTTCAGGTGTAGCGGTTTTTACATTCCCTCTATAAGTGATAGCTTATGATAAGTGTCTTTTTCTGTGTCACTTATTTCACTTAGAATCGTCGTACCTAAATCCACTCATCTTGCTTCTACTAGCCTTATGACATTGATTTCATGTCTGAGTGATATTCCTTTGTACATAAGGACCACAACTTCTTTATCCATTTTTCTCTTTCCTGGGATATTTAAGGTGTCATGAAGTGGAGGTTCTTGTCAAAATAGCAGCCCTAAACATTGGGGTGCCTGTGTCTTGCTGATTTTTAGTTTTCCCAATTTATACGCCCATGAGTGGACGTGCCCTATGCTCCCTAAGCTGTGTTTTTTCGATGTTTCAGGACACACCGTACACTTCTCCAGTGTGGCTTTTGGCAATTTACATCCCGCCCATCAGCGTAGCAAGGCTGCCATTTCTCCATGGCCTGTACTGCATTTCTGGTTTTGACACTTTTTGCAGCATGGCCCTTTTGACCGATGGGAAGCGAGACTTCTTTGTAGCGCTGATTTGACTTTCCAGGTTGCTTGGTTGGCCAAAAAGGGCGTATGCGTTTTTTCCTGAATATATTCAGGAAAAAACGCATACGCCCTTTTTGGCCAAGGGCATCATTGTCGACGTTTTGCCGCTTTTCATGTGCTTTAAAGGCGATTCGAATCTACCTCCTGAAATCTGTTTCCTGCAATTCTGCCTTGCTTTCAAATCCTCTTCGTTGCCTTCCCTCAATATATCTGTGGATGAGAGTTATCATTTATAACTCTGCGGGTTTGTGAATTGCAGTGTCCCTGAGCTCCATTTTTCAACTCGCTTTTTTGGGAGCTGGCCGCAAAAGCGCGGGATTGCCTCAGGCCCTATTCTGGTTCCTGGCGGCAGGCTGAGCCTGTGGTTAATTCTTCTTCCTGATGGGAAAATAGAGTGACCTGTGCCTGTCCCAACACCTAGATCTAGTCTCTCATTGGTTGCCCCTCTTCCCGTTCATCCTCAGGACAAATTGCAACCTGTAGGGAACAGGAGCTTAAAGGTGCTGATTCTCCAAGTAGGGAGATTGCTAGTAAAGTAGCTGGAAAGGCGAACCCGAGCACAAGGAGATGAGAAATTGGGTGCGTTTTAGAAACCTTTCAAAATCACACGGTGTACCATCTTCTGGGTTTCTCATGCATGTTTTCGATGTAGGAAGATGCCCTTGAACCTGGAGATTTGGGACCCATGGGATGGGTACCACGCAGTAATACTTTAAAGGGTCTGAGTTTGCTCACCCAACCTCACCCAACCTCTCAGCCCCAAGAGTGTCCACCCTTATGTCTCATCCAGGTGTGGGTCTAGATATGGTCAATCCAGGTTGCATCACAGCTCCTGAACGAATTTTTTAAGAATTTCTCTCTCTTTCACTGTCTTTGTTTTACAGGTTTTTAAAAGTAATTTATTTTTATAATGGGGTTTAGCTGCTTTTCACGGCTGTGTTTATGCAGCTTTACACCCACTTGACACACTTCCAGAGAGATATCAATACATAGGTTTTACGATTCTTACTAGTCACATATATTCTTGTGCGGTGAATAGGGGTTGTTGAGTCCAGTTCACTGAGCAAGGAGTAGGTCTTGTCTATTACATATTGGGTGTATGGAACAGTATCTGAGCGAATTTGAAACCCTTGTTTTATGCATCACCCCACCTCACCTTTCCCGTTAAGCAGCCATAGTGTGTTTTCTAAACGTGTGACTCTGTTCTGTTTTGTAATTCAGTTCAGGTGTAGCGGTTTTTACATTCCCTCTATAAGTGATAGCTTATGATAAGTGTCTTTTTCTGTGTCACTTATTTCACTTAGAATCGTCGTACCTAAATCCACTCATCTTGATTCTACTAGCCTTATGACATTGATTTCATGTCTGAGTGATATTCCTTTGTACATAAGGACCACAATTTCTTTATCCATTTTTCTCTTTCCTGGGATATTTAAGGTGTCATGAAGTGGAGGTTCTTGTCAACATAGCAGCCCTAAACATTGGGGTGCCTGTGTCTTGCTGATTTTTAGTTTTCCCAATTTATACGCCCATGAGTGGACGTGCCCTATGCTCCCTAAGCTGTGTTTTTTCGATGTTTCAGGACACACCGTACACTTCTCCAGTGTGGCTTTTGGCAATTTACATCCCGCCCATCAGCGTAGCAAGGCTGCCATTTCTCCATGGCCTGTACTGCATTTCTGGTTTTGACACATTTTGCAGCATGGCCCTTTTGACCGATGGGAAGCGAGACTTCTTTGTAGCGCTGATTTGACTTCCCAGGTTGCTTGGTTGGCCAAAAAGGGCGTATGCGTTTTTTCCTGAATATATTCAGGAAAAAACGCATACGCCCTTTTTGGCCAAGGGCATCATTGTCGACGTTTTGCCGCTTTTCATGTGCTTTAAAGGCGATTCGAATCTACCTCCTGAAATCTGTTTCCTGCAATTCTGCCTTGCTTTCAAATCCTCTTCGTTGCCTTCCCTCAATATATCTGTGGATGAGAGTTATCATTTATAACTCTGCGGGTTTGTGAATTGCAGTGTCCCTGAGCTCCATTTTTCAACTCGCTTTTTTGGGAGCTGGCCGCAAAAGCGCGGGATTGCCTCAGGCCCTATTCTGGTTCCTGGCGGCAGGCTGAGCCTGTGGTTAATTCTTCTTCCTGATGGGAAAATAGAGTGACCTGTGCCTGTCCCAACACCTAGATCTAGTCTCTCATTGGTTGCCCCTCTTCCCGTTCATCCTCAGGACAAATTGCAACCTGTAGGGAACAGGAGCTTAAAGGTGCTGATTCTCCAAGTAGGGAGATTGCTAGTAAAGTAGCTGGAAAGGCGAACCCGAGCACAAGGAGATGAGAAATTGGGTGCGTTTTAGAAACCTTTCAAAATCACACGGTGTACCATCTTCTGGGTTTCTCATGCATGTTTTCGATGTAGGAAGATGCCCTTGAACCTGGAGATTTGGGACCCATGGGATGGGTACCACGCAGTACTACTTTAAAGGGTCTGAGTTTGCTCACCCAACCTCACCCAACCTCTCAGCCCCAAGAGTGTCCACCCTTATGTCTCATCCAGGTGTGGGTCTAGATATGGTCAATCCAGGTTGCATCACAGCTCCTGAACGAATTTTTTAAGAATTTCTCTCTCTTTCACTGTCTTTGTTTTACAGGTTTTTAAAAGTAATTTATTTTTATAATGGGGTTTAGCTGCTTTTCACGGCTGTGTTTATGCAGCTTTACACCCACTTGACACACTTCCAGAGAGATATCAATACATAGGTTTTACGATTCTTACTAGTCACATATATTCTTGTGCGGTGAATAGGGGTTGTTGAGTCCAGTTCACTGAGCAAGGAGTAGGTCTTTTCTATTACTTATTGGGTGTATGGAACGGTATCTGAGATAATTTGAAACCCTTGTTTTATGCATCACCGCACATCACCTTTCCCGTTAAGCAGCCATAGTGTGTTTTCTAAATGTGTGACTCTGTTCTGATTTGTAATTCAATTCAAGTGTAGCGGTTTTTACATTCCCTTTATAAGTGATAGCTTTTGATAAGTGTCTTTTTCTGTGTGACTTATTTCACTTAGAGTCGTCGTACCTAAATCCACTCATCATGCTGCTACTAGCCTTATGACATTGATTTCATGGCTGAGTGGTATTCCATTGTACATAAGGACCAAAACTTCTTTATCCATTTTTCTCTTTCCTGGGATATTTAAGGTTTCCTGAAGTGGAGGTTCTTGTCAACAGAGCAGGCCTAAACTTTGGGGTGCCTGAGTCTTGCTGATTTTTAGTGTTCCCAATTTATACACCCATGAGTGGACGTGCCCTATGCTCCCTAAGCTGTGTTTTCTCGATGTTTCAGGACACACCGTACCCTTGTCCAGAGTGGCTGTTGGCAATTTACATCCCGCCCATCAGCGTAGCAAGGCTCCTATTTCTCCATGGCCTGTCCTGCATTTGTGGTTTTGACACTTTTTTCAGCATGGCCCTTTGGACAGATGGGAAGCGAGACTTCTTTGTAGCACTGATTTGCCTTTCCAGGTTGCTTGGTTGGCCAAAAAGGGCGTATGCGTTTTTTCCTGAATATATTCAGGAAAAAACGCATACGCCCTTTTTGGCCAAGGGCATCATTGTCGACGTTTTGCCGCTTTTCATGTGCTTTAAAGGCGATTCGAATCTACCTCCTGAAACCTGTTTCCTGCAACTCTGCCTTGCTTTCAAATCCTCTTCGTTGCGTTCCCTCAATATATTTGTGGACGAGATTTATCATTTATAACTCTGCAGGTTTGTGAATTGCAGTGCCCATGTGCTCCATTTTTCAACTGGCTTTTTTGGGAGCTGGCCGCAGAAGCGCGGGATTGCCTAAGGCCCTATTCTGGTTCCTGGCGGCAGGCTGAGCCTGTGGTTAATTCTTCTTCCTGATGGGAAAATAGAGTGACCTGGGCCTGTCCCAACACCTACATCTAGTCTCTCATTGGTTGCCCCTCTTCCCGTTCATCCTCAGGACAAATTGCAACCTGTAGGGAACAGGAGGTTAAAGGTGCTGATTCTCCAAGTAGGGAGATTGCTAGTAAAGTAGCTGGAATGGCGAACCCGAGCACAAGGAGATGAGAAATGAGGTGCGTTTTAGAAACCTTTCAAATTCACACGCTGTACCATCTTCTGGGTTCCTCATGCAAGTTTTCGATGTAGGAAGATGCCCTTGAACCTAGAGATTTGGGACCCATGGGATGGGTTCCACGCAGTATTACTTTAAAGGGTCTGCGATGGCTCACCCAACCTCACCAAACCTCTCAGCCCCAAGAGTGTCCACCCTTATGTCTCATCCAGCTGTGGGTCTAGATATGGTCAACCCAGGTTGCGACACAGCCCCTGAATGAATTTTGTAAGAATTTCTCTCTCTTTTACTGTCTTTGTTTCATGCGTTTTTAAAAATAATTTATTTTTATAATGGGGTTTAGCTGCTGTTCACGGCTGTGTTTATGCGGCTTTACACCCTCTTGACTCACTTCCAGAGAGATATCAATACATAGGTTTTAAGATTCTCACTAGTCGGATATATTCTTGTGCGGTGAATACGGGGTGTTGAGTCCAGTTCACTGAGCAAGGAGTAGGTCTTCTCTATTACATATTGGGTGTATGGAACGGTATCAGAGCTAATTTGAAACCCTTGTTTTATGCATCACCCCACCTCACCTTTCCCGTTAAGCAGCCATAGTGTGTTTTCAAAATGGGTGACTCTGTTCTGATTTGTAATTCAGTTCAAGTGTAGCGGTTTTTACATCCCTCTATAAGTGATATCTTTTGATATGTGTCTTTTTCTGTGTGACTTATTTCCCTTAGAGTCGTCGTACCTAAATCCACTCATCATGCTGCTACTAGCCTTATGACATTGATTTCATGGCTGAGTGATATTCCATTGTATATAAGGACCACAACTTATTTATCCATTTTTCTCTTTCCTGGGATATTTAAGGTGTCATGAAGTGGAGGTTCTTGTCAACAGAGCAGCCGTAAACTTTGGGGTGCCTGTCTCTTGCTGATTTTTAATTTTCCCAATTTATACGCCCATGAGTGGAAGTGCCCTATGCTCCCTAAGCTGTGTTTTTTCGATGTTTCAGGACACACCGTACACTTCTCCACAGTGGCTGTTGCCAATTTACATCCCGCCCATCACCGTAGCAAGGCTCCTATTTCTCCATGGCCTGTCCTGCATTTGTGGTTTTGACACTTTTTTCAGCATGGCCCTTTTGACCGATGGGAAGCGAGACTTCTTTGTAGCGCTGATTTGCCTTTCCAGGTTGCTTGGTTGGCCAAAAAGGGCGTATGCGTTTTTTCCTGAATATATTCAGGAAAAAACGCATATGCCCTTTTTGGCCAAGGGCATCATTGTCGACGTTTTGCCGCTTTTCATGTGCTTTAAAGGCGATTCGAATCTACCTCCTGAAACCTGTTTCCTGCAACTCTGCCTTGCTTTCAAATCCTCTTCGTTGCCTTCCCTCAATATATTTGTGGACGAGAGTTATCATTTATAACTCTGCAGGTTTGTGAATTGCAGTGCCCATGTGCTCCATTTTTCAACTGGCTTTTTTCGGAGCTGGCCGCAGAAGCGCGGGATTGCCTCAGGCACTATTCTGCTTCCCGGCGGCAGGCTGAGCCTGTGCTTAATTCTTCTTCCTGATGGGAAAATAGAGTGACCTGTGCCTGTTCCAACACCTACATCTACTCTCTCATTGGTTGCCCCTCTTCCCGTTCATCCTCAGGACAAATTGCAACCTGTACAGAACAGGAGGTCAAAGGTGTTGATTCTCCAAGTAGGGAGATTGCTAGTAAAGTAGCTGGAATGGTGAACCCGAGCACAAGGAGATGAGAAATGAGGTGCGTTTTAGAAACCTTTCCCGATCACATGGTGTACCATCTTCTGGGTTTCTCATGCATGTTTTCAATGCAGGAAGATGCCCTTAAAACTGGAGATTTGCGACCCATGGGATGGGTACCACGCAGTATTACCTTAAAGGGTCTGTGTTTGCTCACCCAACCTCACCAAACCTGTCAGCCCCAAGAGTGTCCACCCTTAGGTCTCATCCAACTGTGGGTCTAGATATTTTCAATCCAGGTTGCATCACAGCCCCTGAACGAATTGTGTAAGAATTTCTCTCTCTTTCACTGTCTTTGTTTTACGGGTTTCTACAAGTAATTTATTTTTATAATGGGGTTTAGCTGCTTTTCACGGCTGTGTTTATGCGGCTTTACACCCACTTGACACACTTCCAGAGGGATATCAATACATAGGTTTTAAGATTCTCACTAGTCAGATATATACTTGTGCGGTGAATAGGGGGTGTTGAGTCCAGTTCACTGAGCAAGGAGTAGGTCTTGTCTATTACATATTGGGTGTATGGAACGGTATCTGATCTAATTTGAAACCCTTGTTTTATGCATCACACCACCTCATCTTTCCCGTTAAGCAGCCATAGTGTGTTTTCTAAACGTGTGACTCTGTTCTCTTTTGTAATTCAGTTCAAGTGTAGCAGTTTTTACATTCCCTCTATAAGTGATAGCTTATGATAAGTGTCTTTTTCTGTGTGACTTATTTCACTTAGAGTCGTCGTACCTAAATCCACTCATCATGATGCTACTAGCCTTAAGACATTGATTTCATGGCTGAGTGATATTCCATTGTACATAAGGACCACAACTTCTTTATCCATTATTCTCTTTCCTGGGATATTTAAGGTGTCATGAAGTGGAGGTTCTTGTCAACAGAGCAGCCATAAACTTTGGGGTGCCTGTCTCTTGCTGATTTTTAATTTTCCCAATTTATACGCCCATGAGTGGAAGTGCCCTATGCTCCCTAAGCTGTGTTTTTTCGATGTTTCAGGCCACACCGTACACTTCTCCAGAGTGGTTGCTGGCAATTTACATCCCGCCCATCAGTGTAGCAAGGCTTTCATTTCTCAATGGCCTGTCCTGCTTTTGTGGTTTTGACAGTTTTTTCAGCATGGCCCTTTTGACCGATGGGAAGCGAGACTTCTTTGTAGCACTGATTTACCTTTCCAGGTTGCTTGGTGGGCCAAAAAGGGCGTATGCGTTTTTTCCTGAATATATTCAGGAAAAAACGCATACGCCCTTTTTGGCCAAGGGCATCATTGTCGACGTTTTGCCACTTTTCATGTGCTTTAAAGGCGATTCGAATCTACCTCCTGAAACCAGTTTCCTGCAATTCTGCCTTGCTTTCAAATCCTCTTCGTTGCCTTCCCTCAATATATTTGTGGACGAGAGTTATCATTTATAACTCTGCAGGTTTGTGAATTGCAGTGCCCATGTGCTCCATTTTTCAACTGGCTTTTTTGGGAGCTGGCCGCAGAAGCACGGGATTGCCTCAGGCCCTATTCTGGTTCCGGGCGGTAGGCTGAGCCTGTGGTTAATTCTTCTTCCTGATGGGAAAATAGAGTGACCTGTGCCTGTCCCAACACCTATATGTAGTCTCTCATTGGTTGCCCCTCTTCCCATTCATCCTTAGGACAAATTGCAACCTGTATGGAACAGGAGGTTAAAGGTGCTGATTCTCCAAGTAGGGAGATTGCTAGTAAAGTAGCTGGAATGGCGAACCCGAGCACAAGGAGATGAGAAATGAGGTGCGTTTCAGAAACCTTTCCCGATCAGACGGTGTACCATCATCTAGGTTTCCCATGCGTGTTTTCGATGCAGGAAGATGCCCTTGAAACTGGAGATTTGGGACCCATGGGATGGGTACCACGCAGTATTACTTTAAAGGGTCTGCGTTTGCTCACCCAACCTCACCAGACCTGTCAGCCCCAAGAGTGTCCACCCTTAGGTCTCATCCACCTGTTGGTGTAGAATTGGTCAATCCATGTTGCATCACGGCCCCTGAAAGAATTGTGTAAGAACTTCTCTCTCTTTCACTGTCTTTGTTTTACGGGTTTTTACAAGTAATTTATTTTTATAATGGGGTTTAGCTGCTTTTCACGGCTGTGTTTATGCGGCTTTACACCCACTTGACACACTTCCAGAGAAATATCAATACATAGGTTTTAAGATTCTTACTAGTCAGATATATACTTGTGCGGTGAATAGGGGGTGTTGAGTCCAGTTCACTGAGCAAGGAGTAGGTCTTGTCTATTACATATTGGGTGTATGTAACGGTATCTGTGCTAATTTGAAACCCTTGTTTTATGCATCACCCCACCTCACCTTTCCCGTTAAGCAGCCATAGTGTGTTTTCTAAACGTGTGACTCTGTTCTCTTTTGTAATTCAGTTCAAGTGTAGCGGTTTTTACATTCCCTCTATAAGTGATAGCTTACGATAAGTGTCTTTTTCTGTGTGACTTATTTCACTTAGAGTCGTCGTACCTAAATCCACTCATCATGCTGCTACTAGCATTATGACATTGATATCATGTCTGAGTGATATTCCATTGTACATAAGGACCACAACTTCTTTATCCATTTTTATCTTTCCTGGGATATTTAAGGTGTCATGAAGTGGAGGTTCTTGCAAACAGAGCAGCCCTAAACTTTGGGGTGCCTGTGTCTTGCTGATTTTTAGTTTTCCCAATTTATACGCCCATGAGTGGAAGTGCCCTATGCTCCGTAAGCTGTGTTTTTTCGATGTTTCAGGACACACCGTACACTTCTCCAGAGTGGCTGTTGGCAATTTACATACCGCCCATCAGCGTGGCAAGGCTCCCATTTCTCCTTGGCCTGTCCTGCATTTGTGGTTTTGACACTTTTTTCAGCATGGCCCTTTTGACCGATGGGAAGCGAGACTTCTTTGTAGCGCTGATTTGCCTTTCCAGGTTGCTTGGTTGGCCAAAAAGGGCGTATGCGTTTTTTCCTGAATATATTCAGGAAAAAACGCATACGCCCTTTTTGGCCAAGGGCATCATTGTCGACGTTTTGCCGCTTTTCATGTGCTTTAAAGGCGATTCGAATCTACCTCCTGAAACCTGTTTCCTGCAACTCTGCCTTGCTTTCAAATCCTCTTCGTTGCCTTCCCTCAATATATTTGTGGACGAGAGTTATCATTTATAACTCTGCAGGTTTGTGAATTGCAGTGCCCATGTGCTCCATTTTTCAACTGGCTTTTTTCGGAGCTGGCCGCAGAAGCGCGGGATTGCCTCAGGCACTATTCTGCTTCCCTCCGGCAGGCTGAGCCTGTGCTTAATTCTTCTTCCTGATGGGAAAATAGAGTGATCTGTGCCTGTTCCAACACCTACATCTAGTCTCTCATTGGTTGCCCCTCTTCCCGTTCATCCTCAGGACAAATTGCAACCTGTACAGAACAGGAGGTTAAAGGTGTTGATTCTCCAAGTAGGGAGAATGCTAGTAAAGTAGCTGGAATGGTGAACCCGAGCACAAGGAGATGAGAAATGAGGTGCGTTTCAGAAACCTTTCCCGATCACATGGTGTACCATCTTCTGGGTTTCTCATGCATGTTTTCAATGCAGGAAGATGCCCTTAAAACTGGAGATTTGGGACCCATGGGATGGGTACCACGCAGTATTACCTTAAAGGGTCTGTGTTTGCTCTCCCAACCTCACCAAACCTGTCAGCCCCAAGAGTGTCCACCCTTAGGTCTCATCCAACTGTGGGTCTAGATATTTTCAATCCAGGTTGCATCACAGCCCCTGAACGAATTGTGTAAGAATTTCTCTCTCTTTCACTGTCTTTGTTTTACGGGTTTCTACAAGTAATTTATTTTTATAATGGGGTTTAGCTGCTTTTCACGGCTGTGTTTATGTGGCTTTACACCCTCTTGACACACTTCCAGGGGGATATCAATATATAGGTTTTAAGATTCTCACTTGTCAGATATATACTTGTGCGGTGAATAGGGGGTGTTGAGTCCAGTTCACTGAGCAAGGAGTAGGTCTTGTCTATTACATATTGGGTGTATGGAACGGTATCTGATCTAATTTGAAACCCTTGTTTTATGCATCACACCACCTCATCTTTCCCGTTAAGCAGCCATAGTGTGTTTTCTAAACGTGTGACTCTGTTCTCTTTTGTAATTCAGTTCAAGTGTTGCAGTTTTTACATTCCCTCTATAAGTGATAGCTCATGATAAGTGTCTTTTTCTGTGTGACTTATTTCACTTAGAGTCGTCGTACCTAAATCCACTCATCATGATGCTACTAGCCTTAAGACATTGATTTCATGGCTGAGTGATATTCCATTGTACATAAGAACCACAACTTCTTTATCCATTTTTCTCTTTCCTGGGATATTTAAGGTGTCATGAAGTGGAGGTTCTTGTCAACAGAGCAGCCCTAAACTTTGGGGTGCCTGTGTCTTGCTGATTTTTAGTTTTCCCAATTTATACGCCCATGAGTGGACGTGCCCTATGCTCCCTAAGCTGTGTTTTCTCGATGTTTCAGGACACACCATACACTTCTCCAGAGTGGCTGTTGGCAATTTACATCCCGCCCATCAGCGTAGCAAGGCTCCCATTTCTCCATGGCCTGTCCTGCATTTGTGGTTTTGACACTTTTTTCAGCATGGCCCTTTTGACCGATGGGAAGCGAGACTTCTTTGTAGCGCTGATTTGCCTTTCCAGGTTGCTTGGTTGGCCAAAAAGTGCGTATGCATTTTTTCCTGAATATATTCAGGAAAAAACGCATACGCCGTTTTTGGCAAAGTGCATCATTGTCGACGTTTTGCCCCTTTTCTTGAGCTTTAAATGCGATTCGAATCTACCTCCTGAAATCTGTTTCCTGCAATACTGCCTTGCTTTCAAATCCTCTTCGTTGCTTTCCCTCAATATATTTGTGGACGAGAGTTATCATTTATAACTCTGCAGGTTTGTGAATTGCAGTGCCCCTGAGCTCCATTTTTCAACTCGCTTTTTTGGTAGCTGGCCGCAAAAGCGCGGGATTGCCTCAGGCCCTATTCTGGTTCCTGGCGGCAGGCTGAGCCTGTGGTTAATTCTTCTTCCTGATGGGAAAATAGAGTGACCTGTGCCTGTCCCAACACCTAGATCTAGTCTCTCATTGGTTGCTCCTCTTCCCGTTCATCCTCAGGACAAATTGCAACCTGTACAGAACAGGAGGGTAAAGGTGCTGATTCTCCAAGAAGGGAGATTGCTAGTAAAGTAGCTGGAATGGCGAACCCGAGCACAAGGAGGTGAGAAATGAGGTGCGTTTTAGAAACCTTTCCCGATCACACGGTGTACCATCTTCTGGGTTTCTCATGCATGTTTTCGATGCAGGAAGATGCCCTTGAAACTGGAGATTTGGGACCCATGGGATGGGTACCACGCAGTATTACTTTAAAGGGTCTGCGTTTGCTCACCCAACCTCACCAGAGCTGTCAGCTCCAAGAGTGTCCACCCTTAGGTCTCATCCACCTGTTGGTCTAGAATTGGTCAATCCATGTTGCATCACGGCCCCTGCACGAATTGTGTAAGAACTTCTCTCTCTTTCACTGTCTTTGTTTTACGGGTTTTTACAAGTAATTTATTTTTATAATGGGGTTTAGCTGCTTTTCACGGCTGTGTTTATGCGGCTTTACACCCACTTGACACACTTCCAGAGAAATATCAATACATAGGTTTTAAGATTCTTACTAGTCAGATATATACTTGTGCGGTGAATAGGGGGTGTTGAGTCCAGTTCACTGAGCAAGGAGTAGGTCTTGTCTATTACATATTGGGTGTATGTAACGGTATCTGTGCTAATTTGAAACACTTGTTTTATGCATCACCCCACCTCACCTTTCCCGTTAAGCAGCCATAGTGTGTTTTCTAAACGTGTGATTCTGTTCTCTTTTGTAATTCAGTTCAAGTGTAGCGGTTTTTACATTCCCTCTATAAGTGATAGCTTACGATAAGTGTCTTTTTCTGTGTGACTTATTTCACTTAGAGTCGTCGTACCTAAATCCACTCATCATGCTGCTACTAGCATTATGACATTGATATCATGTCTGAGTGATATTCCATTGTACATAAGGACCACAACTTCTTTATCCATTTTTATCTTTCCTGGGATATTTAAGGTGTCATGAAGTGGAGGTTCTTGCAAACAGAGCAGCCCTTAACTTTGGGGTGCCTGTGTCTTGCTGATTTTTAGTTTTCCCAATTTATACGCCCATGAGTGGAAGTGCCCTATGCTCCCTAAGCTGTGTTTTTTCGATGTTTCAGGACACACCGTACACTTCTCCAGAGTGGCTGTTGGCAATTTACATACCGCCCATCAGCGTGGCAAGGCTCCCATTTCTCCTTGGCCTGTCCTGCATTTGTGGTTTTGACACTTTTTTCAGCAGGGCCCTTTTGACGGATCGGAAGCGAGACTTCTTTTTAGCGCTGATTTGCCTTTCCAGGTTGCTTGGTTGGCCAAAAAGGGCGTATGCGTTTTTTCCTGAATATATTCAGGAAAAAACGCATACGCCCTTTTTGGCCAAGGGCATCATTGTCGACGTTTTGCCGCTTTTCATGTGCTTTAAAGGCGATTCGAATCTACCTCCTGAAATGTGTTTCCTGCAGTTCTGCCTTGCTTTCAAATCCTCTTCGTTGCCTTCCCTCAATATATTTGTGGACGAGAGTTATCATTTATAACTCTGCAGGTTTGTGAATTGCAGTGCCCATGTGCTCCATTTTTCAACTGGCTTTTTTGGGAGCTGGCCGCAGAAGTGCGGGATTGCCTCAGGCCCTATTCTGGTTCCGGGCGGCAGGCTGAGCCTGTGGTTATTTCTTCTTCCTGATGGGAAAATAGAGTGACCTGTGCCTGTCCCAACACCTAGATCTAGTCTCTCATTGGTTGCCCCTCTTCCCGTTCATCCTCAGGACAAATTGCAACCTGTATGGAACAGGAGCTTAAAGGTGCTGTTTCTCCATGTAGGGAGATTACTAGTTAAGAAGCTGGAATGGCGAACCCGAGCACAAGGAGATGAGAAATGTGGTGCGTTTCAGAAACCTTTTCCGATCAGACGGTGTACCATGATCTGGGTTACTCATGCATGTTTTCGATGTAGGAAGATGCCCTTGAACCTGGAGATTTGGGACCCATGGGATGGGGACCACGCAGTATTACTTTAAAGGGTCAGCGTTTGCTCACCCAACCTCACCAAACCTCTCAGCCCCAAGAGTGTCCACCCTTATGTCTCATCCAGCTGTGGGTCTAGATATGGTCAATGCAGGTTGCATCACAGCCCCTGAACGAATTTTGTAAGAATTACTCTCTCTTACACTGTCTTTGTTTTACGGGTTTTTAAAAGTAATTTATTTTTAAAATGGGTTTTAGCTGCTTTTCACGGCTGTGTTTATGCCGCTTTACACTCACTTGACTCTCTTCCAGAGAGAGATCAATACATAGGTTTTCAGATTCTTACTACTCAGATATATTCTTGTGCGCTGAATAGGGGGTGTTGAGTCTAGTTCACTGAGCAAGGAGTAGGTCTTGTCTACTACATATTGGGTTTATGGAACGGTATCTGAGCTAATTTGAAACCCTTGTTTTATGCATCACCCCTCCTCACCTTTCCCGTTAAGCAGCCATAGTGTGTTTTTAAAATGGGTGACTCTGTTCTGTTTTGTAATTCAGTTTAAGGGTAACGGTTTTTACATTCCCTCTATAAGTGATATCTTATGATAAGTGTCTTTTTCTGTGTGACTTATTTCACTTAGAATCGTCGTACCTAAATCCACTCATCATGCTGCTACTAGCCTTATGATATTGATTTCATGGCTGAGTGATATTCCATTGTACATAAGTACCACAACTTCTTTACCATTTTTCTCATCCCTGGGATATTTAAGATGTACACAAGTGGAGGTTCTTGTAACCAGAGCAGCCCTAAACTTTGGGGTGCCTGTGTCTTGTTGATTTTAATTTTTCCAATTTATACGCCCATGAATGGATGTGCCCCTTTCTCTCTAGCTGTGTTTTTTAGATGTTTTAGGAAACACCGTACCGTTCTCCAGAGTCGCCATTGGCAATTTACATCCCGACCATCAGTGTAACAATGCTCCCTTTCCTCCCTGGCCTCTCCTGTATTTTTTTTACACTTTTTTAGGAAGGCCCTTTTGACCGATGGGAAGTGAGACTTCTTTGTAGTGCTGCATTGCATTTCCGGCTTGCTTGGTTGGCCAAAAAGGGCCTATGCGTTTTTTCCTGAATTTATTCAGAAAAAAACACATATGCTCTTTTTGGCCATGTGCATCGTTGTCGACTTTTGGCCGCTTTTCATGTGCTTTAGGGGCTATTCGAATCTAACTCCTGAAATCTGTTTCCTGCATTTCTGCCTTGCTTTCCAATCCTGTTCATTGCCTTCCCTCAATATAGTTTTGGACGATAGTTATAATTTATAACTCTGCAGGTTTGTGAATTGCAGTGCCCCTGAGCTCCATTTTTCAACTCGCTTTTTTGGGAGCTGTCCGCAGAACCGCTGCTTTGCTTCTGGCCCTACTCTGGTTCCCGGTGGCAGGCTAAGCCTTTGCTTAATTCTTCTTCCTGATTGGAAATTAGAGTGACATGTGCCTGTCCGAACATCTAGGGCTTGGCTCTCCTTGTTTCTCCTCCTTCCCCTTCTTCCTTTGGAAAAATTCCAAATTTTGTGCAACTGGATGTTGAAGGTGCTGACATCCTCAGGTGGGGAGATTTTAAGGAAAAAGGCTGGAGGTGTGAACCCGACAACCAGGAAATTAGGAGTTTTGGTGCCTTTTCCAAAATCTCCCTGATCCAACCGTGTTCCATCTTCTGGGTGTCACAGGCATGTTTTAGCTGTAGGAAAGGTCCTGTGTATGTAAGGAGAACACCAGGGATTTTTCCAAATCAGTGTCTCCCCGAACTCCAATCTGGGGAATTTTTAAGCTACTGGTACATGTGTGTTCATTAAGGGACTTGGGCCGTAGGCAGAGTCCGAACTTTAGATGATTGAAGTCTTCAGGTTCAGAAACGCTCACCATCGGCCTCCTTTAGTTTCCATTTTATCTGTAGTTGATAGATGATGTCGATATAGATATCTATTGTATTTCAGATTATTTCCCCTTAGGGGTCATTACAAAATATTGAGTATAGTTCCCTGTGTTATACAGTAGTTCCTTGTTGATGATATATTTTATACATAGCAGTGTGTATATGTTAATCTGAAACTGTTAATTTATCCCTCCTCCCACCTTTCCCCTTTGGTAATAAAAAATATAAGATTTTATACTTCTCAGAAATCTAGGAGCTGAAAGAGAGGTATCATTTTCAATGGAAAATCAGTCAAAACAAGGTTGAAACTTCAACCAAGATTATTAGATGTACATCCTTGGAAAGAAATCACTGCATTTCTCTACTGTTGACCTGACAAATAAGACAAACCCCTCAACTGAACTTGCTTATAATAAAGTGATGGAAATATCAAATGGAAGTGTTAGAAACATCTTATTTTACACGAGCCTTATACACTGCTCTATGTTAATTACAGTTTGGCTCGCACATCTGTTCTTTGAAGTTACAATGTTCTCAAATTCTGTTACTGATCCTGCAGAGTGGGCCCCAACAAGGGTCTCCCTGCCTAGTGTCATTGGAGCCAACAGATCGAGACTGACTTTGGTTCAGAAGCAAAGGAAAACTTTATATTATGATCAGAGAATGGAGAGGTGAGAGTGTGTGCTCCCCTGCGGGTTGTGGGCCGGGCTGCTGTGTAGAGATCCTGGCAGCGTCAGCGGGAGGGAGGGGGCGGAGCTCTCGAGGGCCGGGTTGGCTGGAGCTCAGGCTCTATGTCGCAGAGTCTGCACGGGGCCCCACGAGCTGAGGTGTCGGCCCAGCCATTTTGCACTAGGAAATCGGGTCTGAAGTGTCGGGTGTGGGACCTCTGCATGTGGAAACCTAGGAGCAAGTGAAATTAGACAAAGCACAAAGGAAAAAAATGGTTAGACTTTATTTTATTGCCCAGATTCTATTTTCATCTCCCAGGAATTTTTCATGGGCTTTGCCAGTGACAAAGCCCTCCTCTGCCTTTTGTCCCATTCCTCATTCTTGGGGTGCTGAGGGTGCAGACACCTCTTCTGTAAATGCTTCGTGCTGAGTTGGGTGTCCTCATACCCGGGGCGAGGGGGAGGACTTCTCCCAAGCAGCCTCCAGGTGAGGTTGATTGTCCCCAGGCCTCCTCCCTCACTGCTCGTCTGCCTGAGCACCAGCATTGGAAGTTTTATAGATTCTAATGACCTTTAAGGGTCCAGGAAAGAGATGTGCAGAGACGCTGGGGTGGGGGTGGGCCGTTTTACCCTGCTCCACATTGGTTCGGCCCCCTTAGGCTGACAGTTCCTGCTAGCCTAGATGCTCTGACCAGTACTCTGCACTTTCTTCAGTTAGGCCACCTAATTAACGTACAAACAACACCAGGTGTCAGAGCCCTGCTTGCTCAACTCCCAGACAGTCCAGGGCTGGTGGTGATCCAGGACCTTGACGGCCACTCAGTCAACGGCCTTTTGAAGTAGCCAGGAGTACAGCCGGTCTCATTGGCCGCCGTCACCGCGGTGTCTGTAGGCTTTTCTATGGTGGCAGCGTTATTTACGGTTCCCCTGCCAAGTTTATTAGCTCCGCTCTGGGTGCAGTAAGTCCTGTAAGCAATAGTCTGCTCTTTTGGGACACACTCTTGTTGTTTTCTGAGAGAAGCTCCAGGTCAAGTGATGGTCAAACGAGTCGTCATGGGGGCCCATTGCTCCAGGTTTTCTCTCTGGAGGTTGGTGTTGGAGGGCCTCCTCACTCGAGGTCATTGTGCCCACGGAGCAATCCCTGCAACTTCAGGGCATGGTGGGTGGTTAGGATCACCAAGTGGCGTCCTTTTCCCTTAGGAGGGAGCTGGCCTTGCGGGCTGCTGATTTCCAGGTTTTTAGATACCCCCAGTATCCTGGTCGGATGGGGTGGCTGGCCAATGCCTGGAGGGCATTCTTGCATTGTTCCATTTCAAGTGGTCCCAGTTTTTGCACTAATACTCCAAGGGCGATTCGCCTTGGACCAGGAATGTAAAGGTCAAAGGGTTTAGCTAACTTAGGGAGGTCCAGGGCAAGGATCTGAACTGACTGCTCTTTCCATTCTTGAAAGGCCGCTTCTGGATTCTATTCAAAAGGATCATCATCTTTTCCTTTCAGTGTTTCATATAGAGGCCCAGCTATTAGACTGTAGTTAGGGATCCAGATGCAGCAAACCCCGGTCTCCCCAGGAACCCCTAAGCTGTCTTCTAGTTTCAGGAAGGGTGAGGCTGCAAATGGCTTCTTCCCTTTCCTGGGGTGGGCTTTTCCGACCTTCTGTGCGAATGAAGCCCAGGAAGGTCACCTTAGTTTGTGATATTTGAGCCTTTTTCTTGGACACCTTCTATCTTTTATTGGCTAGGTAGTTCAGAGGCCTCCTTAGTCGGGCTGGTGATCAGAATGTCATCTGCATATTGAAGGAGGGTTCCCTTCTCCAGAGGTAGATTTTTTAGGTCTTTAGCTAACGTTTCCCCAAAGATGGTGTGGGAATTTTTGAACCCCTGGGGCAGGACGGCCCAGCAGTATTGTTTTTGTTGTATGTTGAGTCCTGCCACTCACAGCCAAAATTTCTTGTGACTCTGGGACGAATGGAATACAGAAGAAGGCATCATTGAAGTCTAATACAGAATACCATGTCCTGGTGGATGGTAGAATGACCAGCAGGGTGTAGGAATTAGGAACTACTAGATGTATATCCTCTGTGGCTTCACTGACTGTCCTGGCGTCCTCTACCAGGTCCCCAGCAGCTCACGGGGCTCTTGTGGTCAGGTCCCTCCCAGGATATGGAGCTCACCTGGGCAGGTACCCAGCAGCCCACGGGGCTGTGGTGGTTAGGCCCCTCCCAGGATATGGAGCTCACCTGGGCAGGTACCCAGCAGCCCATGGGGCCATCATGGTCAGGCCCCTCCCAGGATATGGAGCTCACCTGGGCAGGTACGCAGCAGCCCACGGGGCTCTCGTGGGCATGCCCCTCCCTGGATATGGAGCTCCCGTGGACAGGTACCCCGACAGGGCTGGGCACACAGGAACTGTGCACATAGCCCTCATTGCAGAGCACCCCCAGCACACCTGTCACTCAGAGCTGACACAGAGCACCTCAGAGCAGAGCTTGAACTAATAAACAGCAGCTCCAACAGGTCTGTGACCCTAGGCTTCACTCTGTGCGGCCTCCCTCTGCCTGGTCTTCTAGGGGCTTCCACAGCAGCCGGGGCACCAGGCCTCTGTCTCCACCCACCACCCCTCCTCTCCCTGACTCCTGGGTTCCTCTCATTAGCAGAGGGTCTTCTTGAAGTTGTCTCCCACTCCTGGACCAGATAAAATGATTAGAAAACAAGCCAGGGCTGCCGCCCCTTATCTATCCTGACTCTCGGGACCCTACACCTGTTCCTTGGATCTGGCCGGTGCAGCAAGGCCCATTTTCTGCAAATCTGAGCCCCTGAGGGGCGAGGATTGGCTGACCTGGGCAGCCTGACCCGGCCGGCCAGCCCTTCCCAGGTGTGCCTGGGTTGAGGTCAATATAAACACCCCTCCAGGCAGCAAAAGCCTCTGCAGCTGTGCCTGACGCCATATTCTCTGCCCCGTCAGCAGTCTCGGGGTTGGGCTGGTGGGAGGCAGTAGGGCCCACGGCTCTATGAGTGGCCCGTTGTGACTGGGGCTCTACTGGACTTTCTGCAGGAGTTGCCGGGCTGCCACCTGCTAAAGAAGAGGATGTGTCACCCATACTTGCTGCTGGAATTTCTCCCCGGGCAGAGGTAAGGAAGGAAAAAAGCAGTGGGGGCCGGGACAGGAGGGGTACCTCAGGCAGGGAAATGGAAAGTTTCCAGACGAGCGCCCGGGGCCAGGACCATCCTGGCTGGCCTGCAGGCACCAAGTCGGCCTGCGTGCTGTCGCTGGTGTGACTCCAAGCCCCTTCCTCTAGTTTTTAGTCTTTGCACACATTCAGGTGTTTTACCTGGGAACGGTGGGAAAAGTTCAGCAGCAGCTGGCCTGGGGCTCAGCTCACGTTTAGTCAGAGACGCCTCCTCACGGTCCCCCAGCTTTGCAATGAGGACGCTCCTTGTGTGGGGGCTGCTGGCTGCATGGGAGATGATTCCCCACCTGTGACCAACTTAAGAATTGTTTACCACTGGAGCAAGTGCGCTGATAGGGTTTTCCTCTGTATGACCAGTGGGTTCAGTTTTTTTTTTTTTCTTTTTTGGTTCAAGGTAAGTTTTATTCCTCTTTTTGTATTTATGGATATAAGCATGGAAATCATTCATTCATATAAATATGTCTATGGGAAGGACAGAACTTTTTTTTCTGTTTTATTTTCTTAAGTATTATTTATTTTTTAATTTTTGAATTTATTTTATTCATTTTTTTATACAGCAGGCTCTTATTGGTTATCTATTTTATACATATAAGTGTATATATGTCAATCCCAGGGTCGCAATTCATCCCACCACCACCACCCTGCCACTTTCCCCCCTTGGTGTCCATACATTTGTTCTCTACATCTGTGTCTCTATTTCTGCCTTGCAAACCAGTTCATCTTTACCATTTTTCTAGGTTCTACATGTATGCGTTAATATACGATATTTGTTTTTCTCTTTCTGACTTACTTCACTCTGTATGACAGTCTCTAGATCTATCCACGTCTCTACAAATGACCCAATTTCATTCCTTTTTATGGCTGAGTAATATTCCATTTTATATATGTAGCACATCTTTTCCGTTCGTCTGTCTATGGGCATTTAGGTTGCTTCCATGACCTGGCTATTGTAAATAGTGCTGCAATGAATATTGTGGTGAATATGTCTTTTTGAATTATGGTTTTCTCTGGGTATATGGCCAGTAGTGGGATTGCTGGGTCATATGGTAATTCTATTTTTAGTTTTTTAAGGAACCTCCATACTGTTCTCCATAGTGACTGTATCAATTTACATTCCCACAAATAGTGTAAGAGGGTTCCCTTTTCTCCACACCCTCTCCAGCATTTGTTGTTTGTAGATTTTCTGATGATGCCCATTCTAACTCGTGTGAGGTGATACCTCATTGTAGTTTTGGTTTATATTTCTCTAATAATTAGTGATGTTGAGTAGCTTTTCATGTGTTTCTTGGTCATCTGTATGTCTTCTTGGGACAAATGTCTATTTACGTCATCTGCCCATTTTTGGATTGGTTTGTTTGTTTTTTTACTGTTGAGCTGCATGAGCTGTTTATATACATTGGAGATTAATCCTTTGTCCATTGATTCGTTTGCAAATATTTTCTCCCATTCTGAGGGTTGTCTTTTCGTCTTGTTTGTAGTTTCCTTTGCTTTGCAAAAGCTTTTAGGTTTCATTTGCTCCCATTTGTTTTTGTTTTTTTTTTTTTTTTTTTTATTCCATTACTCTAGGAGGTGGATCAAAAAATATCTTGCTGTGATTTATGTCAAAGAGTATTCTTCCTATGTTTTCCTCTAAGAGTTTTATAGTGTCCGGTCTTACATTTCGGTCTCTAATCCATTTGGAGTTTATTTTTTGTGTATGGTGTTAGGGAGTGTTCTAATTTCATTCTTTTACATGTAGCTGTCCATTTTTCCCAGCACCACTTATTGAAGAGACTGTCTTTTCTCCATTGTATACCCTTGCCTCCTTTGTCATAGATTAGTGTGCCATAGGTGTGTAGGTTTATCTCTGGGCTTTCTTTTTTTTTTTTTTTTTTTTACATCTTTATTGGAGTATAATTGCTTTACAATTGTGTGTTAGTTTCTGCTGTATAAAAAAGTGAATCAGCTATGCGTATACATATAACACCATATCCCCTCCCTCTTGCACCTCCCTCTCACTCCCTTATCCCACCCTTTTAGGTGGTCACAAAGCACAGAGCTGATCTCCCTGTGCTATGTGGCTGCTTCCCAGTAGCTATCAATTTCAATTTTACATTTGGTAGTGTATATATGTCCATACCACTCTCTCACTTTGTCCCAGCTTACCCTTCCCTCTCCCCATGTCCTCAAGTCCTTTCTCTACGTCTGTGTCCTTAATCCTTTCCTGCCCCTACGTTCTTCATAAACTTTTTTTTTTTAGATTCCATATATATGTGTTAGCATACGGTATTTGTTTTTCTCTTTCTGACTTACTTCACTCTGTAGGACAGACTCTAGATCCATCCACCTCACTAAAAATAACTCAATTTCGCTTCTTTTTATGGCAGAATAATGTTCCATTGTATATATGTGCCACATCTTCTTTATCCATTTATCTGTTGATGGACACTTAGGTTGCTTCCATGTCCTGGCTATTGTAAATAGAGCTACAGTGAACATTGTGGTACATGACTCTTTTTGAATTATGGTTTTCTCAGGGTAAATGTCCAGGAGTGGGTTTGCTGGGTTGTATGGTAGTTCTATTTTTAGTTTTTAAGGAAGCCCCATACCGTTCTCCCTAGTGGCTATATCAATTTACATTCCCACCTACAGTGCAAGAGGGTTCCCTTTTCTCCAATAAATGCCTCTCCAGCATTTACTGTTGGTAGATTTTTTGATGATGGCCATTCTGACTGGTGTGAGGTGATACCTCACTGTAGTTTTGATTTGCATTTCTCTAATGATTAGTGATGCTCAGCATCCTTTCATGTGTTTGTTGGCAACCTGTATATCTTCTTTGGAGAAATTTCTATTTAGGTCTTCTGCCCATTTTTGGATTGGGTTGTTTGGTTTTGTGATATTGAGCTACATGAGCTGCTTTTTGTAGATTAATCCTTTGCCATTTGCTTCATTTGAAAATATTTTCTCCCATTCTGATGGTTGTCTTTTCATCTTGCTTAAGTTTTCCTTTGCTGTGCAAAAGAATTTATGTTTCATTCGGTCCCATTTTTTAATTTTTGTTTTTATTTCCATTTCTCTAGGAGGTGGGTCAAAAAGGATCTTGCTGTGATTTATGTCATAGACTGTTCTGCTTATGTTTTCTTCTAAGAGTTTTATAGTGGCTGGTCTTATATTTAGGTCTCTAATCCATTTTGAGTTACTTTTGTGTATGGTGTTAGGGAGTGTACTAATTTCATTCTTTTACATGTAGCTGTCCAGTTTTCCCAGCACCACTTACTGAAGACACTGTCTTTTCTCCATTGTATACCCTTGCCTCCTTTGTCATAGATTAGTTAACCATAGGTACGTGGGTTTATCTCTGTGCTTTCTATCCTTTTCTATTGACCTATATTTCTGTGTTTGTGTCAGTACCATATTATCTTGATTACTGTAGCTTTGTAATATAGTCTGAAGTCTGGAAGTCTGATTCCTCCAGCTCTTTTTTTTCCCCCTCAAGACTGCTTTGGCTATCCAGGGTCTTTTGTGTCTCCCTACAAATTTTAAGATTTTTTTTCTTGTTCTGTAGAAAATGCCAAAGGTATTTTGATCGGGATTGCATTGAATCTGTAGATTGCTTTGGGTAGTATAGTCATTTTCACAATATTGATTCTTCTAATCCAAGGACATGGTATATGTCTCCATCTGTTTATATCATCTTTGATTTCTTTCATCAGTGTCTTATAGTTTTCTGAGTACAGGTCTTTTACTTCCTTAGGTAGGTTTATTCCTAGGTATTTTATTCTTTTTGTTGCAGTGGTAATGGGATTGTTTCCTTAATTTCTCTTTCTGATCTTTCATTGTTAGTGTATAGGAATGCAAGCAATTTCTGTGCATTAATTTTGTATCCTGCAACTTTACCAAATTCATTGATTAGCTCCAGTGGTTTTCTGGTGGCATCTTTAAGATTCTCTATCTATGATATCATGTCATCTGCAAACAGTGACAATTTTACTTCTTCTTTTCCGTTTTGTATTCCTTTTATTTCTTTTTCTTCTCTGATTGCCATGGCTAGGACTTCCAAAACTATGTTGAATAGCAGTGGTGAGAGTGGACATCCTCGTCTTGTTCCTGATCTTAGAGGAAACGCTTTCAGTTTTTCACCATTGAGAATGCTGTTTGCTGTGGGTTTGTCATATATGGCCTTTATTATGTTGAGGTAGTTTCCGTCTATGCCCACACTCTGCAGAGTTTTTATCGTAAATGAGTGTTGAATTTTCTCAAAATCTTTTCCTTCATCTATTGAGATGACCATATGGTTTTATTCTACAATTTGTTAATATGGTGTATCACATTGATTTGTGTATATTGAAGAATCCTTGCATCCCTGGGATAAACCCCACTTGATCATGGTGTATGATCCTTTTAATGTGTTGTTCGATTCTGTTTGCTAGTATTTTGTTGAGGATTTTTGCATCTATATTCATCAGGGATATTGGTCTATAATTTTCTTTCCTTGTAGTATCTCTGTCTGATTTTGGTATCAGGGTGATGGTGGTCTCATAGAATGAGTTTGGGAGTGTTCCTTCCCCTGCAATTGTTTTGAAGAATTTGAGAAGGTTGGGTGTTAGCTCTTCTCTAAATGTTTGATAGAATTCACCTGTAATGCCATCTGGTTCTGGACTTTTGTTTGTTGGAAGATTTTTAATCACAGTTTCAATTTCATTGCTTGTGATAGGTTTGTTCATATTTTCTATTTCTTCCTGGTTCAGTCTTAGAAGGTTATACCTTTCTAAGAATTTGTCCATTTCTTCCAGATTGTCCATTTTATTGGCACAGAGTTGCTTGTAGTAGTCTCTTAGGATGCTTTGTATTCCTGTGGTGTCTGTTGTAACTTCTCCTTTTTCACTTCTAATTTTGTTGATTTGCGTCCTCTCCCTCTTTTTCTTGAGTGTGGCTAAAGGTTGATCATTTTTGCTTATCTTCTCAAAGAACCAGCTTTTAGTTTTGATGATCTTTGCTTCCGTTTTCTTTGTTTCTATTTCATTTATTTCTGCTCTGATCTTTAGGATTTCTTTCCTTCTACTAACTTTGGGTTTTGTTCTTCTTTCTCTAGTTCCTCTAGGTGTAAGGTTAGATTGTTTGAGATTTTTCTTGTTTCTTGAGGTAGGCTTGTATTGCTATAAACTTCCCTCTTAGAACTCCTTTTGCTGCATCCCATAGGTTTTGGATCATCGTGTTTTTGTTGTCATTTGTCTCTAGGTAGTTTTTGATTTCCCCTTTGATTTCTTCAGTGATCTCTTGGTTATTTAGTAACGTTATGTTTAGCCTCCATGTGTTTGTGTTTTTTACAGTTTTTTCTGTGTAATTGATTTCTAATCTCATAGCATTGTGGTCGGAACAGCTGCTTGATATGATTTCAGTTTTCTTAAATTTACTGAGGCTTTATCTGTGACCCAAGATGTGATCTATCCTGGAGAATGTTCCATGTGCAGTTGAGAACAACGTGTAATCTGCTGTTTTTGGATGGAATGTCCTATAAATATCAATGAACTCTATCTGGTCTATTGTGTCATTTAAAGCTTGTGTTTCCTTATTAATTTTCTGTCTGGCTGATCTCCACTGGTGTAAGTGAGCTGTTAAAGTCCCCCGCTATTATTGTGTTACTGTCGATTTCCTCTTTTATAGCTGTTAGCAGTTGCCTTATACATTGAGGTGCTCCTATGTTGGGTATATATATATTTATAATTGTTATATCTTCTTCTTGGATTGATCCCTTGACCATTATGTAGTGTCTTTCCTTGTCTCTTGTAACATTCTTTATTTTAAAGTCTATTTTATCTGATATGAGTATTGCTACTCCAGCTTTCTTTTGATTTTCATTAGCATAGAATATATTTTTCCATCGCCTCACTTTCAGTCTGTATGTGTCCCTAGGTCTGAAATGGGTCTCTTGTAGACAGCATATATATGGGTCTTGTTTTTGTATCCATTCAGCCAGTCTATGTCTTTTGGTTGGAACATTTAGTGCATTCACGTTTAAGGTAATTATCGATATGAATGTTCCTACTACTATTTTCTTAATTGTTATGGGTTTGTATTGGTGGGTCCTTTTCTTCTCTTGTGTTTCCCACTTAGAGAAGTTCTTTTAGCATTTGGTGTAGAGCTGGTTGCATGGTGCTGAATTCTCTTAGCTTTTGCTTGTCTGTAAGGCTTTTGATTTCTCCATCAAATCTGAATGAGCTCTTTGCAGGGTGCAGTACCCTTGGTTGTAGGTTCTTCCCTTTCATCACTTTAAATTTATCATGCCACTTCCTTCTGGCTTGTAGATTTTCTGCTGAGAAATCAGCTGTTATCCTTATGGGATTTCCCTTGTATGTTATTTGTCATTTTTCCCTTGCTGCTTTCAATAATTTTTCTTTGTCGTTAATTTTTGTCAATTTGATTACTATGTGTCTTGTCATTTTTCTCCTTTGGTTTCTCCTGCCTGGGACACTCTGTGCTTCTGGACTTGGGTGGCTATTTATTTTCCCATGCTAGGGAAGTTTTTGACCATAATCTCTTCAAATATATTCTCGGGTCCTTTCTCTCTCTCTTCTCCTTCTGGGACCCCTATAATGCGAATGTTGTTGCGTTTAATGTTGTCCCAGAGGACTCTTGGGGTGTCTTCATTTATTTTCATTCTTTTTCTTTATTCTGTTCCATGGCAGTGATTTCCACCTTTCTGTCTTCCAGGCCACTTATCCGTTCTTCTGCCACAGTTATTCTGCTACTGATTCCTTCTAGTGTATTTTTCATTTCAGTTATTACATTGTTCACCTCTGTTTGTTTGTTCTTTAATTCTTCTAGGTGTTTGTTCCTTAATTCTTCTAGGTCTTTGTTAAGCATTTCTTGTGTCTTCTCGATCTTTGCCTCCTTTCTTTTTCTAAGGTCTTGGCTCAACTTCACTATCATTATTCTGAATTCTTTTTCTGGAAGGTTCCCTATCTCCACCTCATTTCGTTTTTTTTTCTGGGGTTTTATCTTGTTCCTTGATCTGGTATAAAGTCCTCTGCCTTTTCATTTTGTTTATCTTTCTGTGAATGTGGTTTTCCTTCCACAGGCTGCAGAATTGTAGTTCTTCTTGCTTCTGCTGTCTGCTCTCTGGTGGATGAGTCTATCTTAGAGGCTTGTGCAAGCTTCCTGATGGGAGGGACTGGTGGTGGGTAGAGCTGGGTGTTGCTTTGGTGGGCAGAGCTTTAATCCGCTTGTCTACGGATTAAATAAAACTTTAATAAAAAGTTGAATCTGCTTGTCTGCTGATGCATGGGGCTGGGTTCCCTCCCTGTTGGTTGTTTGGCCTGAGGCGACCCAGCACTGTAGCCTACCTTGCTCTTGGTGGGGCTAATGGCGGACTCTGGGAGGGCTCACACCAAGGAGTATTTCCCAGAACTTCTCACGGTGAGCCACAGCCACAGCCACAAGCTGCCTCTGCAGGAGACCCTCTAAAAGTAGCAGGTAGTTCTGGTCATTCTCCTACGGGGTCACTGCTCCTTCCCCTGGGTCCTGATGTGCACACTACTTTGTGTGTGCCCTCCAAGAGTGGAGTATCTGAGTGGAGTTGAGACTCTGAGACTCTGTGTGGAGTCGCACAGACTCTGGGTCCTGTGAAGCTTCGATGTTTTGTGATTCTAGAAATCCTATAGGAGACGGTCCACAGCAGGTGAAGCTAATGTTGTCAGTAGAGGTGTTGAAGCCAAAGATCTGCAGTTCCGGCTATAGGTGCCGATGTACATACAGGACAAAATCATCTCGTGTGAATGTAGTTCAGGCATGTTTAAGATGAATGCAGTCATGTTAATGCCTACCATATTCTATCTTGAGCCTCTCCTCAGGGACCTCCTCCTCAGTTCCTGAGGCTCCTGTAAGTCATGTACAGGGGACTGGAGAGTGGGCTCTGTCCAGTCTGAGCCCTGAGTTACCCTGTGTGTATCTTAGGATACTTTGTATTTCTGTGGTGTCTGTTGTAACATCATCTCTTTCATTTCAGATTTATTTGGGCCCTCTCTTTTTTAACAAAACATACTACTGTTGTCTTTTATTCTTTACAGAAGTTTAATCAGTGTTTGATCTACTATCCTTACCCTATGTATACTTTTTGCAGTGAGATTTTTACTTTTCTTTGTTTCCTTGTTACTATCAATAATTAGTGAGACTTCTTTTAAGCTACCTTCAACATTGCTTATAAAGCTGCTTTATTAGTGATGACAGAGCCTTAATGGAAGTCATGTTCTGGTTGTAAATTAGAATGCAATGTGCCAGCACAAAGCCCCTTAAGTTTATGTCTCATTACTTCTTGTTCTTTTTTTAATTTAATTTTTATTTTTTGTCAGAGCAAATTTGATTAAAATGTTTTGTTTCTTCTAGGTGTGCAAGATGTGGTTCTTTTAAACATATACATATATCTATTCTTCTTTGGATCATTTTCCCATGTAGGTTATGACACCATGTTGAGTAGTCTTGTCTTGGTATTACGTAGGTCTTTGGTGATTACATATTTCACATGTGTTTCTATATCTATCTTAACCCCAATATCCTAATGTATCCAATCCTCACACCTTTCCATTTGGTGAACCCTAAGTTTGTTTAATGAATCTGTGATTGCATTTCTCTGTGGAAATATCTTCATTGGTATCAATTTTTAGCTAAGACCTATAAGTGATATTATAGGATATGTGTCTTTTGCTTTCTGACTTAGTACAATTTGCCTGATTAACTCAAGAATCATACACAGTGCTGCAAATGGCATTGTTTTGTTTTTTTCCCTGGCTAATATTCCATCTGTACGTGTACCAGTTATTCATTGGCCACGCACCTCTTGATGGACTATTTGGTTGCCTCCATGTCTTGGTTATTGTAATACTGCTGCAATGCACATTTTCTTGTCTGTGTCTTTCCAGTTCTATCTCCTTATGTTATAGGCCAAGGAGTGGGCTTGCTGTATCATATGGTAGCTCAGTGTGTACGTTTTAAAGGCACCACCATTCAGTTCTCATTAGTGGCTCTTTCCAGGTTATGTCCCACTTAAAATTGAGGGTATGCATTTCTCCAAAACACGTTCAATATTTATTGTTTGTAGTTTGCTTGCTGCTGGTTATTCTAACAGGTGCGAGCTGATACCTCTGTGTGGCTGAATTTGCATGTGTCCCATAATCTGTTGAAATTGATCTTTAAAGCATGCTCTTTTTATTTATCAAACTGTGATTACAGCTTAGTTCTTCAAATTGTTTTCTTAAAGTAAGTGTCACATTTTGAAAAGTTTTGGCCACTACCTCCCTCAAGACATTTTGAGGGCAGGTTTCATTTACAGCCCTAAAGTACTTGTTCATATGAAGTGACCATTAACACAGATTTTAAAGCTGCTTTTGCAGGTAACGGCCAGAGGGCGGCAGCCTATTTACGTTCCCCAATCTGGTAACTAGGGAAAGAGTCCTTCAGCTGCAAGAGTGTCCAGCTTTATTTCTCATCCAGCTGTGGGTCTAGATATGATCAAACAAGGTTGCATCACAGCCCAGGAACGAATTATGTAAAATTTCCTCTCTCTATCACTGTCTTATTTTTTTGGGTTTTTTAAAGTTATTTAATTTAAAATGGGGATTCGCTACTTTTCACTGCTGTGTTTATGCCGCTTTACACCCACTTGACTCACTTCCAGACAGATATCAATACATAGGTTTTAAGATTCTTACTAGTCACATATATTCTTGTGCGGTGAATAGGGGGTGTTGAGTCCAGTTCACTGAGCAAGGAGTAGGTCTTGTCTATTACATATTGGGTGTATGGAACAGTATCTGAGCGAATTTGAAACCCTTGTTTTATGCATCACCACACCTCACCTTTCCCGTTAAGCAGCCATAGTGTGTTTTCTAAACGTGTGACTCTGTTCTGTTTTGTAATTCAGTTCAACTGTAGCGGTTTTTACATTCCCTCTATAAGTGATAGCTTATGATAAGTGTCTTTTTCTGTGTGACTTATTTCACTTAGAATCGTTGTACCTAACTCCACTCATCTTGCTTCTACTAGCCTTATGGCATTGATTTCATGTCTGAGTGATATTGCATTGTACATAAGGACCACAACTTCTTTATCCATTTTTCTCTTTCCTGGGATATTTAAGGTGTCATGAAGTGGAGGTTCTTGTCAACAGAGCAGTCCTAAACTTTGGGGTGCCTGTGTCTTGCTGATTTTTAGTTTTCCCAATTTATACGCCCATGAGTGGACGTGCCCTATGCTCCCTAAGCTGTGTTTTTTCGATGTTTCAGGACACACCGTACACTTCTCCAGAGTGTCTGTTGGCAATTTACATCCCGCCCATCAGCGTAGCAAGGCTGCCATTTCTCCATGGCCTGTCCTGCATTTCTGGTTTTGACACTTTTTGCAGCATGGCCCTTTTGACCGATGGGAAGCGAGACTTCTTTGTAGCGCTGATTTGAATTTCCAGGTTGCTTGGTTGGCAAAAAAGGGCGTATGCGTTTTTTCCTGAATATATTCAGGAAAAAACGCATACGCCCTTTTTGGCCAAGGGCATCATTGTCGACGTTTTGCCACTTTTCATGTGCATTAAAGGCGATTCGAATCTACCTCCTGAAACCTGTTTCCTGCAATTCTGCCTTGCTTTCAAATCCTCTTCGTTGCCTTCCCTCAATATATTTGTGGATGAGAGTTATCATTTATAACTCTGCGGGTTTGTGAATTGCAGTGTGCCTGAGCTCCATTTTTCAACTCGCTTTTTTGGGAGCTGGCCGCAAAAGCACGGTATTGCCTCAGGCCCTATTCTGCTTCTGGGGGACAGGCTGAGCCTGTGCTTAATTCTTCTTCCTGATGGGAAAATAGAGTGACCTGTGCCTGTCCCAACACCTAGATCTAGTCTCTCATTGGTTGCCCCTCTTCCCTTTCATCCTCAGGACAAATTGCAACCTGTAGGGAACAGGAGGTTAAAGGTGCTGATTCTCCAAGTAGGGAGATTGCTAGTAAAGTAGCTGGAATGGCGAACCCGAGCACAAGGAGATGAGAAATGAGGTGCGTTTTAGAAACCTTTCAAAATCACACGGTGTACCACCTTCTGAGTTTCTCATGCATGTTTTCGATGTAGGAAGATGCCCTTGAACCTGGAGACTTGGGACCCATGGGATGGGTACCACGCAGTATTACTTTAAAGGGTCTGCGTTTGCTCACCCAACCTAACCCAAACTTTCAGCCCCAAGAGTGTCCACCCTTATGTCTCATCCAGCTGTGCATGTAGATATGGTCAATCCAGGTTGCATCACAGCCTCTGAACGAATTTTGTAAGAATTTCTCTCTCTTTCACTGTCTTTGTTTTACGGGTTTTTAAAAGTAATTTATTTTTATAATGGGGTTAAGCTGCTTTCCACGGCTGTGTTTATGCGGCTTTACACCCACTTGACTCACTTCCAGACATATATCAATACATAGGTTTTAAGATTCTTACTAGTCACATATATTCTTGTGCGGTGAATAGGGGATGTTGATTCCAGTTCACTGAGCAAGGAGTAGGTCTTGTCTATTACATATTGGGTGTATGGAACGGTATCTGAGCGAATTTGAAACCCTTGTTTTATGCATCACCCCACCTCACCTTTCCCGTTAAGCAGCCATAGTGTGTTTTCTAAACGTGTGACTCTGTTCTGTTTTTTAATTCAGTTCAAGTGTAGCGGTTTTTACATTCCCTCTATAAGTGATAGCTTATGATAAGTGTCTTTTTCTGTGTGACTTATTTCACTTAGAATCGTTGTACCTAACTCCACTCATCTTGCTTCTACTAGCCTTGTGACATTGATTTCATGTCTGAGTGATATTCCATTGTACATAAGGACCACAACTTCTTTATCCATTTTTCTCTTTCCTGGGATATTTAAGTTGTCATGAAGTGGAGGTTCTTGTCAACAGAGCAGCCCTAAACTTTGGGGTGCCTGTGTCTTGCTGATTTTTAGTTTTCCCAATTTATACGCCCATGAGTGGACGTGCCCTATGCTCCCTAAGCTGTGTTTTCTCGATGTTTCGGGACACACCGTACACTTCTCCAGAGTGGCTGTTGGCAATTTACATCCCGCCCATCAGCGTAGCAAGGCTCCTATTTCTCCATGGCCTGTCCTGCATTTGTGGTTTTGACACTTTTTTCAGCATGGCCTTTTGGACCGATGGGAAGCGAGACTTCTTTGTAGCGCTGATTTGCCTTTCCAGGTTGCTTGGTTGGCCAAAAAGGGCGTATGCGTTTTTTCCTGAATATATTCAGGAAAAAACGCATACGCCCTTTTTGGCCAATGGCATCATTGTCGACGTTTTGCCGCTTTTCATGTGCTTTAAAGGCGATTCGAATCTACCTCCTGAAACCTGTTTCCTGCAACTCTGCCTTGCTTTCAAATCCTCTTCGTTGCCTTCCCTCAATATATTTGTGGACGAGATTTATCATTTATAACTCTGCAGGTTTGTGAATTGCAGTGCCCATGTGCTCCATTTTTCAACTGGCTTTTTTGGGAGCTGGCCGCAGAAGCGCGGGATTGCCTCAGGCCCTATTCTGATTCCGGGCGGCAGGCTGAGCCTGTGGTTAATTCTTCTTCCTGATGGGAAAATAGAGTGACCTGTGCCTGTCCCAACACCTAGATCTAGTCTCTCATTGGTTGCCCCTCTTCCCGTTCATCCTCAGGACAAATTGCAACCTGTAGGGAACAGGAGGTTAAAGGTGCTGATTCTCCAAGTAGGGAGATTGCTAGTAAAGTAGCTGGAATGGCGAACCCGAGCACAAGGAGATGAGAAATGAGGTGCGTTTCAGAAACCTTTCAAATTCACACGCTGTACCATCTTCTGGGTTCCTCATGCAAGTTTTCGATGTAGGAAGATGCCCTTGAACCTAGAAATTTGGGACCCATGGGATGGGTACCACGCAGTATTACTTTAAAGTGTCTGCGATGGCTCACCCAACCTCACCAAACCTGTCAGCCCCAAGAGTGTCCACCCTTAGGTCTCATCCAACTGTGGGTCTAGATATTTTCAATCCAGGTTGCATCACAGCCCCTGAACGAATTGTGTAAGAATTTCTCTCTCTTTCACTGTCTTTGTTTTACGGGTTTCTACAAGTAATTTATTTTTATAATGGGGTTTAGCTGCTTTTCACGGCTGCGTTTATGCGGATTTACACCCACTTGACACACTTCCAGAGGGATATCAATACATAGGTTTTAAGATTCTCACTAGTCAGATATATACTTGTGCGGTGAATAGGGGGTGTTGAGTCCAGTTCACTGAGCAAGGAGTAGGTCTTGTCTATTACATATTGGGTGTATGGAACGGTATCTGATCTAATTTGAAACCCTTGTTTTATGCATCACACCACCTCATCTTTCCCGTTAAGCAGCCATAGTGTGTTTTCTAAACGTGTGACTCTGTTCTCTTTTGTAATTCAGTTCAAGTGTAGCAGTTTTTACATTCCCTCTATAAGTGATAGCTTATGATAAGTGTCTTTTTCTGTGTGACTTATTTCACTTAGAGTCGTCGTACCTAAATCCACTCATCATGATGCTACTAGCCTTAAGACATTGATTTCATGGCTGAGTGATATTCCATTGTACATAAGGACCACAACTTCTTTATCCATTATTCTCTTTCCTGGGATATTTAAGGTGTCATGAAGTGGAGGTTCTTGTCAACAGAGCAGCCATAAACTTTGGGGTGCCTGTCTCTTGCTGATTTTTAATTTTCCCAATTTATACGCCCATGAGTGGAAGTGCCCTATGCTCCCTAAGCTGTGTTTTTTCGATGTTTCAGGCCACACCGTACACTTCTCCAGAGTGGTTGCTGGCAATTTACATCCCGCTCATCAGTGTAGCAAGGCTTTCATTTCTCAATGGCCTGTCCTGCTTTTGTGGTTTTGACAGTTTTTTCAGCATGGCCCTTTTGACCGATGGGAAGCGAGACTTCTTTGTAGCACTGATTTACCTTTCCAGGTTGCTTGGTGGGCCAAAAAGGGCGTATGCGTTTTTTCCTGAATATATTCAGGAAAAAACGCATACGCCCTTTTTGGCCAAGGGCATCATTGTCGACGTTTTGCCACTTTTCATGTGCTTTAAAGGCGATTCGAATCTACCTCCTGAAACCAGTTTCCTGCAATTCTGCCTTGCTTTCAAATCCTCTTCGTTGCCTTCCCTCAATATATTTGTGGACGAGACTTATCATTTATAACTCTGCAGGTTTGTGAATTGCAGTGCCCATGTGCTCCATTTTTCAACTGGCTTTTTTGGGAGCTGGCCGCTGAAGCACGGGATTGCCTCAGGTCCTATTCTGGTTCCGGGCGGTAGGCTGAGCCTGTGGTTAATTCTTCTTCCTGATGGGAAAATAGAGTGACCTGTTCCTGTCCCAACACCTATATGTAGTCTCTCATTGGTTGCCCCTCTTCCCATTCATCCTTAGGACAAATTGCAACCTGTATGGAACAGGAGGTTAAAGGTGCTGATTCTCCAAGTAGGGAGATTGCTAGTAAAGTAGCTGGAATGGCGAACCCGAGCACAAGGAGATGAGAATTGAGGTGCGTTTCAGAAACCTTTCCCGATCAGACGGTGTACCATCATCTAGGTTTCCCATGCGTGTTTTCGATGTAGGAAGATGCCCTTGAACCTGGAGATTTAGGACCCATGGGATGGGTACCACACAGTATTACTTTAAGGGGTCTACGTTTGCTCACCCAACGTCACCAAACCTCTCAGCCCCAAGAGTGTCCACCCTTAGGTCTCATCCAACTGTGGGTCTAGATATGTCCAACCCAGGTTGCGTCACAGCCCCTGAATGAATTTTGTAAGAATTTCTCTCTCTTTTACTGTCTTTGTTTCATGCGTTTTTAAAAATAATTTATTTTTATAATGGGGTTTAGCTGCTTTTCACGGCTGTGTTTATGCGGCTTTACACCCTCTTGACTCACTTCCAGAGAGATATCAATACATAGGTTTTAAGATTCTCACTAGTAAGATATATTCTTGTGCGGTGAATACGGGGTGTTGAGTCCAGTTCACTGAGCAAGGAGTAGGTCTTCTCTATTACATATTGGGTGTATGGAACGGTATCAGAGCTAATTTGAAACCCTTGTTTTATGCATCACCCCACCTCACCTTTCCCGTTAAGCAGCCATAGTGTGTTTTCAAAATGGGTGACTCTGTTCTGATTTGTAATTCAGTTCAAGTGTAGCGGTTTTTACATCCCTCTATAAGTGATATCTTTTGATATGTGTCTTTTTCTGTGTGACTTATTTCACTTAGAGTCGTCGTACCTAAATCCACTCATCATGCTGCTACTAGCCTTATGACATTGATTTCATGGCTGAGTGATATTCCATTGTACATAAGGACCACAACTTCTTTATCCATTTTTCTCTTTCCTGGGATATTTAAGGTGTCATGAAGTGGAGGTTCTTGTCAACAGAGCAGCCGTAAACTTTGGGGTGCCTGTGTCTTGCTGATTTTTAATTTTCCCAATTTATACGCCCATGAGTGGAAGTGCCCTATGCTCCCTAAGCTGTGTTTTTTCGATGTTTCAGGACACACCGTACACTTCTCCAGAGTGGCTGTTGCCAATTTACATCCCGCCCATCAGCGTAGCAAGGCTCCTATTTCTCCATGGCCTGTCCTGCATTTGTGGTTTTCACACTTTTTTCAGCATGGCCCTTTTGACCGATGGGAAGCAAGACTTCTTTGTAGCGCTGATTTGCCTTTCCAGGTTGCTTGGTTGGCCAAAAAGGGCGTATGCGTTTTTTCCTGAATATATTCAGGAAAAAACGCATACGCCCTTTTTGGCCAAGGGCATCATTGTCGACGTTTTGCCGCTTTTCATGTGCTTTAAAGGCGATTCGAATCTACCTCCTGAAACCTGTTTCCTGCAACTCTGCCTTGCTTTCAAATCCTCTTCGTTGCCTTCCCTCAATATATTTGTGGACGAGAGTTATCATTTATAACTCTGCAGGTTTGTGAATTGCAGTGCCCATGTGCTCCATTTTTCAACTGGCTTTTTTCGGAGCTGGCCGCAGAAGCGCGGGATTGCCTCAGGCACTATTCTGCTTCCCTCCGGCAGGCTGAGCCTGTGCTTAATTCTTCTTCCTGATGGGAAAATAGAGTGACCTGTGCCTGTTCCAACACCTACATCTAGTCTCTCATTGGTTGCCCCTCTTCCCGTTCATCCTCAGGACAAATTGCAACCTGTACAGAACGGAGGTTAAAGGTGTTGATTCTCCAAGTAGGGAGATTGCTAGTAAAGTAGCTGGAATGGTGAACCCGAGCACAAGGAGATGAGAAATGAGGTGCGTTTTAGAAACCTTTCCCGATCACATGGTGTACCATTTTCTGGGTTTCTCATGCATGTTTTCAATGCAGGAAGATGCCCTTAAAACTGGAGATTTGGGACCCATGGGATGGGTACCACGCAGTATTACCTTAAAGGGTCTGTGTTTGCTCTCCCAACCTCACCAAACCTGTCAGCCCCAAGAGTGTCCACCATTAGGTCTCATCCAACTGTGGGTCTAGATATTTTCAATCCAGGTTGCATCACAGCCCCTGAACGAATTGTGTAAGAATTTCTCTCTCTTTCACTGTCTTTGTTTTACGGGTTTCTACAAGTAATTTATTTTTATAATGGGGTTTAGCTGCTTTTCACGGCTGTGTTTATGCGGCTTTACACCCTCTTGACACACTTCCAGGGGGATATCAATACATAGGTTTTAAGATTCTCACTTGTCAGATATATACTTGTGCGGTGAATAGGGGGTGTTGAGTCCAGTTCACTGAGCAAGGAGTAGGTCTTGTCTATTACATATTGGGTGTATGGAACGGTATCTGATCTAATTTGAAACCCTTGTTTTATGCATCACACCACCTCATCTTTCCCGTTAAGCAGCCATAGTGTGTTTTCTAAACGTGTGACTCTGTTCTCTTTTGTAATTCAGTTCAAGTGTAGCAGTTTTTACATTCCCTCTATAAGTGATAGCTTATGATAAGTGTCTTTTTCTGTGTGACTTATTTCACTTAGAGTCGTCGTACCTAAATCCACTCATCTTGCTTCTACTAGCCTTATGACATTGATTTCATGTCTGAGTGATATTCCTTTGTACATAAGGACCACAACTTCTTTATCCATTTTTCTCTTTCCTGGGATATTTAAGGTGTCATGAAGTGGAGGTTCTTGTCAACATAGCAGCCCTAAACATTGGGGTGCCTGTGTCTTGCTGATTTTTAGTTTTCCCAATTTATACGCCCATAAGTGGACGTGCCCTATGCTCCCTAAGCTGTGTTTTCTCGATGTTTCAGGACACACCATACACTTCTCCAGAGTGGCTGTTGGCAATTTACATCCCGCCCATCAGCGTAGCAAGGCTCCCATTTCTCAATGGCCTGTCCTGCATTTGTGGTTTTGACACTTTTTTCAGCATGGCCCTTTTGACCGATGGGAAGCGAGACTTCTTTGTAGCGCTGATTTGCCTTTCCAGGTTGCTTGGTTGGCCAAAAAGTGCGTATGCATTTTTTCCTGAATATATTCAGGAATAAACGCATACGCCGTTTTTGGCAAAGTGCATCATTGTCGACGTTTTGCCCCTTTTCTTGAGCTTTAAATGCGATTCGAATCTACCTCCTGAAATCTGTTTCCTGCAATACTGCCTTGCTTTCAAATCCTCTTCGTTGCTTTCCCTCAATATATTTGTGGACGAGAGTTATCATTTATAACTCTGCAGGTTTGTGAATTGCAGTGCCCCTGAGCTCCATTTTTCAACTCGCTTTTTTGGTAGCTGGCCGCAAAAGCGCGGGATTCCCTCAGGCCCTATTCTGGTTCCTGGCGGCAGGCTGAGCCTGTGGTTAATTCTTCTTCCTGATGGGAAAATAGAGTGACCTGTGCCTGTCCCAACACCT